>NC_139249.1:31060689-31660689 GCF_977018435.1 Lepisma saccharinum | reverse complement strand
GGCTCGGCTGGGCCTTTGTCCCAACACACTGAAAACGGCTTCTAGTTTCTTTGAAAAAATCGTAGTTAGGTTAGGCGGGTCAGGTTTATTTCTCTTAGCATTAAAATAAAGTCCCTAAATGCATTCTACTAAGGTTCCAATTTACTTCTGCATTCATTCCCACTAGTCTACGATACTCACTCTCGCCTCTATATCAACTGAAAATAGCAGAATACCTTGTCCGTGGGAACGACGCATGCTTGCTTAAGGTATTTTTTATTTTTATTTTTCAACATAGATAACTTTTTTCGAAATCCAAACAGTGCTCATTACTTTAAGGAAGGTTCAAATTTCGTGTTACAATGATAGCCAAAATTCTACAATAATTACCGCGCTTTCCAGATTCCACCGGTGGACGGGCTGGTGCACCGCTGATGCATGCTTCGGTGTTCTGTATTTCACCGGCAAGCACCAAAGCTTTTATCGGGGGCCCGTTCCGAAAGTCACAAGTTAAAGGATTTCATGAAATATCTTGTGTGATTTAGCACTGATGGTGAATTTTTCCCTGATAAACGCGAATATGCATTCCGAATCTAACTTTAATTTGTTTCAGTATGAAGATTTCCGAATTTCACCGAATTTGACTTCATTTTTGGTGTACCAGTCTGATGCACGCTGATGAATGAATAGACATTTCCACTAATTTTTTTTATAAAGACCATTTATATAGGTTCTAGCCTAAGCCCAACATTGGCTGAATTGATTATGAGTGAATGGGAAAAGATAGTGGTAGATAAAGGAGGTGACAAAATAAATCTGTTTTGCAGATATGTGGACGATTGTTTTGGCATATGGAAGGGAACGAAGAGGCAGCTCGACATATTTGCCAAAGAAATACAAGATGAAGAAAGAGGGATATTATTGGAACCCGAAATAGAAGAAGAAGACAAAGGAGGAGAGGACAAGAAATTGAAACAGTTTGGCATGAGAAGAAGTGTGCAGCAGCGGTATTCTGCCAGAAAAGAAGTGATGTAGGTGAGGTGACAAAAATAAATTTTATAAAGAATATGGAGGACAGAATCAGGAAAATATGCACGAAAGAATGTGAAAAAGAAGGCAAAATAAATAGCTTATGGAAACAGCTGGGAAAGAATGGCTATGAGAAGGAGGATAGACTGGACATAAACAGAAGAAGGAAGAAAAGTGGCAGGGGAGAATTGGAAGAGAAAGAAAAAGAGGAAGAGAAATAAAAAGAAAGGAGGTTTAGGATAAGTAGTATGGGAAAGACCACAGAAAAGATATGCAAAGTGCTTAGGAAAGCGGGCATTAAAACTTACAGGAAGGGAGGGATAAGCATCTTAAGAATAGCGAAGAATGCAAACAAGAAAAAGGAAAACAGAGAAGAGGAAGAGGAAGGGATTATCTAGGAAGTGAAATGTAAAGAATGTCAGAGTGTGTACATAGGAGAAACGAAAAAGAGGCTGAAAGACAGGTTGAAACAACATAGGGATGATATACGACTTAAGAGAGAGAGAAATGCGATATTTAAACACACGAGAGAAACAGGACATGCCATAGAGTGGGATGAGTCTAAGCAGGTAGCAAGGGAGAAGAGAACACTAGTTAGAAAATGGAAGGAGGCCAAGGAAATAGAGAAGTAAGGCGAAGAAGACACAATGAACTGGAATGGGGGACTGGAGATAAACAAAGAATGGAAGAAGGTGTTAGAAAGAGTGGAAAGGACAAGAGACAAAGAGGAGAGAAGAAGGAAGAAGAATGAAGGAAAAAGAGCATGAGATAAAGAGTCCAACCACATTCTAGATGGAAGAAAATATGTTTAGCCTTTTAGGTGAAAGTACAGTTGACAAAGAGAGAACCACCTGCTAGAATGTTCCAGAACAACTTTCTAATAGTCTGGAGGGGAGTAATGTTTGTGTATATATATCGTCCTCTTTTGTACCTTGTTACATTTGTACTTGGTGTTACATTTTCGTTTTAGATGCATTTCGAAGTACTTAATGACACGCCAGTAGCAGCGGAAATATGCATTTGCACTAGTTTAACATTCAACGCAAGAGCACTCTCAGCTTCTTTCTTCATAAACTTATGCACGTCAAGTTAATTTCTCTACTCTGACTGTGAATCACTTTGCATTTTCCAATATTTTTTCCAGTTTTTACTCCAGCTTCCGTTGAATATAAACACCCTGCAACACAGGTCAACATTCACCTTACTAGTGATAACAGGATCTTCCCCCTCCCCCGTCCTGGGGGACTGGGGGATTTCCCTCCTACCAACAATCTTTGCCTCAAAAATCCCCCCACCAAATATTTCCTACGAGGAGAGTTTTTGTTCCAACAAACAAAAGATAAGCAATTACTTTTAATTTCAAGTATACTATACTAAGAATAATATCGAAAACTCACAGAAAGTAGTGTGGTGTGAGTGTTCAATGGCATTTCTCTCTCAAGAGATCATTAACAAATCTACATCAATACGCACAATAAATTTAAAATAAGAATGCAAGACAATAATAACTATGAAATCTAATTGATTTACATTAACATAAAGCAAAAACTAAATAAGAACATAACATAATAAAATCACTTCAACTAGTATTTCATAATTTATTAACATCTTTAACCAGTTGTAACACCATTAAGCCTTGTTTCCATTATTATGAAAAAATATAAATATGCTGACCAAGGCAGTAATTTATTTTATTAAAAACATAAACTAAACGTAACGTTTCAACCTTCTAGCAAGGTCTTCATCAGACTCTGTATCAACTACAAAAGTAACAAGATACCAAAAACAGGGCATTATATACACAAAACATTACTCCCTCCAGACTAATAGAAAGTTGTTTTGGAACTTTCTCGCAGGTGGCTTTCACTATACTTTCACCTAAAAGGCGAAAAATATATACTTTCATATCGAATGTGGATTGGGCTTTATATATCACGCTCTTTTTCCTTCATTTTCTTCCTTCTCCTCTCCTCTTTCTCTCTTGTCCTTTCCACTCTTTCTAACACTTTCTTCCATTCTTTGTTTAACTTCAGTCCCCCATTCCAGTTCATTGTGTCTTCTTCACCTTTCTTCTCTATTTCCTTGGCTTCCTTCCATTTTCTCACTAGCATTCTCTTCTCCCTTCCTATCTGCTTAGCCTCATCCCACTCTATGTCATGTCCTGTTTCTCTCGTGTGTTTAAATATCGCATTTCTCTCTCTCTTAAGTCGTACATCATCCCTATGTTGTTTCAACCTATCTTTCAGTCTCTTTTTCGTTTCTCCTATGTACACACTCTGACATTCTTTACATTTTACTTCGTAGATAATCCCTTCCTCTTCCTCTTCTCTGTTTTCCCTTTTCTTGTTTGCATTCTTCGCTATTCCTAAGATGCTTCTCCCTCCCTTCCTGTAAGTTTTAATGCCCGCTTTCCTAAGCACTTTGCATATCTTTTCTGTGGTCTCCCCCATACTCCTTATTCCAAACCACCTCTCTTTTTCTTTCTCTTCATCTTTTTCTTTCTCTTCCAATTCTCCCCTTCCTCTTTTCTTCCTTCTTCTGTTTATGTCCAGTCTATCCTGCTTTTCATAGCCATTCTTTTCCAGCTGTTTCCATAGGCTATTTATTTTGCCTTCTTTTTCACATTCCTTCGTGCATATTTTCGTTATTCTGTCCTCCATATTCTTTATGAAATTTCTTTTTGTCACCTCACTTACATCACTTCTTTTGTGGCAGAATACCGCTGCTGCACACTTCTTCTGATGCCAAGCGGTTTCAATTTCTTCTCCTCTCTTCCTTTTCATCAATATATCAAGGTAGCTTAACTTGCCTTCTTCTTCTATTTCAAGTTCCAATAAAATCCCTCTTTCTTCATTTTGTATTTCTTTGGCAAAAATGTCAAGCTGCCTCTTTGTTCCCTTCCATATGCCAAAACAATCGTCCACATATCTGCAAAACAAAATTATTTTGTCACCTCCTTTTTCTATCACTTTCTTTTCCCATTCATTCATAACCAATTCAGCCAATGCTGGGCTTAGGCTAGAACCTATATTCAGTCCCTCACTCATTAACATTATTTTATCTCCCATTATACTGTAACCGTTATTCCAAATGGTTTCCAGCGCCTTCACTACCCTTTCACTATCCCATTCTCCTATAATTTCCTTTCCCATTCTCTTTTTAATAATGTCCAAAACGTGTTCCCTCTTGATGCTTGGGAACATACTTTTTACATCTAAGCTAAACATTGTCGTCTTCATCTCATTTAACTTAAGTCCTTTTATGAGGTCTACTACTTGCTCACTGTTCTTAACTGCTCTGCTTTCTTGCTGTGTTACTAACACTTCAATAACTTTCTTTAATTTCTTTTCCAAGGGTTCCAAAATATTGTTTCTGCAATTCATTTCTGCAGTCTTAACTTTATCTCCTCTTTGTGTATCTTTGGAAAGCCCTTCAAACTTGGTAGTCTTCCTGTCTCCTTTATGCATTTCTTGAATCCACACCTCCTACAGTCTTGTATGACCCTTTCTTTTATAGTTTGTTCTTCTTCTGTTCCACAAATCTCCTCATATCCATTTTCATTTAGGTCTTCAAACTTCCTCTCGTACCATTCTCTTTCCATCACCACAATTGCTCCTCCTTTATCTGCCTGCTCTATCACCACATCATTTCTTTTCTTGATTTTCTTTATCCCTTCCCTTTCTTTCTGACTCAAATTATCTACTTTTCTTTGTTTTCCCATTTCTTTCTTCAGTATGGCTGCTGTTCTTCTTCTAATCTTGTCTCTAGCTGGTTCTTCTTTTATATGGAGTCCTGCTTCTTCAATGTCATATATAACTTCCTCATAATCTACATTTCTTTCTTTAACTTTGAAACCTCTTCCTAGTTTTAAAAAAGCTTCCTCTTCTTTTGATAGGTCAACGTTCCCTATTACCACAACTCTTCTTCTGGTATCCTCTTCTTCTTCCTCTTCACCCCTTTCTTCTTTCCATCCTAGTCCCTCTCCCTTCTTTTTCAACTTTATTTGTATTTTCTCTCTAAATTTCTCCTGCCAGCTTTTCATTTCGTAAAATGTATATTCTCTCGTAAAAATGGTGAGACCATCTTCAATAGCTTTTTCAATTCTTTTAAGGTTCTCCTTTATTATTTTTATCTCCTTTCTTCTTGCCCTTATTTCATTCCATATCAGTTCTTTTTCCATTTTCTGAACCAATATCTTCCATCTCCTGGTATTGCAAACCACTCCCTTCTTACTTATTTTTAATCCTTTAGAAATGTAGATTATGAGGAAGTTATATATGACATTGAAGAAGCAGGACTCCATATAAAAGAAGAACCAGCTAGAGACAAGATTAGAAGAAGAACAGCAGCCATACTGAAGAAAGAAATGGGAAAACAAAGAAAAGTAGATAATTTAAGTCAGAAAGAAAGGGAAGGGATAAAGAAAATCAAGAAAAGAAATGATGTGGTGATAGAGCAGGCAGATAAAGGAGGAGCAATTGTGGTGATGGAAAGAGAATGGTACGAGAGGAAGTTTGAAGACCTAAATGAAAATGGATATGAGGAGATTTGTGGAACAGAAGAAGAACAAACTATAAAAGAAAGGGTCATACAAGACTGTAGGAGGAGTGGATTCAAGAAATGCATAAAGGAGACAGGAAGACTACCAAGTTTGAAGGGCTTTCCAAAGATACACAAAGAGGAGATAAAGTTAAGACTGCAGAAATGAATTGCAGAAACAATATTTTGGAACCCTTGGAAAAGAAATTAAAGAAAGTTATTGAAGTGTTAGTAACACAGCAAGAAAGCAGAGCAGTTAAGAACAGTGAGCAAGTAGTAGACCTCATAAAAGGACTTAAGTTAAATGAGATGAAGACGACAATGTTTAGCTTAGATGTAAAAAGTATGTTCCCAAGCATCAAGAGGGAACACGTTTTGGACATTATTAAAAAGAGAATGGGAAAGGAAATTATAGGAGAATGGGATAGTGAAAGGGTAGTGAAGGCGCTGGAAACCATTTGGAATAACGGTTACAGTATAATGGGAGATAAAATAATGTTAATGAGTGAGGGACTGAATATAGGTTCTAGCCTAAGCCCAGCATTGGCTGAATTGGTTATGAATGAATGGGAAAAGAAAGTGATAGAAAAAGGAGGTGACAAAATAATTTTGTTTTGCAGATATGTGGACGATTGTTTTGGCATATGGAAGGGAACAAAGAGGCAGCTTGACATTTTTGCCAAAGAAATACAAAATGAAGAAAGAGGGATTTTATTGGAACTTGAAATAGAAGAAGAAGGCAAGTTAAGCTACCTTGATATATTGATGAAAAGGAAGAGAGGAGAAGAAATTGAAACCGCTTGGCATCAGAAGAAGTGTGCAGCAGCGGTATTCTGCCACAAAAGAAGTGATGTAAGTGAGGTGACAAAAAGAAATTTCATAAAGAATATGGAGGACAGAATAACGAAAATATGCACGAAGGAATGTGAAAAAGAAGGCAAAATAAATAGCCTATGGAAACAGCTGGAAAAGAATGGCTATGAAAAGCAGGATAGACTGGACATAAACAGAAGAAGGAAGAAAAGAGGAAGGGGAGAATTGGAAGAGAAAGAAAAAGATGAAGAGAAAGAAAAAGAGAGGTGGTTTGGAATAAGGAGTATGGGGGAGACCACAGAAAAGATATGCAAAGTGCTTAGGAAAGCGGGCATTAAAACTTACAGGAAGGGAGGGAGAAGCATCTTAGGAATAGCGAAGAATGCAAACAAGAAAAGGGAAAACAGAGAAGAGGAAGAGGAAGGGATTATCTACGAAGTAAAATGTAAAGAATGTCAGAGTGTGTACATAGGAGAAACGAAAAAGAGACTGAAAGATAGGTTGAAACAACATAGGGATGATGTACGACTTAAGAGAGAGAGAAATGCGATATTTAAACACACGAGAGAAACAGGACATGACATAGAGTGGGATGAGGCTAAGCAGATAGGAAGGGAGAAGAGAATGCTAGTGAGAAAATGGAAGGAAGCCAAGGAAATAGAGAAGAAAGGTGAAGAAGACACAATGAACTGGAATGGGGGACTGAAGTTAAACAAAGAATGGAAGAAAGTGTTAGAAAGAGTGGAAAGGACAAGAGAGAAAGAGGAGAGGAGAAGGAAGAAAATGAAGGAAAAAGAGCGTGATATATAAAGCCCAATCCACATTCGATATGAAAGTATATATTTTTCGCCTTTTAGGTGAAAGTATAGTGAAAGCCACCTGCGAGAAAGTTCCAAAACAACTTTCTATTAGTCTGGAGGGAGTAATGTTTTGTGTATATAATGCCCTGTTTTTGGTATCTTGTTACTTTTGTACTTGATACAGAGTCTGATGAAGACCTTGCTAGAAGGTTGAAACGTTACGTTTAGTTTATGTTTTTAATAAAATAAATTACTGCCTTGGTCAGCATATTTATATTTTTTCATCTTTAACCAGTTAATAAGTGAATTAGTTTGCTACGTTATAATATCTGATATATATGAAAGTAACAAATTATTTTCTTTATGTGTAATTCATAATAATAATACTGATATATTTTTAATTTCGTAGTTAATTTTTACTTATAATAACCTTATAAATATGTATATCGTCTAATTTATGTGCATGTTTGTGGGGGAGAGGGTTTGTACATTAAGATCTTTTCCCCCCCACCAGTCGTAAATAATTTCGCATCCTGGGGGAGGGAGAATGCCTCTTTCGCCGAGGAGGCTTCATCAATGGGGGTTTCACTGACAGAAAGAATCCTCTGTCATTATTTTCCTTGAATTATCACCTTCTCAAACTGTCACTTTAAAAAAAGAAACTAAATGCAAGTACCGAACACCTCTAGCAAAAAGCTCTGAAGTCAGATTATGGATGTAGGTAATTGTTAAGGTAGATAGGAACTCTGCTCTCAGTGGAACTGTGGAACTCTCGCATCGTCGTGCTGATGGCAGGCTTCGCGGCAGCTGAAGATCAGAGCTCAAGCTAAACCGAATATGTATGTATGTATGTACGTGTGTGTGTGTGTGTGTGAGTGTGTGTGTGTGTGTGTGTGTGTGTGTGTGTGTGTGTGTGTGTGTATAGGTAGGTAGGTAGAAGGGGCCTTCGGTAATATCACAGACAATATTTTGCTGGGGGCCTCAAGATTTGTATATCCGGCCAGGGGTGCCCATCCCCCCCCCAAGGCCAATGGCGCAATCCCCCCCAAATCATGTCATGCGTCCCCCCCAAATTATATTATTCGCAGACTCAAACCATATAGTTATCCCCACAATGTAAAGCTCAGGAAGATAATATAATACGGTTCCTCTTTGAAAGACCTCACCCCTCCCCTTTTATTGGGGTAAATATAATTTTTTTAGTAACCCACAACAAAAATTACGTGGATTGTATCTTCAGTGCAAATTTCACTTGTTAAAGTAATTTTTTTTCTGTGACGTGAAGTTAGAAATGCGGATTCGATATATTTTTGTTCCAAAGGAAGCACCTGTTTTAAATTAAGCAGTATACCAACACTAAGAATTAACTGATGTTATTAATGAATATCGAGAATATCGCTTATGTCTTGTAATGCACCTATAGTATAAAACTTCACATTCACCTCAGCATATCGCCAAATAAACACGCATTCTTGCAACACACGATTGCGAGAGAAGCGAGGAAGAACATTTTTATATCCATCTCTTTGCAGGCTTTCAACAATATTAATTTAATGGGGTGTCAATACTTTCTTAGGATCCCGAGATAATTAATTAGTCTTTTCGAGCTTCTCTTTTGGCACGTTCGAGGTCTAAACGTCGATAAATTTAATGTTCGAACTCTCTCTTCACTACAGAAATTCCTTGACAACCTAAGATTTAACTCTTTATCAAAAGCCTCCTATCTCTCCCCCTTTAAATTTAATACTCAATCCTACCACCATAATTTCCAAGCCAATTTTGTTGATATTGCAGAGTGGATAATTTTACTCATGAACCTCGTATTTTAAGTAACCGAGTAAAATGTTTGATTGTTAACATTGTAAAATAAGAAATAGAAGACGAAAAATGAAAGTTGAAAATTACGTCACTAGATGGCAGTGAAGAAAGAGGAAAATATTATTTTTATATTTGTGAATAATGGAGACCAAAATCAAGATTGAAGATACCATTATGTTCAATAAATTGACAATAATTCATTATACATTAAATATTGTAAAACTTAGCTCCATAATACAATTATTATTCATATAGTGTTTCTTTAACTCAAAGCCTTACAGTCAGACTGACTAGATTTTTCTTGAAAGAAGGATGAACTGTTTTCTAAAATATCTTAACTTATCTTGACTTTTCCAAAATATCACGTCAGTGCGTCGAGAGAAAACCCCCTTGGAACATTCTCTGTGACTGCAATTTCAGTACGTTTGGAACGGACGACTGGAGGTAATTGCAGTCTACACAGTGGTTTGGTGTTCCCGAGGTACTTTGTTGAACGCCTTGCTGCGAAGGGATATCTGACTCGAACGACACTTTTCGGTGGCCGCAACTATATAGGTTGTATCCCCAAACATTCACCGGTGGAGCTGTGGTCATAGTACCAGTCCTTTCTTTCTTTCGTTGGCTTTGGTTTCTGTCCTCGTTTCTCATTGGCTGCTTGGTTCTAAAATCTTGTTTGGTAAGTGTCTGTCCCGAGACTTTGACTCTGACTCTCTCCATCACGTGCAAAGTGCAGCTTCCACACTCACTCGCCGATTGCAAAGTAGTGCAAGGGAAGCGATGCATAAAGGGCTCCCCCAACAAGTTGGGGGTACTGTCCCTAGAGATGTCAGAGCCAGAGGCCGGAACAAGCTAGAAAACCCAAATTCCCGAAGCTCTTCCATGGATTCCCGCGATCGATCTAGGTCACCACTTGCCAACAAAAAGCAGAAACTTCCAGAGGGAACAGACTCCAGACAGAACAAGACCGAAGTAAACACACAGACACCAGTGCTGTACAATTTCCTTCTTTCGAACTACGACACCAAATACAAGACGCCAAAACATACCCTAAATCAAATCCTAAAATATGTGCCAAGAGCTTCAGTTAATGAAATAGTCTTCACCAGGAACGGAATACTTATAAAATCTACTGACCCACATTTCTCCACCATTATCAGAGACAAGGCCTCCTACCAAATTTTTGGTACAAATGCCAATATGAAGCCACTAACCTCTACACGTCCAAAGCAACCTCCTCCGCCTAAACGAGCACCAATGCTATCAGTGGTGATTCGGGGTGTTCCCCCTGAATACACCGACACAGAAATCGCTGAAGAAATTCAGGCAGAAGGTCACACCATCCACAAGTGCATGAGAATCCGAAATGACAACGGACCAACCTATATGGTTCGAATACTGACAGTAGATATAGATACCGTGGACGAACTATTGCACAATGGAGCCTATATATATTATCGAAAGCACAGAGTCGAACCTTCCAGGACGTCAACACCACTACCAGTGCGTTGTGAACGTTGTCAAACATACAATCAGCACACTACAACCAACTGTCCAAATTCAGCAATCTGTGGATACTGTTCTGGGCCACATTCTACCAACACTTGTACAAACATCCAGAACCCGCCTAAATGCAACACATGCTCTGAAGGACATCCTACTTACAGCTATAAATGCCAAGCCAAACCTAACCCAGAACCAAATCACCCTGAGCTTGTTGTTCCCATCCGAACTATAGATAGCTCAACCAAACCGGCAAATTCACTAATGGACCCAATCACTGTGGAAGATCTGCTACGATTCTTTACTATTACAAGTCAAAACATCCAGCCATTTCTACGCACACATATTCTGGACCAAGTCATACTCGCTGCAAAAACCCTTTTCAAACTGCAGTTACACGCTACGTATACGGGACCACATGTCCATTTCAATATCAACCCTCTTGAAAACACAAGTGCATCCTAAAACAGTTTTCAGACTCTTCATAACAATCATGGGCTATTATTTTCTCTTCTTAAATATTCGCGCTTTAACAAAACACAAAAGCTTATTTGAGACTGTCTTGCAGGAAAAGAATATATCAGCTTTCGCCCTCAACGAAACATTCCTAACGCCAAAACTCAAACCCAAGATCAGCGGATATAGTATGATTCGACATGATGGGCCAACGGAAGCTCAACGTGCAAATGGAGGGACTGCAATTGGCTTTCGAAAATCATATCCGCACAGAGAACACACATTACCACCGCATTTCAACTTGCCGGAATACAGCATAACAACAATATATCTGAGGCACAGAAGCATTACCCTAGCAACCATCTATGTCCGGCCTGGACATCCTATACCATACAACTTTATCAATTATATTGAAAACAGCTACAAGCATTACATAATCATGGCCGACATAAATCTCCATAGTCGACCACAAGCCGAAAAGCGACAATTTCACCAAACTATAGACAGCTGCCAAAATTGCCATTTCCATCAACTTCCGAAACCATCTAGACCAATCAGCAGTACTTCTCCAGATGTTGTACTTACATCGACTTCCCTCCTTACAAATAGCAACGTGGATGTACTTGAACCCATTGGTAGCGATCACGCACCTATAATCTTTACAGTTGACGCACCTGCACCAACTCCTCACAAACCCTTTCTCATAACAAGGTACTCCTACGATCAAGCAGACTGGGAACAATATCGTAATGCAATCGAAAACGCCGTGCAAAACGCAGATACGCCAACAAACGATAGGGATCTGGATGATGTAGTCCCATTACTCACTTCCGCCTTAACTGAAGCTGCGAAAAGTACCATCCCACTTCAAACCATTAATCTATATAAACCAAAATTACCGCCGAACTATCTAAAACTGATTTCAGCCTCCAGGCGTGCCTTCCGAGAGTATGTTGTAACAAGAAATCCTGAAGCGTTACGGCATCATAGACAACTCCTCCGCACGGTACAAAACTATATTATTGCATATAAAAGAAGGAATTGGATAAAAACGTGCAATACACTGGCTGATACATCACATCCATCCAAATACTGGCAGCAATTTAACAAACTCACAGGGAAAAGGTCAAGAACTACATATCCCATTATAGTCGATGGGAAATCCGTAGACGACGACCAAGAGAAAGCAAACGCCTTTGCACACCACTTTCAAGGTATCTTCACACCACAAACTGAACCATTACACAAAACAACCCTATCACGTACAGTACAACGTGTCTCAAACCCACATAACCGAGCTCTCAAACCTAACAATGACCATAGTATGGATGAAAATGAACCTCTAACTTCACCTATAACACCAGAAGACATAGCATGCGCCATATCTCGGAAAAGAAACACTGCTCCAGGCTTCGACTCGGTAACCTACCGACTCGTCAGAGAGGCTCCAAGAACCTTTCTGCTCATCCTAGCCACCATATATACCTATATACTACGAACAGGCTACTTCCCGACAGAATGGAAAGTTTCCAAAATGCTGCTGTTCGCCAAACCCGGGAAACCTGTTTGCGAAGTATCCTCTTACAGACCAATACAGCTCACATCGACCCTCAGCAAAATATTTGAAAAAGTACTTGTACGCAGATTGCACCAACACCTTTCATCCAAGAAGCTCCTACCTGCACATCAAGCAGGCTTCCGACCATCCATCAGCCTCAACGACCAACTTCTGAGATTGATAACAACTATAAGAAACCACTATAACAAGTCCTTGCCATCGTGTCTTCTTTTATTCGATCTCGAAAAGGCGTTTGACAAAGTATGGCATTCCGGATTAATATATAAACTCCACAAATTCCAACTTCCTCAATGCTACATTCGCTTATCCATTCGTTCCTGGCAGGCCGCATGGCATACATCTCTCTGAACTCGGCAACATCCTATCCCATCTTCTTGCACACAGGAGTCCCACAGGGGTCTGTTTTGTCACCGCTGTTATATTTAATGTATGTAACAGATATGCCGACCATGGATACCAGCACACACGTATTCCAATTTGCAGATGACACTGCTTTCCTAACTCTTGGGAAAACAGTTCAATCCATTAATAAAACACTCCAAAAGGCCGTAGACTCCTTTATTCGCTGGTGCAACCAATGGAAACTATCAATAAACTCTTCAAAAACTCAGGCAGTAGTTTTCCTACCTCCCCACTGTCGCTCCAAAGTACACCGAAACCCCAAACTCTTGGAGATTAAAATAGAGGGGAGACGCATCTTACCTTCAAGTCACGTAACATACCTTGGGGTTACCATAGATGAAAAACTGACCTGGCGCCCACACTTAGAAAGGATAAAGAAGAAGGTAAAGAACCGCCTAAACCTATTATGGAAACTGGTGGGTACATCTTGGGGATTACACCCGACAACAGTCCTAACCACCTACAAAATGTTCTTGCGCCCAGCCATCACTCACGGGCATATTGCTTGGATTGACGCTTCTGCCTCCTTCTACGACCAACCGGAAATCTTTGAACGGCACGCATTTAGATTGGCTTTCCGGATTAAATTACCTTATCCCACAGCACTACTGTATGACAGAATTTCCTTCCCGACTATTCTGTATCACGTCGAGAGCCTTCGCCAACGATACATAAACAAAGCCATGATATCCGAAAACCCAGTATTCTGGAATACCATTCATCTTGATATCCGACATGATGCAGCACCTACACATATTTATACGCCATTACAACACCTGCTCACCATGTATTCATGTTATCTAGATGATCTAGACCCACAGAAACACGAATACGATATATATCATCCATCGCAGTTATCATGCCATATTTATCCCACCACTACAGCCTAAGCAGTACCAACAATACTCCGACTCCAAATATCGAAATCCATATTTACAATCTTCTCAACCATGCCCAAAAGTAAAATACCACATACGAATCACCAATCTTAATAAGAAAAAATATTCTGCAATATAAAAAAGCACTTAGACCATCCAAAATGATGAAAGACACATAACTTACAATGAAATCACTTACCGAAGTGAGGGGATAACCCTCTCAACGGGTTAACACTAGCAAAAAAAAAAAAAAAATCCAAAATAACTCTGGCTTCCCTTCAATTCGTATAAATGTTTCGCCTTTTACTAAAGATTTCCGTGGAGGGGAGCAAAACATGAGTTTATAATAAATTTTTCGTATGGCTTAGCAAAACATGAGTTTATAATACATTTTTCGTATGGCTTGACTAATGTTGAGCCAAGTGAAGTAATTTAAATACTATTTCGTTATTTCTCTCGCTAATGTAAGGGAAGATCGTTCCGTTTTTGTGGATTTTCAGTTCATTTTGATCTCGTATTCTATTCAGATTCACTTAAATGAAATCGATTCTTCTTCAACTTGTTCTATTTCCTTCGATCCGTATTCCGTCCGTACCGTAGTCGTTTTCTCTTGCATCGTTCCTTGAGGCTCGGCTGGGCCTTTGTCTCAACACTCTGAAAACGGCTTCAAGTTTCTTTGAAAAAATCGTAGTTAGGTTAGGCGGGTCAGGTTTATTTCTCTTAGCATTAAAATAAAGTCCCTAAATGCATTCTACTAAGGTTCCAATTTACTTCTGCATTCATTCCCACTAGTCTACGATACTCACTCTCGCCTCTATATCAACTGAGAATACAGTGGCGTAGCGTGATTCTATGAAAGGTGTAAGGCTTCCTTAGATAAACCTGACCTGAATATTGGATAAAGAAAACCCCAAAACATTTTAACTAAATAGAATCTATTTCAATCTAAGTCATGTATGGCATACTCAATTTCAGAACACAAGGTTAACAATAATAGAATATGTATTACTTAATGAAAATTCTCATTCATACTTTAACTCGATCCGACGATCCTTTAGACTGAACACCTCAATCACATCGTTGTAGAATCGAGAGTTTCTTGTCAATGTCTTTGGTAGCTCATTTTCAATGGATAACAGTCGCAAGTCAGATTTCCTTGCCTGAGTCTGTGTGCTGCGTTGAAATGAATGAATCCTCTTCAGTGCAGAAACGACCTTTTCACCGACGAGCTTGAGGCAGGAATAGTGAGGAACAATTCTGTTAGTTTGTACAGACGGAATCAAATGAAATGCACTTCCCTTTTCCTACCAACTCAGAAGCGAGTTGGAAACTCTTCATTGCTCCTGTATAGATAAGAAAGTGGGGGAGGGCAGTAGCAGACAAGCTTTCTGTTGGAGTCTTGGCAGTTTATGGAAAGATTTTGTGTTCCTACCACCCCCTCTCCGCCTCTCTCTCTCTCTCTCTTCGTGAGGGCCAGGTCCTACCTACCTACTGCCAGCCTCACATCCACCTGCTAAGGTGGGAATTATGGGGTGACGTGTGGTCAGCAAGACAAGCCTTCAGTCGTTGTGACCAAGTCATGCTAATCATTTTTAGCTCCCCAATTTCCTCACGACTGTGGATGGCCAGCGGTTCCATACACAGGCTGAAATCTCGGGTTCGAATCCCGACCTGGGCATGAATGTTTGTGAGTGTCCATTTATCAATTTCATCATATCATCACTCATCCCCATCTTCGCAAATAAGTCAAAAGTAGCACAAAAAGCTAAATTAAATAAAAGCAAATTAATCAATGAAGTGTTAGGGCAGAACCATATATCACACAATTCAGGTGAAAGTGCTGTTGGTTGACGTGAATTGTTAATATGCCTAAACTCTTAAAATACTCTAATATCAGGTTTTCTGTTGCAATTATTATTTCAATTTTGAGGGCCTCCATGACCTAGAGCTTTGCATACTGCTCTATGAAACTGGAGACCCTATGTTCTATTGATTGATTGATTTGCTTTATTTTAATTCGCTTCTTGTGTCACTTTTGACTAAACGCGACGATGAGGATGGTCGATGAAATGATGAAATTAATGAAGGGACATTCACAGTGAACACCGAATGAACACAATGCCAAGGCCGGTGATTAAGCAAGCTGTGCTAACCACTCTACCACGGAGGCCGCAATCCTTTTAATTAGGAGAAATCGTTCTATGACATCGATCTAAGAACAGTTAATATTCGTCACGTCGGAGTTATTATATTTTAAATTTCGAACAATCAATTGAGAATTATTCTTAACCATTCTTTTGCCTACATCAAAACTTCCACACAATAAGATCAATTACACTAAGGACAACAGCGTTAGAGTCTATGATTTAAGGAATGATTAAGCACACGATGATGACGGAAAATAATTCACATGATTATAATGATGCATTACATCAGTGAAACATTAATTTTCGGTCATAAAGAAAAATTGAAAAACGCAGGGACACAATAACCGATTGATTGATTTATTTTATTTCACTTTTCTTCCACTTTTGGGTAATCACAAAGATAAGGATGAAAGGTGATGATGAAATTTGTGAAAGGACAACTACAAACGTATATGGATAGGACACAGTCCAAACCCCACAGATCACTATACGGGCCTTATGTCTAGACGCCAGAACCTCGTTAGTGTGCTAAATGCACTTCATGGTCACAATGACGTAAGCATTCGTAGAATTTATTTGTATATCCTTCTTTTTTTCGAAAAACCCGAGATAAACTATTGCGCATTAATCTGTGATATGCTCATTACTTCTCAGGAACACTCGCGGCCTTCAACTTGTTTTATCCTTAAACAAAATTGCTGGTTAGGATGTTAACAGATACTTCCAAGACAATATCCAAAAAATACTGTCACATACGCAGAATGTATTTTTTTTTATTTTCTCGTTTCTACTAGCCGGCCCCTGTGGCGGAGTGGTTAGCATATCGCGCTACGACGCTAGGGGTCCCGGGTTCGAATCCTGGCCTGGGCATGGATGTTTCTGAGTGTCCATTCATCAATTTCATCATATCATCCCTCATTCCCATCTTCGCAAATTAGCCAAAAGTGGCACAAAAATCGAAATAAAATAAAGAATCAAATCAAAATCGTTTCTACTACATCCCTGGGGAGTAAAGACGGCTGGAGCATGGTGCTGATCATATGACCTCCAAAATGGCCGGATTCGAGAATATACGGCGCCCTACTGCCACATCCCCTAAATGTGCCTTTATGGTACGGTTCTATACGCACGACGAACTTTACTTTACCTTTACTACTACTAACAATTTATGCCAGGAGTTTTTTGTATTTTTGATCCTTCATTATGTCTCCATTGCTAACCTGGTTCATACCCAGTCGGGCCAGCAATTAGTCAATGCAATACAAATAAGACAAACTTAAAATGAAACAGGTGTCGTGCACGCACACACACACACAAACACAAAAAAGAGAGAGAGAGAGAGAGAGAGAGAGAGATAGAGAGAGAGGCGGAGAGGGGGGTGGTAGGAACACAAAAATCCTTGCACAAACTGCCAAGACTCCAACAGAAAGCTTGCCGGAAACAAGTTTGCGTGATGGCCTTGTCTGCTACTGCCCTCCCCCACTTAAAGTGGGCGTCCGGAAGGGGGGGCAAGGGTGGGCCGTGGCCCCCCCTGGAAAACGAAAGTCAACAAAAAATTACATATTTCACACATATAATTTAATTTCAGCCACAATAATGTGTGTTAATTATTGCACGAACATGATAAATTCAAATTTAAGCAATGTTTTTTGAGGCATGAACACTATTATTGGGGAAAATATGCCATGTTGGCCCCCCCTGGAAAAAAATACCTTCCTTGCCCCTCCCTGGAAAAAATCCTGCGGACGTCCATGCCCACTTTCTTATCTATACAGGAGCAATGAAGAGTTTCCAACTCGCTTCTGAGTTGGTAGGAAAAGGGAAGTACATTTCATTTGATCCCGTCTGTACACTTGTTCAACAGCTTCATTCAAATGGGTAGTACGCAAGTACTCATGAAGTTCAAACACACTGTTTACTCGATATTCAGCTTCAGAATAAATTACCTGTAGCTCAACTTTCAACTGGTAGCAATTTAAAAATTTTGCATACAGCTTAGTTAAGGACACAAACTCTTCTTCTGGAAAGTTCATGTCATATTTTTATTCTTATTATTCTTTTTCTTTCACTAAAAAGCCATTTGTGGGAAATGCGTAGAATACAATTTGCAAATGCAAATGCATTCGAGAATATTACTCATTATCATGGTTACGATATTTGCGCACATTTTGAAAAGCATATCAAGCAACTTAGTGAAAGGAAAAGGTCAAAAAATTCTGTAAATCATAACGCTAAGTATTACGCGCATGCTTTAACATTACGGGCAACTGTGATGCACGCGACAAACTTTGCGGTTGCTGCCGGATCTAGGATTGCCAGACATTCCTCTTTTATCGTTAACTTCGCTGCTTCTAATGGAGGTAATATCCAATATTAAACCATCTCGTTTGTGAACTTAATAGTTAGTTTACACATTTAAAATGGCACCCGTTTTGTTACACCTCCCGTCAAGCATTGTTGAAACAACACGGGAGTCGAATTTCTTTGTTCTCTTCCCACCGTGCCAAGCATATGATTCATACGCAGCGGCAACCATGCCAGCGTAAGCTTCGCCTGCCTAGGACAGAAATTCTCGCCAGTTAGCACCTACTTGTAATGCGCCTTACATCTGGCGCAGAATCGGGGTGCCCTGTCATTGGTTGAGAAAATACTACGTAAGCAAACACACCCACCATGGGCGAGTTCAAATCATTTCTTCCATTCACCTACACGTAAGTCCTCTGTAGAAGCCTTACAGAGAACAACTCGAATCAAAACAGGTCCTCAATTGTTTCGTAAAAAGTTCTACTTACAGTCTGATATTTCTGTGTGTGTTCAAGCGATAAATACGGGAATGAAATACGTTTTCTTCAATAATTTGAACTTGTAAGGTGGACTTACAAGCCTTACGTGGGCACTACGCCGCTGTGATAATAGCAGAATACCTTGTCCATGGGAAGGACGCATGCTTGCGTAAGGTATTTTTCATTTTTATTTTTCAACATAGATAACTTTTTTCGAAATCCAAACAGTGCCCATTACTTTAAGGAAGGTTCAAATTTCGTGTTACAAGGATAGCCAAAATTCTACAATAATTACCGCGCTTTCCAGATTCCACCGGTGGACGGGCTGGTGCACTGCTGATGCATGCTTCGGTGTTCTGTATTTCACCGGCGAGCACCAAAGCTTTTGTCGGGGGCCCGTTCCGAAAGTCACACGTGTTAAACGACTTCATGAAATATCTTGTGTGATTTAGCACTGATGGTGAATTTTTCCCTGATAAACGCGAATATGCGTACGCATTCCGAATCTAACTTTAATTTGTTTCAGTATGAAGATATCGGAATTTCACCGAATTTGACTTCATTTTTGGTGTACGAGTCTGATGCACGTTGGTGAATGAATGGACATTTCCACTAATTTTTTAAAGACCATTTATATACGTTCTAGCCTAAGCCCAACATTGGCTGAATTGGTTATGAATGAATGGGAAAAGATAGTGGTAGAATCGAATCAGCAGCTAAAGGAAGTATAGGATACCATAAACCAAGAAAAAGTAAGCCATGGTTTGATAATGAATCTCATAATCTAATAGAATAAGGAATCAGGCTAGACTTAGGTGGTTAAATAACTCTGATGATACAAATCTAAGCAATTATAATAGAATAAAGCGAGAAGTTAACCGCACGTTTAGAAGTAAAAAAAAGAGATTACTTGAAAAGCAAAATTAACGTAATTGAAACAAACAGTAAAAACAAAAATATCAGAGATTTATATAAAGGTGTGAATGAATTTAGAAAGGGGTGGCAACATAAAGTAAACTTGATAAAAGATAAAGACGGTGATTTTCTAGCTGACCCAAGTGATATTCTAAATAGATGGAAGAACTACTTTAATGACCTTTTAAATGTTCATGTAGGAGATAAATCAGAAGTAAATGAAGTACACACAGCAGAACCTTTAGTTCCAGAACCTAACTTGACTGAAGTTAAAGATGCTATTAAAAGGCTAAAGAATAACAAAGCACCTGGCATTGATTTAATACCAGCTGAGTTAATTAAATATGGTGGAAATTCGTTAATATGTCAAATTCATAAATTAATTTGTTTAATATGGAATAACGAAGAAATACCTCAACAGTGGAAAGAATCCATAATTGTTCCTGTGTTTAAAGAAGGTGATAAAATGAACTGCAATAATTACCGTGGAATTTCTCTACTCTCAACAACATATAAAATATTATCTAACATTCTTTTAACAAGACTAACCCCATATGCTAATGAAATTATAGGTGATTATCAATGTGGATTTAAACGTAACAGATGAACTACAGATCAAATTTTTCACATCAGACAGACACTTGAAAAAAAGTGGGAATATAATCAAAATCTCCATCAGCTATTCATTGATTTCAAAAAAGCATATGATTCGGTCAAAAGAGATAAATTATATAATATATTAGTAGAGTTTGGAATACCTAAGAAGCTTGTTAGTATGATAAAAGTATGCACCAGTGAAACAGAAAGGAAAATTCGTGTGGGTATTAATGTGTCTGACAAATTTACAATTCATGATGGGTTAAAACAAGGAGATGCATTATCTCCATTGCTCTTTAATTTTGCCTTAGAATATGCTGTTAGGACGGTAAAAGAAACTAACGATGGACTAAAATTAAATGGTGTGACTCAGTTGTTAGCATATGCAGATGATGTAGACTTATTAGGGGATGATATAAATACAATTAAGAATAATGCTAAAATATTTTTCAAAACTGCTAAAGAGATAGGTTTGGAAGTTAAGCAAGAAAAAACTAAATATATGCTTACAGGCCGAAACCAAGTGTTAGGTAATAATCAAAATCTAATTATTGATAACAACTCGTTTGAACCAGTTTCCAAATTCAAATACTTAGGAGTAATATTAACAAATGAAAATTATATTAAAGAGGAAATAAAAAGTAGGCTTAATTCAGGAAATGCATGTTACTTCTCTCTTCATAAACTTTTGTCTTCTCGTTTAATATCTAAGAAACTAAAAGTTAAAATATACAAAACAGTAATTTTGCCTGTAGTATTATATGGGTGTGAAACTTGGTCCCTTACATTGAAAGAGGAACATAAATTGAGAGTATTTGAAAATAGGATCCTTAGGAAAATCTTTGGACCTAAACGGGATGAGGAGACAGGTGAGTGGAGAAGGTTATATAATTTAGAACTACATAATTTGTATTCATGTCCAGACATTATTAGAATAATTAAATCAAGAAGACTTAGGTGGGCAGGCCATGTGGCACGAATGGGAGAGGAAAGAGGAGTTTACAGGATTCTTGTTGGGAAACCTGATGGTAAGAGACCTGTAGGAAGGCCAAGACGAAGATGGAGGGACAACGTTGAGATGAACCTAAGGGAAATCGGTAGGGATGGAAAAGAGTATATAGAACTTGCTCAAGATAGGGAAAGATGGAAGGCCTGTGTTGCTGCAGCCATGAACCTTCGGGTTTAAGAAGGCTAGAGAGTTAGTTAGTTAATGTAAATAAGAGATTATGATGATGAAGGATATGCCCATATATGGAATATTCAGAAGATTTAATAAGTTGAGTGACGAGTTCAGAAATGTGTTCTTTTTCGATCCTTGAGATCGGATTTGATTCTCTATACCTCGCCGATGAGAATATCGCTAGGTTTTGGTTGTTTTGTCCATGGTGGCGCTGTATTCAAATTAGATGCTCCAAAGCACTTACGGTTGCGCTTTTCTTTAGACGTACTGGGCCACAGGTAGCGCTTATCTTTAGCGATCTTGGGCTGTCCCTTTTGGTTTGGGATAGGAGGTGACGCTATATCCAGATTTGTCGCCCCTGAAATATTTTCGAGCTTGTGTTCAGGCTTCAGAAAAGAGGGAAACCTGCAAAGGTATTTGACCTTTCAAGAAGTATAAGATTGCTGTAAAAGAAGAGATAGGAAAAATATATGATCGATATAAATAGAAGAAAAAGAAATAGATTGATTTGCTGCAAATAGAAGATAGAGGAAATACATGATAAATAGAAGAAAGAAGAAGAAGTCAAGCATCTATTCACAAAAGAAATTGATGTCCTAAGAAGAAAAAAGACGGCAAAGAAACTATTTTTTGTAAATAAAAGATTGAAGAAATAGAAGAAAGAAGAAGAAGCCAATCATTTACGTTAGCAGAACAAAGAAGAAGAAGCCTATTCTTTTACTAAAGAAGAGATCTACGCTAGTAGAAGAAAGAAGAAGAAGTCTATTTCTTTACTAAAGAAGAGATCTACGCTAGTAGAAAAAGGAAGAAGCCTATTCCTTTACTAAAGAAGAGATCTACGCTAGTACAAGAAAGAAGAAGAAGAAGGCAAATATAATCTCTTCCAAAGAAATATTCATGTACATATATCGTATAATCTCTGTAACTGTGAAGATTCTCAGACTATAGACTCGCATTTTCATCATATCCTTTGGCTATAACATAATCTCTTCCAAAGAAATATTCATGTACATATATCGTATAATCTCTGTAACTGTGAAGATTATCAGAATATAGACTCGCATTTTCATCATATCCTTTGGCTATAACGCTTTCTTATTTGCATTCTCACACAAAGAACCCATTACCCTGAAGATATTGTAGCCGTGGTATATTAATTTAAGCAGTGCACATAAGGCACGTTGCAGAATAGATTTCCGTTCAAGATTGGGGAGAGGCAATGCCCATTGCCGCGTGTGGTTTCGCCACTGCACCCCCCTTGCCCCGTAATTGCTTTGAAGTTTAATCGGCTTGAAAATACTTAATTTTCTTTAAGAATATAATATCGTTCAATAACGGCAATAAGATTTCTCTCCACTAAATTTCTAGGCTAAAGTACAATAATGTAGGAGGGACATGCATGTCTGGAAGGGCGGGCAAGGATGGCCACACCTCCCCCTTAGAAATTGAATGTCAACCTAAAATTATATATTTCACACGCATAAGAAAATTGGTGTAGATTGGAAAGAGAGAAGACTTCTAAGCAACTTATACATGAATCAACGAGTTAAAGTGAGAACAGGAGACGAAATGACAGAAGGCTGTGAAATTGGAAGAGGAGTACGACAAGGATGCTGCCTATCGCCTACTTTGTTTAATATCTATTTAGAAGATATAGTGAAAACTTGTTTCCAGGGTACAGGAGGTGTCAAATTGGGAGGAAGAAGAATAAACTGCATAAGATTTGCTGATGACATGGCATTATTCGCTGAGGATGAAATAACCATAAATAGTATGTTAGAAGAGTTAAACAGCAGCTGTGAGCAGTATGGAATAAAGATTAATGTAAAGAAGACAAAGGCAATGGTTATAGGACGGAAACCAAGGAATATTAATGTGAGAGCAAACAGTGAAAGAATCCAGCAAGTGGATAGCTTCAAGTACCTCGGATGCACTATAAGCAGTGACATGAGCTGCAACCAAGAAGTGAAAATGAGAATCGCAATAGCAAAAGAAGCTTTCAATAGAAGAAAAAATGTTTTTTTGTGGACCCATGGACATAGGTCTAAGGAAGAGATTAGTGAAATGTTTTGTGTGGAGTGTAGCACTATATGGTGCAGAAACCTGGACGTTGAGAAGAAATGAAGAGAAACGACTCGAAGCTTTTGAAATGTGGACATGGCGAAAAATGGAGCGTGTAAAATGGACGGACAAGGTAAGAAACGAAGCCGTACTGAAAAGAGTTGGTGAAAAAAGATCTATACTGGAGACCATCAAGAAGAGGAAAAGAAACTGGTTAGGACACTGTCTAAGAAGGAACTGCCTGCTAAGAGATGCCTTGGAGGGAATGGTTGAAGGAAGAAAAGTCCGTGGAAGAAAGAGATATCAGCTTATGGATGATATTAAATTAACTGGGTCGTATGCTATTACGAAGCGTAAGGCAGAGAACAGGGAAAGCTGGAGATTGCAGTGAAAAACCTGCCAATTAGGCAGAAAACAATGAATGAATGAATTGGATTTCAGTCATTAATGCGATAATTTCAAAGTTGTGTTTTTGAGGGGGGCAACACTATTATGGGGTAATATGCCCCACGGAATAATACCTTGCTTGTCTCTCCGTGGAAAAATCTGCGGACGTCCATGATTAGAGGGGGCAATTGCTCCTCTTTCCCCACCGTGCGCACGCCTATGGTGTTAGAACATTGATAATCCGAATAACAATAAAAGCACCCTAACAAGAACAGTAAACATCCCAAAATCCTCAGCCCGAATTCCATTTTCCATAAAAGTCTTCCTAATTGTAGTAATCTTTCTTATTTTTGATGGTATTACCACAGACTAAGAAGACTATGTAATTTGTCTATGGTATTACTGCAGTGCAATAAGTTTACCTGGAGAAAAATGTTACAGTGTCTTTCTGCACGATGGTGTAAAACCAGCGTTTATTTTCTCTTTTTTCTTGCGTAGCCGTAAATAAATGTATGTAATGGCGTAATGCTTATGAGCGCCGGGAGAACGGAAGCGATCCGTTGACCAGCTCCTATCCTAGAAGTAGGCATCGTTCATTTCAAGTTACAATTATTATTGTTAATAATAATAACAAATTAATTTCATTTTGGCGTTATTCCGACTTTGGGCGTTCCCAGAATTTTTTGCAGGAACTCGGGACAATGATATAACAACATTAATAAAAATTGATAAAAAATGTTATTATACAATGATAAATATTATGAACTAATAAAATAAACCAATTTTATTCCAATTCTTCTTATTTTTATTATATTACTGGGAGAATTCACTACTCGATTCAACAGATGAGTGAATATCTAGTACAAATTTTATTTCACTCAGTTAGTGTAGTCACAGTCATTGTAATGTTACTAACTTTTGCTTTCGCGAAAAGGCTGTAAAAGTTAGAGAAAATTTTACTCAAGGCTTATTTATTTATTTACATAAATGAACCCAACAGGCTCATGCCCAGTTAGAGAGTTCATGTTACAAGAGGTTATCATACATGTTTCAGTGAGCGTTATTTGATAGTGTTCTCATTACATTGTTTTTAAATTGCATATACGGCATACAGAACAAATCAATATTTTTGTTACGCTTTTCTAAGGCATTGTAGAGGACACTCATTCTCCAGATAGGGGATATCTTGACAATGTTTGTTCGCGTTCTATATTCACAAAAAAATGTTTGATGTTTGGATCGTGTCTTGTTGTCAGGAACGCGTAATTTAAATTGTGAGATCCAAAGAGGAGAGCGAAGTTTAAATATTTTCCAGAGCAGCAGCAGGTCGCGGACTGTCCTTCGATCGTCAAGCCTGTGTATTCGGAGCTCGTCAATTAGATTATTGTACTAATCAAACCTGGGATAAGTACCTTCAAGTTTGTACTTCATGTAACGTAACATTCCCGATTGTACTCGCTCTATTTTTGTAATCTGTACTATACTGTCAGTGTTCCATATAACAGACCCGAATTCAAGTTTTGAGCGTACTAAAGAGTAATATAATACCTTAAGGGTTTGGGTGTCTCGAAAGCCTGTGACCATTCTAATAATGAACCCGATAAGTTTGTAAGCGTCGCTTATTACTTTGTTAATATGGCGAGTGAAAGTTAGCTTAGAGTCAAAATAGATTCCTAATTCCTTAGCCGTTTCCGATTTTTTAAGATTGATATTATTAATTTTATATTGAAAATTTAAGACCGTTCTCTGTTTAGAATAAGTAAAGGAATAGCATTTTGCTTCATTCAAAGAAAGACCGTTGCATAAGCACCACGTACTCAATCTATTTATGGGGTGTAAGGGGTGCTCCTACCACGTAGTGCACCCAATAGTCAATCTCACTTCCACATAGTACACCCTGGACTGCAGACTAACGAGGCTCTGGCGACTGGCCCCATGGCCAGTATAATGTTGTTTGTGTTGTCCTGTGTTTTGTCTTTATTTGTGCTGAGTGCTCCTTTCCAGCCTCAGCTTTTACCGAAAGTCAGAAGATTTTAACATTTTATAATTTTAGTTATGCAACGTTAGAGTTGTGTGATGTATAATGTGACGGGTTCAAAATAGCCTTAGTGCTGACGCACCCAAAATTTTAAATTCAAATCAAATCAAATCAATCTATTTATGTCTTGTCGTACACAAACACAGTCTTCAATACTTTTTATTCTTTGGAAGAATTTCAGGTCGTCTGCAAATAACAGTTTCCTAGAATTAATCAAGTGTTCTGGTAAGTCGCTGGTTAATAGAAGAAATAGGGACCCTTTAGGTACTCCGGAACGTACTAGAAATTCGCTGGATGTGTGGCCTTTATACGAAATATATTGTAATCTATTCATTAAGTATGACGCCATAAGTTTCCTGAGGGGAAGGGAAAATTTGAAAGTACCCAATTTACTTAGTAGTACATCATGATCTACAGTGTCAAAGGCTTTGGAAAAATCAGTATAGGGTCACTCGGGGGCAAGGTACCTTTATTAGGTAGGCCATTCTGGAGGTTCCGAGATTTTTCCCATGATTCTGTGCGCGCTATGACGTCATTAAGAGGACAGAATGGAACTTACTTCGTTAGCGTATAAGGAAGCTTGAGATAAATGGGTCGATTATTTACTTATACACACCTTTTCTTGAATGCCGGTAGAATGAGAACAAATTATCCTGTTTGTGTTCTTGCCACGTGCAATAATAATAGAAGAAAATCGCCTGGAATAAAGTGATAATCGCTTCCCAAAAAAACAAGTTGCCGCAGCAGGATTGATTCAATTTGTTCCTCCAAATTTCGGACTTACTCAGTGGTGCAACCACAGGGGGGGAGTGCGCAGGGGACATTGCCCCCCAATCTTCAATTCTAGGAGGGGCAAACATTGATGGCCAAAGGCACCTGCAGGAGGCACAGAGGAGCAATTGCCCCCTTCTATTTCAAATTTTATACAAATAAAAATACATTTCGTAAAATTTTCTTGCTCGCTTCGCTTGCAGTGCCTGCTTTTCTCAGTCTCGTCAAGTTCAGAGCCGTAGCTAAGGGGCGGCGGGAGTCGGCCATGGGCGCCAAATAATCTAAATTAAAAAAAAAAGTTCTGAAAGAGAGAATGCCTTGGCGCCATGTGATATTATTTGTTCCCTATTAATTCAATATTGTTTTAAATGGCAAAAATTGGATCTAAAAATTTTCTTTCTCGCTTCGCTCGCAATATAATTGTTTTCTGTAATGTGATGTATTTAAATAATATGTTTTGTATATATGTAATGAATAAACTTTGCATACTTACATAATTTAGTGTTAGCATCTTGCATATGTATTTTCTTATTTTATGTCGCTCCATGTTGCATATGTGTAAAACATATGAAAGTTACACATGTTATATGTAGCTACTTCCCTTTTGCGTAATTTATGAGAATAATAACGTCTTTGATACTACTACTACTACCACTAGTAATAATAATATCATTATTAATGTTATTATTATTACTATTTTTATTATTGGTACGTTTATCCTCGTACTTGCCCCCTCCAGACAAAAATTCGTGGTTGCGCCTTACTTTCACATTCACCTTCCGTATCATCACGTATGCAACTTTCAAAAACCTTTACACAATCGGAACTCTGTTTCTAAGTATTGCTTCATTGAATATTGAGAGCAAGATAAGATTTATTAGATTTGAAGTTGAAACATCGCCCGCGAAAATAATACTTTGAACATCTCGTAAGTAGCCAACACAAATTAACAACTGCACTGTGTTACTTTACTTTATGTGCGTTTGTTGAGAAATTGTGCTGAAAATATAATGTGCGACTTACAGGACAGACGTTTCTCCCCTGCACATCCTTTCAATATTCTCGTCAATCAATGAGAACAGCTGTCATGTAAATAATGCCCAAAGAAGCTATTCAATGTAAAGCATACTTATAAAAGCAAGGAAAATTTTATCAATAATTTTTGTATTATCAATATAATATGTTGTATACACGTCTATTATATTATAATTTAAAGATATCGTACAAATATAATACTATTTTGCTGGCTAAAATTTATTTTATATGTGCTTTAAAAAGCCTCGTTGGTTCAGTCGGTAAATAACCTGACTGTCACGCTGAAGACGAGGATTCTGTTCCCTGGGTGGTTGGTCTCGAGGGGGATTTTCTCAGCAACGTCCTTGCATGAAAACTGCTTTGAGGTTCACCAGGGGTCTAAAAAAAATAGTATTTTGGGGGCCGGAACGTGATGCTAACACCACCTTCATAAATGGCCGGGATTGTGAATCATAATCCCTATATTCATTCATGGCATGTTACAACGCGCAGAAGGTACTTTTGCTTTTAAAACTTAGTGCATATTTAGTCGCACACCGTGGCCGTTCGGTCTAAGACGTCATGCTTTGGGCTCTGGCTACGGAACGCGCAGGTTCGAGTCTCCTAGGGGAAGCGTAACAACTTTCCTTCTGAGTTTTCGGACTGTGTATGGGACCGGTGGGCACCCACCATTGTGAGGAAATTGGAGAGCTACGAATGAGTAGCGTAATCCGGTCATGGAAACTTACAAAAATTACTGGGGGGGTCGCCGTGCTGACCACACGTCACCTCGTAACAGGTTGGATGATCTCCCGCCTCTGCAGGTGGAAGTGAGGCCGGCAGTCAGTAGGTAGGCCTTAGCTCTGTATTAGTACATATTTGAATACATGTCGCGATAATACTGACACATTATGAAATTTGTTTGACTCAACTCAAACAGCTGCAGAAACTCTTTCCATGTAGATTTAATAGCCGGAATGCGTGGCAGAGGGGTTAGCACATCTCGCTACGACACCAAGGGTCCCATGTTCGAATCCCGGCCTGGGTATGGATGTTTGTGAGTGTCCATTCATCAATTTCATCATCATGACTCATCCCCATCTTCGCAATTAGCCAAAAATGCCAGAAAAGTGAAGTAAAATAAACCAAATTTTAAAAAAACTAGATTTAATATTTCATATTTGTGTTGCTTGATTGCATTGGTGTTTTAAGTCCGCTTTTTGCATAGAAAAGCTAATTGGGACTGGTCCTACAGTTTAAAGTGGGATCCGAACCACTATACACCTAAACATACACAAACGGATGATCTTCCTGCTTTCTTGGTTTCTTGCCTGGGAAAGAGGCAATAATTCAACCAGTGACAGCTAAGAGACCTTTGCCGACTAGGGGACGGAACCCAGCTGTGCAGAGGATTCAAACACCCGCGCGAACTTGCCCTCCCCGTCAGCCTGGGGCAATTTTGCAACAGAGGCATCTAGTGGCCAAGTGGCGAACCGCTTGCGATTTCAGAACATGCTGGCCGCCATATCTTTCGCCGTTGATAATATATGAGTTTTTAAACAATTATTTTTGGCTGTGCAAGTGTCTTTTGAAAGAAAAGCCCATTCTAGATTGGTCATAAAAGAATTGAGCATTACGTTAGTATGCATCATAATGGCCATTTTCTTTGTGCTACCCGCAAATCGCAAAACTATTCTGTGCTTATTTACGTATTTTCTTATGGGAAATTGGAAAAAAATAATGCAATTTGTGCACATTTATCAAATTGAAATTGCATAAATGTGTCATGTACTCAAAGTTTTATAAAGGAAGTTTACATCTACTTCGTGTTTTCCGGCAAATTTTTGTCCTAAAACGTTAAAAAAAAAAAGTTAAATTTAAGCGCTTTTCACAGCGACCTTCGCCAAACTCCACCGCCCTCATAATATTGCCAGTAGTTCGACTCCTTCTCTTATTCAAGAACTTTCCGTCTCGCGCTTTCCAGAGATTAAAAATTTACCATGAATCGCCCTACGTGTGGTGCTACGTTTGCAGCTTCCAAATGCTGACAAGTCTTTGCGTAGTGCTGCGAGAACACTGAAAGCGCAAGAAAAGTTTTAATGCAATATTATCAACAACAGGGTTATAGAACATTCTCCGTGTTGCCTTGGTAAGTATTTCTCTCCTTATATTATCGGCACACTATTCAAGAAAACAAAAAACTAATTTTATGTAGTGTAAACTGAAAAAAATTAAGGGGGGACTCCAGCCTCTTGATCTCACCTTGGATACGCGCTATTAACAATAACAGGGTTATAGAACATTCTGTGTCTTGCCTCGATAATTATTTCTCTCAAATTATCATCACATTATTCAAGAAGCCATGACGTCATTGCCTTGTAATCAAGGGGTCCCGGGTTCGATACCCGGTGGAGGCACAAGTGGTTCGGATCACACTTTAAACTGTAGGTCCAGTCCCGATTAGCCTTACTGTGCATAAAGTGGACTTAAATCACCAACTCAAACTCAAGAAGCCATGAACCTAATTTTATGTAGCGTAAACTGAAAAAATCCTGAAGGGGGTGCTGGAGCCCACTGATTCCCACCTTGGATACGTGCTTGACTCGATAATTATTTCTCTCCTTAAATTATCGTCACATTATTTTATTTCACACCACAAGAAACCAAAAACCTCATTTTATCTATTGTAAACCGCAAACTTTCGGGGGTCTCGAGCCCCTTAAGCCCCCCCTTGGATACGTGGCTGCTGCGAGTATCCCTTCACCAATTTAAACTAATCATCACTCATCCTCTTCGTCGCGATTAGCCAAAAGTGAAAGAAGACACTAAATAACAAAAACAAATTTATCCTCATCGTGGCGATCAACTAGAGAATCTGAAATGTAGCGTATAAATATTAAAGGGAAATTCCAGGACATTCAGTAAAAATTCATATCAGAATATGCCCGGACAAGAACTTTCCTTAGAATTAAACATTAAAATAAATTCAATGGGTTAGCTGGAAAGAAAAGCCGGCAGTGGACTACAGCCTACAGGGACAAGATATCACGCATAATAATGTCTGAAAAATAAACTATGGATTGTTTCGGAATAAGTGGATTCTTCTATCACGTATTTGATCTGTTGTGTCAAATTAAATTAACAGCTTTGATGTATAATATCAAAAGATGCAAGAAAACACAGCGTTTCATGGGCCATCTGCTACATTCTACGCATAGCTTTCTTCCGTTCGTGTCCGCTTGGTGACGTCACAAGCTCTAGCCAATAACGTGCAAGTCGCGGAGTGGCCCCCTCTGACTCGGGGGAATACGCCCAACTTTTTTTTGGCGGTTTATAGCGTCATTAAATGAAGGAGTGTCGCAATGAAAATATGTCAAATGAAAGCTACGTGTTTTGTTATTGTTACCTATAAGTTTTATTACTGTAAGCCTTATAGCAAAAGAACCATAGAAAAATAAACAGACGAACGTCAATTTGAGCAAATCACCCCGTGTTCAGGGTAAAATGCTCACCCATTAGGGGTAAAATCCCCAATACAAGAAACAATTGTTGTAATACTTGACATGACATATTGAAAGGAAAATAACACACAGCATTAACTGGAAGATTATTAACGTTTGTTTCGTGAACAGAACATCATTTGTACAGACAAGCAGAGCGTTTCTAACAACATTTATTTTGAATTTACCATAGTCTCTTTTACTGTTTACATTTGTGACAAATTGCATTGTCCTTTGGACACATGGACATGAATTTGTTACATATTTCATGCATCCACATACTACAACCAATACATCTCATAATAATGCCAATGGGCATATTGTACTTAATTTCTGTGGGCATATCACCCCACAGCTACAAGCAGAAAATTGAATCACTGGGTTGGCAACTCTGAGCACCATGCGGCAGTTTCACTCTGCAGATATGTTTCCCTGACTCTTGATCTTTACACCAAATATAATTCAGTTCCTTTCTCTCTTGGGAATATTATTGCACACTGTTAATACCGCAACGTCCAAAAAAATATTACCTAAAAAATTGTCTTCTTACCTCATGAAATTAACCCTTGTAACGACCGCCATGTTAGGCAGATTTCAGTCGTATATTGGCATTTATCTTATTCGTACACTTTCAAGTTAAGAACTTGGATTAAATTATTTATACTTAATTGTTTTCATAATTCATGTATATATTTAAGGTTTATCTTATGTTATAATATTATTCGTGTATTTTTGCAACATTTATTCAGAATTTATAGGCTAATAATTATCCCAAATAATATATGTAACGTTTTCATTGTATTTCAAATCCAAAATGGATAGGATTATTACTATCTTTCACGCAAATTTTGTTGTTTAAGCACAAGTTAAATACATTTCTTATAATTATATCGATTTTTGTTCAACAATGTACAAGATTGAAGTAATTTGTCTTCGTTATAAACTAAATCTTTATTTAATCATTTTTTATGTACAAGGGCAAATATGAATTATTTGATAAAATCAGTTTAGTTATTTCTATACAGTTTAATATTGTAAGATTATAGCGAAGTATTTCTCCCTTGTTTTCAATAAAATATCGGTTTCCTAATGGCTGTTTACGTGTTTTTAGCGACGTAAAAACTTCCACGTTGGCATTTTTAATTGTTGCCAACGTGAACTTTAGCTTACTATCGCTAATTAACATTGAAATGTAATATAAATTATCATTTTTTCTTGTTATTTTATGTTATGAGTTTATATTATTGTAAGATAGAACAATCTGTTATGCTGCGCCTCGCGCTTGAGGTAAGCAGTTGAGGTCTTGCTATTAACTATGAAGGCGGTGCGAGGACTCTAGTGTTAAAAAGTTGCTTATCACTGCCTACGAGCGTGCATGACCCAAAAAATATATAATTTTAACTTGTACGAATCAGTATGTACGCGCGCGATTCGTGATTAAGGATTTTGGACATTTAAATTATAAAGTATTTGAATTCTATTTACTGTCACGTGTCGCAATTCGGTGGATCGTCTTAATCCCGATCCCTGGGTGAGAACTGGTGCTTCTGACCAGCCGGAGCAAGGAGCGGTGTGTTGCCAATTCGGATCTCCATACCCTGGAGTTGCGAGTGGTGGCACGTTGCACCCTGCATGGCTTCAGATTTTCTCACAAGCCCCAAACCCGCTGCCTCGTCTCACCACGGAGGGCGCTTTCAAAGTTGAGTCGCAGAACTGTCATAACATTAACGTTGCGCGAGATACGAGGGGGTGGCCATTTAACCCCGATGGGCATATTCCACCGAGTTACTCTATATTACATCCACCTGCTACCCATCATCTAGTACTGTGCATACGTAATGCAGTTTTTCACAAAGGTTTGTTTCTATAGAGCAGTTGGGCAGAAAGCCATGCTGGAATTCAGATAAAGTTTCCTTGACATGGTTAAACAGGGTGTCGCAAAACTCTTTCAACAACGCTTGGGTGCTGGTAAATATCATAAAAACAAGTAACTTTTCCCTATAAAGTTTACCTCGAAAGCGCTTAGTTTCTGAGCTATAAGCGCTTAAAATCTATCCTGTACGTACGCAACCCAACACAGCAAACGCTTGCTCTGACATAACTACCAGGGGCGCGTGGCAGGGTTGCCACTAGCGTTCCTTGTTAAGAGAGACGACTTGAAAACAACAGCTCGGGAGTCTTGCCTGAGCAAAATTCAAAACATTAATGATACTTGCGATGTTGTAAGAAGCATTGACAGTATTTATAAACTGACCAAGACAAATAATGGGCAGACTGAAATTCAAGAATACTCATTCTAAAATATCTCCATAATTGATTGCTTGATTTGGTTTATTTTAATTCGCTTTTCTTTCCACTTTTGGCTAATCGCGAAGATGAGGATGATATGATGAAATAACAAATGACACCAATGTCTAGGCCAGGATTTAAACCAGAGACACTTGGTACCGTAGCGAGCTGTGCTAACCACACCACCACGGAGTGTTTCGTGTATCATGCAATATCAACAATTGCAAGGGACACTCGTGAGATGGGGGAAATCCATGAACGAACAAATGTAAACATGATGTTTGCTGCCTCGTTTCGAACACGCAGACTGTAATGTTATTACAATTTAGTTATTAGAAAATTGTGAAGTAGCGCTATTGAGAATCGAGTTCGTTATATAAAGCAGGCAAACCTCTATACTGAAAAGAAACAAAAATCTCCGGCAGATGAATATTCTTGAGCCACTTCGGTGACTGAGTACGTTTAGTGATCAAAACATGATCTCGCTACCGAATGTTCCGGACACGAGTTCCGACCTGCACAAAGATGTCACTGGATCTTTCGTCCTCGTATTTACTATTTGTCTGAAAGTGAAGAAAAATGGCGTACAATGAGAAGAATATAAATTTACAAGAATTATCCCGGAAGTTCCTCTAGATGTCAAAAAGCTCGCTCATTTGCTACAAAACGTTGTTTCCAGGGTGAGCTAAACGTTGACATTTTGGTGCCTTCCAAAAATGTTACAGTACAATACGAGTGCCCTTTACAGTTCAGCGCTTGATATAAGTATGCATTTCTTGGCTTTGGTTTTTAATAAGCACTAGTTTTAATGTGTGGATTTATTCATGTCTAAACAACGTTTTCATTAAATTAAAAGCCGGCCGCCGTGGTGGAGTGGTTAGAACATCGAGCTACGATGCCAGGGGTCTTGAGTTCAAATCCCGGCTTGGGCATGGATATTTGTGAGTGTCCATTCATCAATTTCATCATATCATCACTCATCCCCATCTTCACAAATTAGCCAAAAGTGGAACAAAAAGCGAAGTAAAATAAAGCAAATCAATCAATCAATCAATCATTAAATTAAAAGAGCCTTACAATTATTTCCTTATGAGACGAACTCGATTACCAATAACGCTAGCACAGATAGGGATATTTTCAAATAAATTGTAATAACATTACAGTCTGCGTGTTCGAAACGAGGCAGCAAACGCATAATGTTTACATTTGTTCGTTCACAGATTTCCCTTATCTCACGCGTGGCTCTTGCAATTGTTAACATTGCATGATACACGAAACACTCCGTGGTGATACGGTTAACACAGCTCGCTACGGCACCAGGTGTCTCTGGTTTAAATCCTGGCCTAGACATTGGTGTCGTTTGATATTTCATCATATCATCCTCATCTTCGCGATTAGCCAAAAGTGGCAGAAAAGCGAATTAAAATAAACCAAATCAATCAATCAATTAAGGAGATATTTTAGAATGAGTATTCTTGAATTTCAGTCTGCCCATTATTTGTCTTAGTCAGCTTATAAACATTGTCAATGCTTCTTACAACATCGCAAGTATCATTAATGTTTTGAATTTTGCTCAGGCAAGACTCCCAAGCTGTTGTTTTCAAGTCGTCTCTATTAACAAGGATCGCTAGTGGCAACCCTGCCACGCGCCCCTGGTAGTTATGTCAGAGCAAGCGTTTGCTGTGTTGGGTTGCATACGTACAGGATAGATTTTAAGCGCTTATAGCTCAGAAACTAAGCGCTTTCGAGGTAAATTTTATAGGGAAAAGTTACTTGTTTTTATGATATTCACCAGCACCCAAGCGTTGTTGAAAAGTTTGCGACACCCTGTATATGTGGCAATATAAGATTTGCTTAAATATTCTAGCAGGGGCAGATAAAAGAGATATCGGACGAAGGTTTTGTATGTTCTCCGAGGATTTCGGTACTGGACATACAGCAGTAACTTTCCACCGTTCGGGAAACAGCATGGAAGATAAAATCTCGTAGATAAGTAGTGTGATTCATGCTACAACCAGGACGATAAATGATGAACCCCCCTCTGGCAGATTTGTCTACACTTAAAACTTGCTCAACATGCCCATATGAGCTTTTTGCTCAAGTGTGGAACCCTGCCTAATCCAAGATTTTTGTGAAAATGCCCTCGGGAAGTTCCCGTGAAATGATGACCCCTCTCAGATTGATTTGCCTACACTTATAAAAGGCACTTCTGTGAGATTGTTGTCCATAAATTTGTTAAAAATATGCCCCTCTTGATATTTTTTTTGGCTACACTTAAAACTAGGCCAAACGTATTAACACACACCCACCCACACACGCACACACACACACACACACACATACACACACACATATTTACTTCCGGTTTAAGTTCAATTGGATACCAGGTTCAATTTGTTTATCTATTATTAAAACAATGTATTGTGCAGAGCTCTTCTAGAATTGTTCTGTGACTCTCTCATTTCTTACATCATAAACATATGATTTTTCCCCTATGAGAATAACACTACATGTGGTGTCATCAGGTAATGCCTCATGGAATTCACAGATAATTTTAATATTTGTCCTATCATTAACCACAACTTGTTTCCTTTTTGAAGTGTTGATGACAAACATGGGTCTCTGTGCTTTGAATTCATCTGGTGTGTAATACATGTTAGTATTGCCAGTAGTGACCCTTTTGTATGCTGTAAATGCTTCATATAATTTAAGGAAATCATTCTTGGACATGTCTAAATTATAATTTTCTCTAGGGAATACCTCATTTCTGCCATTTTTAAGATATATGTTCTTGATGTTGCAGTTATCAAATCTACTTGAATTTTTTTCCTGATTATTGTGTCTTCCAGTCTGAAACAGCACCACCACAAAATCCGGCATGTCATATTGTATACTGGAGAATGAATTTGTAGCATCAAACTCACAATAAGTACCAGTTGCAGGCTTCTGTACACATTGATATGTATAAAATTGTAAAGGAATCTGTGGATTTTTTAGGATATCAGCTTTGTATTTAAGAGCATAACTGGCTTCATATTCAACAACTGGGATTCTTAGCTCCATAGTCTGAATAATGCATTTGCCTTCATCAGGTAAGGTATTGGGCAGAGCTTCCCCTGTAGAGTTTAATGTGCTGTACCTCATCAAAGCATTATTATCATTGGCAGCTCTTCTAAATGTGATTCTTAAACCACCCTTCCACATAATATCTTTGTAATCTGAGAAGAATCCTGGCAACAGGCGCATCGGGAACAGCACTGTGTGGCTCTTGGATATAATTTTATCACCAGCCTCAAATCCACCTATTTTGTAGTAAGAAGCCTCGGTTTTGGATAATTTTAGTGTGGCCAAAGCTGTGGAGGTAATGCCGGGATAATCCACTCTGTTTATAACAACACCATGCTTTCTGATCTCAATTTCAGAGAACAGATGCGGCACAAAATTATCCACCAATCTTATATTTGAATTTGCCGAATAATCTGTTCCATCGAGCTTTACAACATCAAATTTGATGTATAGATCTGCTCTGTGGGGGTGTATAAAGCCATCCCCTACATCAAGATCAACCTCAATTTCTGTGTTGGGTTGATTTAAATTTGCAAATGTTCTCCTGTTTGGAGGGAATGATTGTAGCTCATAACTCTCAATATTTTCCATTTTTTTTGTATGTATTTTTATTTAAATATTAATCTCTATGATTGCAGTTGTTGTGGCTCCAGCAAAATCAACTAATTCTTCTTTTTCATTAGTGACCATCAATTCAATGTTATCTATTCTATTATGGCACACAGGAAAATATAATGTTGGGGATGGAGTGTAGATGATGGGCTCCATAAATTCAGAATTAGGTTTAAATGTTGCAATGATGCCAGTTTGTTTGTGAGTGCCTATGCCATTTGATTTGGTGATCATACCCTCGGCCACATTACAGTGAATATTCAGAGTCTCTATGGCTAAGAATTTAGGTATATTAATAGCAGTGTGTTTGATGGCTGGTTCAAGTTTTGTGTTGTTCTCAAAGCCTAACAGCTCTCCTATAGTACCCAGATCCACTGTTTCTGTAGCAGATACAATCTCCACTCTGTGAGTGACAGAATTTTGAGTTAATACTATACCTCTGGGTAATTGAGCATTTAGAGTGGACAGATTATATTGCCCTGGAGTGATGACAATTTTTTGATCCCCTACTGCAATTTTGTTGTTGTGGTGTGTAATATTAGGGATCAAGTACATGCCATAAAATGCTCTGAGAGCTATTGTTTTGGGATACACTATATCATCATGTAATTTGAGTTTCAATATTGAATTTTGGCTGGTGAGATGGAATACCCCCATGATGTTTTAAATACCACAAGGCCTTTTGAAAATTTTCAATTGATGGTTTATTTATTTGAGACATATATCTGAGAACAGATAAACACAAATGTCCACAATTAACATTTTTGAAGTTTTGAACACGGGCATTATTTTAATAAAGATTAGCTGATTTTAGATATTTTACTAAATTTTCAGGTGGATCACCTCCAAATGAATCAAACACAAATGCCTCATCTTTTAAATATTTAAGATAACAAATCCAGTGAGTGCCCTGATTTTTGTACTTATCCAAATTAACAATGCCACACTCTTTGTTGAGTGGTTGTTCTGGTAAAGAATCAGACATGTACACACCTCTAAAATTTTTGATGCCCAGTGGCTTGATTAAAGCTTCAATATCTTGGTTTGTAAGCGGCTTTTGTTTTTTTTAAACTTATTCATGGCTCTCTTAACACCTTTGCCTTGTTTCTCCATGGCCAGGTTATGGCGCTTCAATTCATCTAATTCTGCCCTATTTTTCTTGGCATCTATTACTGTTTTTGCTATGGCAGCTGATCCCCCAGCCAAGCTCCCAACAGCCCCAAGTGCTGCTAAGATGGCCGGGATAGTAAATATGAAACCCCCCACATGTGATTTTTTCCTGGATTGTTGTAATTTTTTTAATTGGGGGGTACTAAGCAACAATTTCATACCATGGCCCTTGGCAATACAAGAGTTTTTTTTCTTGCGCTGCTTTTTGGTTAAAAGACTATCAATAGTTTTAAGAGATTTAAGACCTGCATAAGGTATTTGATACATAACACCCTTGGCCTTCATTCTAGGTTTATTATATATATATTCACAACCCCCACCCCAGTTTTTGTTTGGTGTTCATAGCTATGGTGGTTCCCAATGCTGCTATTTTTTCACTTAAAGAAGCATCTTTGCTTACAAATCTACCAAATGCAGCCTCTTCTAATTTCTTGTCTGCAACATGTCTCTTGTCAAGATCAGTATGTGTGTTGTATGCTATGTCATGGTCTCTACAAGCAGCATCTAGGGGATTAACACCAGGATCACCTCTGTTTAATCTATGGTCCAATTTTGTACCGGGACCACAATACTGATAGCCTGGAATGTGTAGTTCAAAAGGCAGCTTGTTTATAATGTCATTAACCAACCCCCGGCCCTCAGAAATATTCCAAAATTTAGGTGGTAGAGTATTAATAATTTTTATAAGATATCCAATCCCCTTAGTGTCATTCACTATAAAATTAGACAATTTTGTGCTTATCATGTCCATAATTCCAACCTTTTCATTGTAAAAATTGTGGTTGCCAGCATTTTCCTCCCCAGCTATCACCAATAACCTATCTACAAGTTTCCTGACATCATCAACCCACACAAATTCTTTAGGCAGGGTGTTGTATTGTTTGATTCCACTGCCAGTCTTGATCTGTGACCATATGGGCTTGATTAAGTTGTTATATTTTGCTCCACTGCTAGACTTGACTCTTTTTTGTGTGGGATCATTGTTCTGGTATAGAGCATCTGATTTTATTAATATTTCTTTGTAGTGCTCATAATCTTGATCTGTATAGTTGCCAGGCCTTTTCCTAGTCATCAGTTCCCACAACCCAGGTGTGCCGGGATATTTAACAAAACCACCTTTTTCTCCAAGATGAGATTCTGAATATACAATTATATCATCTCCCATAAATGTTACTCTGAAATTGCCAATTCTATGTATGATGCTACCATCACGCTCTGTGTCAGCATATAAGCCAAAGACCTCATCTTTGTTGTCTTTAGGTGTGCTTAAATATTTTTGAGCAAGAAGACCCAATTCAATAGGATCCAGAGTAGCTTCAATTCTTCGAGGAGCAACAGGACTAGGTGTATGAATACTGGAAAGTGGGGTGATTGGATAATCTAATATGTTCCTTGCAGCTACAGGTACAAGCTCTGTGATCAAATTTTGATTTTGCTCTGTAACAGTTTTGATATTTTTACCTAATTCACTAATAGCATCAATGATAGGCTGTTCTGTTTGTTTGTGTTGTTCATAAATTCCTCGGTTCTGTGATTTCCATCCCTTAAATCTTTTTACAAGATAATCTCTTAATTTAAGATCATCAATGATTGGCCTTTTCATGGTTATTTATATATGTTTCAATGTCTAGAAAATTGTTGATTTTATTTCTGTATTTGCCACTATTGGGTTTTCTTGTCATATCAATTGTGACAAACCCATAACTGTCCTGGTTCCAGCACCTACTGCAAAATTTGGAAAAATCATTGTAGCTCAAGTCCCCACCTACATATTCATCATGTATGTGTTTGAGGTTGGTATGATCTTGATGAAACACACATATAAAATTGCTGTTGTCTCGGATCAGCTGCTTCGGTATTTTTGAAAAAGTCTGTGCCAGGTAGAAGCAATCAATGTTTTTGTGTCGGCCCTGTGTAAAGAAATTTCTAACCTTGTTTTGATTATCCAGTATAATGTCATCAAACACAACAACAGAATTATCGAGACATTCATGAAGTGGCTTAACATCTGATTCAAAAGTGGCAATATCTAATCCATCATATAGCTTCATCAACTGCTGATATTTTAATTGTTCCAAGCTCTTAGAGAAAACATACAAGTGCCTGTTTTTCCAGTCTAACCAGTTGGGTGCCAATAAAAAATTATCAACCATTAGTGTAGTTTTACCACAAGCCGATGGCCCAACAATAAGACATCTAATATTTTCAGGCAGCAACTTGCCATTTCTCTTAATCTGCTGTTCAGGTTCTGGCAGCCTTTTTATAACATCCCAGGTGCTCATATTATCACTTTGTCTGCATCGATCCAGCTGTTTTCCGGATGACCTAGCCATTTGACAAATAACTTGTTGCCTTTTCTGCGGATGATTTTTTCTATGAGATATGTGTCAGGCTGTTTAGTTTTGCTGAGTTCTTCTTCATAGAATCTGCCTTTGAGAATTTCTCCTCGGTGATCTTTTATTATATATGTGTTAAGGGTCCCAGGTTTAACTTGAACCACTGTAAATAATTCAGTGCTCCAGTTTCTTGTAAAGCCTCTTTTGAATAAGTGCTTATATTTGCTGATTCTTACTTGATCACCCACCCTGTATTTGGCCTTTCTTGTTGTTGGCTGGTATCTAGGATAATAAACTGTCCTGATCAATTTTTGCTCATCAGATGAAGTTACTTCAGAGGGTTTCATGTTGATTGTGGAATGGACCGAGTTGTTATATTTATGTAGAAGTTCTGGAAGAATATTAATCCATTTATAATTACCTTGAAGTGTAAATTGTTTATACATAAGATTTTTTAGGGTTTTGTTGAATCTCTCTACAATTGAGGCTTTGAGATCACTGTAACTCGAATAATGTTGTATTGACTGGCTTTTAATAAATTGTTGGAACACAGAATTATAAAATTCTTTGCCATTATCTGTTTGCAAATAGCGCGGTGATCTTCCACTCTGATTGATGATTGTTCTGATGGCTTCTGTAACACATTTTTCAGTCTTGGATTTGAGTGGCACAGCCCAGGCAAATTTTGAAAATGTGTCTATTACAGTGAGTAGATACTTGTAGCCCTTGTTGATTTTGTCTAAGTTTTTCAACTGTCCACTTGCCATCTCAATCAAGTCCCCTTGCCATAAATCATCTATGCCTTTTGTGACTACTGGCAGTCTCTTAAAATTATGTCTGGCTTGTCTGTGTAATTCATCAACAATAATTTGTCTAGACATAATATGAAAACAAGAATATTGCAACTATGGGGTGTTCAGCAGCTGATACTACAGGATTTTCTAAATACAGTTTGTCTCCTATTTGTATATTAAATTCCAGAGATCCATCATCTTCAGCATAGGCTGTTTCTAATGTATTGGGATCTGTAAAATCCTCTAACTCTACACTGGTGATTTTTGGTTTGTTGTCAGCATTTGTTATTGATAAGGTGGGGTAGTGGTGTGCCTGTGGTTGAAGCCAATATTTGATCTTGATTGGTCTCAGTGTGCCCCCAACAAAAAAACTGGTAATAAAATTGTGCAGGGGACAGCATATATATTTTGCCACCTGGTGTAAATGGTGAATCATATTCTTTGTTGGGGATGCTGTACAATTCAAGAATTACTGTATGTTTTGGATTCTCGATTATGCCTGTTATTTCTTTTTCTGCTGTAAGCAATCTGCTTGTTACAGATTCAAGATGCTCATTGATGGTCCTAACAACATCATCATGGCCTGGCTTGATTTTTATGTCCACAACAAGTTTCTTGTATTGTTGCACAATCTCTTGAAGCTGGGTGGCAAAAACAGACAGAGCATTTGCTTGATTGGATTCCATGGTCCCTAGCTGTTGCTTGATATTAGCTACAATTTGTTGCAAATTTTCAATAACTGCCAATTTTGAATTTTGAGCAGTAAGATCATGGACTTGTCTTCTGATATCCTCAAACAGGGCATGCAGTTCATTAATATGTTGATTGGTTGGTAGAGTGGCCACTGTCTGAGTAAGTTGTTTGATCTCTGTCTGGATATTCTTGATATCTTCTGATTTCAATATGCGATTCACTGCCCTCTTAATATTTTTAAGTTCCTGTGATGTAGGCAGATTTGTTACAGTATTTTGCAAAGATTCAAGTGCCAATTTCACATTATTTAATTCAGAAGCATCAGCCACATTTTGCATAGCATTTTGGAGCAGGGCTATATCTGCCTGAGTGGGTGTTGATTGTTGTAAAATTTCAAGTTTTGTTTGGATATCATCGATCAAGTGATGAAAATGAGATAGCTCAGATTCAGTGTTGAGGTTTTCAAGCTTTGTGATCTGTTCCTGGACACTGGCAAGTGTGTCTACAATACCAGGCAGGCGGGATTCTAGAGATTCTTGTACATTTGTCAAATCACTTTGCACTGCTGCTATTGTACCCTCAAGATGGGTTATGGTACTTTGAATTTTTCCAAAATCTTCATATGTTTCAAGTTGGAGCTTGATGTTTGCAACACTCCGAGTTATTGCACTCAAAGCATCAGAAGATGGCAAGTTGTTCATAAAATTTTCAAGTGTCTCAATTTTTTCTTTAACCTCGGCTATGGCATTGTTCAGAGGGTCCAGATTAGGTATTTGGAGTGATTGAATCTGTTCCTTTAGAGTGGAAATCACTAGATCAAAATCTTCTTGTGATTTTATGCTTTTGACAATTGTTTGGAGCTGTGTCTGGACATTATTTATCTGCTCTTCCAATTGCTGTTTCAATTGCTCAGAGTTGGTGGCCTGGGTCTTAAATTTGGCTTGAAGAGCTGCTACAGCCTCTTCTAAACTTTGAAAATTATCTAATGTTGCCAGGTCAGTATATTTCTGAAGCAATAATTTGAGTTCAGAATCAATTTTAAGAAGAGGGTCCATGCATTGTGATTGTAAATTTGTAACTTCTAGTTGAAGACTGGCATTGAGTGTGGTTTGTAAAGCTTGTAAATCACTTCTTAATTTCTTGACTCTGACATCAAGCATCAGAATCGCATCACTGTGATCTTCATGTCTTGTATGGCCAAATATATCATTAGGCATTTTTGTTTTAGTGGTTATTTATTATTGAATATCTAATTCTTAATTCTATAAAAAAAGGTATAAGCTTGTCATATGATCCCGGGACCTCAATATATAAGCAGTCACCAGCAGAAACAGTATATACAGTGCCAGAAATCATGTTTGAGTGCTTAATTCTATAAATATTTCTCCCTACTGAAATCTTGACATTACCCTCAGGGGTTGTAATAAATTGCAATTGACCACCTACAGGTAATTGGTAATGATTTAAATTATTGTTAAATATGTACAATATTTTACCTGTTTTATCATCAACATCTGTAAGTATGGTGTTCAGATGAATAATTAACAAAGCACTCAGTTTAGATATTATATCAGAAGAGGGTTGTGGTGTTGGCAGCTCCATAATAGCCTGTTTTTTGAACCCAAATAAGTTCATAGGCATGTTTATTTATTTCAAATCATGCTCTGTAATTGGGCATTGATTGCCATTTTTCAAATCACAATGCCCCCATGGTAGAGTATGTATGCCACATGATAAAATGCATCTCTTATCATCATGTGGGTCCAGAGCCACTTTTCTTACAATATTGCTAGTCAATAAGTGATCCACACTCTGAATTCTGGATTCTGATGTTCTGATTGTGCTACATGATTTGAGGCAATTTTTGTAATCTTCAAATTGGAGCTCTTTTTCCACAATCACTCTGCCAATGCCCTTGGCCTTTTTGGCAACAGCGCCACTACATGTTTCAAAGCTGTACATCTTGGCTCTTAACCCAGCAAATGCCACAATAACATCACCAAGTGTCTCATCTTTTAACTTGCCAGGCACCTTTTTGTGTGGTGTTTAATTTTTGTATGTTCACTGGTATAAAAGTATTTAAACAATTCAGGCTGTGCCATATCTTGATAAACATCTTCTGTTTGAATATCAAGAACAAAACTATCTGTGTCCATGTACATCAATGTTACACAATCACCATAAAAAGGTTTCAACACATCATAATACAATTTTAACATGTGTAATTTGGCCAATTCCAATATCACAGCCCCTACATAAATAGGCTTATCAAATTTAATATTTGTTTTTTTCATGTTGAAGAGTGCCATATTTTCATCATAAATTCTTCTATAATTGAAATTAGGCTTTGCAATCAATTTTTTGCTCCGGCTGGGGTCAGTAATTATTTTAACATCAATATGTTTTCTGACATTTTCAATTGTTTTGCCATACACTGAATTGACCATCAATTTAAACAAGGTCTTATCAAATTGGCTCATTGCAGATGTTCGAAGCTCTGTGTTTGTATCAATATATGGCTTCAACCATCTTGAGTGCCTGAACCTCAAGACTTTGCCAATTTTGGTCACTTGAACACCATGATTCATCAGGAACAGGAGGTTTTTGTAATATATGACATAATTCTGTTTCGGCTCTAGAGTCATCATCAATTTCTTCTGTTTAGAGCCAGGTGAACACTTAACCTCAGGAATTGGGGGCAGATCAGAAAATGTGTTGTGTAAATTATCTGGAATTGTCAGATCAACCTCTAAGAACAGGCCATAGTTACTGTCATCAAAATCCTGAAGATCTTCAATATTGAAATCTTCAACCCACTCAAGCCCTGCATATGGCAATTTATCCATCATAGCATAACCATAGAGGCTGTTTGCATCTACATACAGTATATAATTTGATGGCAGTGCTGGATCATAATCAGGAATATATTTGTTATTTGCTCTGGCATATCTCTGAGAACATTGCACCATGCCTCCTCTTATACATTGTTCCATAAACAGATACATGTCCTGATCTTGGATCAGATCCAATTGCATTTTAGTGTTTAAAAACATTGCAGACCATGCTAGGCCTGGCGCACTGTAAAAATACATTGGATCCAGCTTATAATTTTGCATGGAAGATTTTCTGAATGCCTGCAGTATATCAGCTAAGAGGGTCACATCAAGTTTTAAATATGCCTTGTGATAATCACCAAATGTCTTGCATTTTAAATTGTTCCACATCAATTGGGCATGGTGATAATGATCATCAGTGATTCCAGATCCTCTGATTTTGCTGTAAAACTCTTGTTGTGGTGGCAGAGAACACTCATCAAATTTAGAAAAATCTGTAACATAATCATATGGATATACACCCTTCCGCCTAATTAATTTCAGGTCCTGATTTGGAAACAAAGCACATGTGATTTTGAATTGATCATCAGATAATTGAGTGGCCAGTGTAGCCAGGCTAGCCGATAAAATTCTGTAGGAATCAAGAAATCTTAAGTGAATAGAAACACCATTAACTTTAATTATTTTGTTAATGGCTATATATTTCTCATCATTTTCTGCTAAAATATTTAAATTCTGCTTGTCAAACCCCTCGTACCTGATCAAATGATGAAAATCATAATTGGATGCACCATGGCAAAATATAGGAACAAATTTTGGTCTCTGGATCTGAATATTGCAGCTATTACACAGGGCCATTAAGAATTTACCATCTGTATGAGAATGGTGATGAATCTTGATATTTGTATCTGAAAATTCAGAATCACATACCGGGCATTTTTCTGCATTGTTGAAATCTTCAATCTGTTTCTCTGTTAAAGGCAACATGGGTTTTGATTTTAATAAGATATTAGATGCTATGTCATGGCACTCATTTTCTATTCTATGTGCAAATTCTTTGATGGCATCTGCTCCCATGTATAAATATTCTTTACTAACCACACCACCCTGTACAACCACATAATAAAAGCTGGAAGGTTCATGTAGCTGGTATGGTGTAATTGAAGATTCATCAGGATCTGGGCTACAGAATGCAAGAGGTTTGAGATTTGATTCAAAATCACAGACTATATATGCTGGGTGTTCCAACAAGGCTTCAAATGTTTTGAATTTTGCATTTTCACTTGGCTTAGGCATAAGCATATGAACAGGTTTATGATTCGCACAGTATTTCAGATGCTCAATTAACTTGTTTTTAGCAATTTCTGCATTCACTTCACAAACACCATTCACCATTTTTTGACCATCAAATACAGACAAACATCTTCTGCACAACTTGAATATTCTATGAGTTTTGTCTAGTTGTGTTCTGACTAAAGCTTCAAGATTATGTATCAGAGTGTAATGATTTGTGCCATCCCCTTTAATTAAGAGCAGATCAATCGGAATAGCAGATTCATCATCAAGTGTACTGATTCTGAGAGGATCTATCAAGCAATTGTCACGGCCAGTAGAACAAGTAAATACATTAATAGATAATTGTTTGCCATTGATGTGCCTGGCCTTTTTTTCAAATTTATCAATATTCTGAACAGGCATTGGATATTCTAAACCCTCCATTGCCTCATCAAAATCATTTTCATGTTGTTTATAATAAGTTATTCTCTCAGGATGCCTTGAAACTGGATACAAAGCAGCTAAAATACACCACAAAAAGCATTTCTGGTCATTATTTTTTATATTAACCACGGCTGTTTTGTTTTTGATATTGGCAGGTAATGGCACATAAGTGGAACCTTGTAATGGGTTGAATTCAGAAATATTAACATAGAACTTGTGTGGAGATCCGCATAGGCTCCATCCAGACTCTTTTGCTGCAAATTCAGAGTGTTTAATATTCAATTGATCTATTAAACTGCTTATTATTTTGTCTGAATTTGCATTTGAGTATACAGGTACAGTTTCTGTTATGTGGGGCTGTGTAAATTTTGTGCCATTTGGCTTCTTATATTGTGTAAACAATTTGAGGGACAGCTTATAAGAGCCATTTTGTGCATTTAGAATTGCCTGCACATCTGGATTTATACTGTTCAAAAAATTCTTAAGGTCACATCTTGGCTCTGATACAAAACGGTGATCCCTTAATTGGCCGTTAAAACTGCTATGGATGGGTTCATAGCGTGGCTGCTTTGCTGGTCCAGCATTAACAGGTGTTTCATGCTTCCTTTTCAGACCAGATGTAGATGGTTGAGGGGGCAATGTTGATGACTGTGCAGAGCAAGTACCTTTATGTTTATATGTGAAATATTCCATGCTATATTTTCTATGGCATTTAGGGCATATTTTTGTGGGAGTTCTGCATTTGTCTGGGTTACAATTCCTTTGATGCCTGGCCCAATTGGGGCTGGTTATATTCTTTTTGCATTGATTACAATATTTTTGATTTGGCATTTTTGTTGTTGTTTATTATATAAGATTTCCTGGGGTCCAAATCAAAATTCTATGCTTAATAAAAAATATCAGTTGGGTTCAGCAGTGTGATTTGTATATTTAGTGTATGTGTGTATGTATGTATGTGTGTTAATATTTTTGGCTTTGGTATTTATATAAAATTTCTTGGGGCTCAAATCAAAACTCTATACTTAATAAACCTATGACAGGTTGTCAAAAATTCTGTATATTAAATCAAATAGATTTGTAATTCAATTTATACAAATCTTCAATAACTTTGTGTTTAAAAAAATATGAGCAGCACTGCAACAACACACCCTTACTCTTCAACAAGTCTCACAATACTGGCTGATATGCAATGCAAAATCTCTTTATATAGCCTAAGCACAGACCGCATTGAAAACATCTGAAACAATAGGCCAATCAGAATATAACACATCATTACATTATGTCATAAGCAACCAATCAGAAAACAACACATGTCTAATAATTTGTTGCTTAATATTGGGTAATAATTTGTTGCAAAACATGATGCAATATAAATAAACCAGAAATAGGCCACAAGTGGACCGGAAGTGGACCGGAAGTGGACCGGAAGTGGGCAGAAATGGGTAAAAATGTCCGAAAATAGACCGGAAATGGACCGGAAGTGGGCAGAAATGGGTAGAAATTGCCGAAAATAGACCGGAAGTGGACCGGAAGTGGGCAGAAATGGGTAGAAATGGCCGAAAATAGACCGGAAGTGGACCGGAAGTGGGCAGAAATGGGCAGAAATGGCCAAAAATAGACCGGAAATGTACCGGAAGTGGGCAGAAATGGCCAGAAATGGACCGGAAATGGCCAGAAGTGGACCGGAAATAAATATGTGTGGGTGTGTTTGGGTGTGGGTGGGTGTGGGTGTGTGTGGGTGTGGCTCTTATGAGCATTTTTGGCTTAGTTTTAAGTGTAGCCAAAAAAAATATCAAGAGGGGCATATTTTTAACAAATTTATGGACAACAATCTCACAGAAGTGCCTTTTATAAGTGTAGGCAAATCAATCTGAGAGGGGTCATCATTTCACGGGAACTTCCCGAGGGCATTTTCACAAAAATCTTGGATTAGGCAGGGTTCCACACTTGAGCAAAAAGCTCATATGGGCATGTTGAGCCTGTTTTAAGTGTAGCCAAATCTGCCTGAGAGGGGCTCATCATTTATCGTCCTGGTTGTAGCATGAATCACACTACTTAGATAATAAAGAGTGGATTTTTAAAAATGTCTACACATCCTTTGAAGATGTTGTGACCCCTCACCTAAAACTATTTTTGGAATTTTGTAAACTGTGGAACCATTTATTTCTTGTATTAAATGGTAGAACATAGAAATACAACATAGTTCCTGTATATTCTATTATTTTTTTAAACACGGTTTAATAACTGAATTGAAATGCGAGAAAAGAGACATTGTGCTGCATATTCGCTCATCTGGTGGACCGAATAGATCAACTTCCCCCAAAGGAAGAATGTAATAAAATTATTACAAGAATAAAACTGCCTTATTTTATTAGTTTATAATATTGTTCTGAATCATAACCATTATTATGTTTATTATTTCTACTATTTTGAATTTTATCAGAGCCTACCTCGTATAAAAATTTCTGGCTACGCCTATGGTAATGCACGACATTGTAATCAAATGGAACAGTGTTTTCAGTAATTTGTAACTTTACATAACTTTCACAGACCAAGTTCATTGTTCTTGTAACTTATCATTCATGTGGCCTCGCCATGCAAATCGCCTTTTTCCATTCGTGGGCACATTGAGGAATATCTTATTGGGGCATCTGGTACTCGTATTTGTGCATAATGTTAAAATGCACCACTTATAATTCTTTATTTTCCATTATGATATCAACAATACTGACCAAACTACAAAATTCTGGCGGCTCGGCTCTTGTGACTCACAAGATGGAAACGTGTTGTTTCTGGGCAAGGCAACAGTAAAATCTTATTTGTAATGTTAACTCGGAAGATAAAATTGTAGTAAAGCGTTGACAGCATATTTTCTTAGTGGTAACGACCACTTCCTATTCTAGTAATTACGTATCTTATCCAATCAATTATCTCACAGCAAACACAGTCACGTCCTAATACCAAATACAGCCAAAACAAAAGTGCAGACGACAGGACCAGTCGAACCACGACGTCACAATATGGCGCAGGTATGTTTTGTGCGCAACGCTCGGCTCGAAACTTTCAGTCAGTTTTTACCTAAAAATGAGCGCACATGAACGTGGGAAATTGCAGGGGTTATTTATCGATGGTATAGATTATAAAAATGGTCTTTAAAAAAATTAGTGGAAATGTCCATTCATTCATCAGCGTGCATCAGACTGGTACACCAAAAATGAAGTCAAATTCGGTGAAATTCGGAAAGCTTCATAATGAAACAAATTAAAGTTAGATTTGGAATGTGTACGCATATTCGCGTTTATCAGGAGAAAAATTACCATGAGTGCTAAGTCACAGAAGATATTTCATGAAAAAGTTTAACGCGTTAAACTCGTGTGACTTTCGGAACGGGACCCCTGATGAAAGCTTTGGTGCTCGCCGGTGAAATACAGAACGCCGAAGATTGCATCAGCAGTGCACCAGCCCGTCCACCGGTGGAATCTGGAAAGCGCGGTAATTATCGTAGAATTTTGGCTATCGTTGTAACACGAAATTTGAACCTTCCTTAAAGTAATGAGCACTGTTTGGATTTCGAAAAAGTTATCTATGTTGAAAAAAAAAATACCTTACGCAAGCATGCGTCCTTCCCATGGACAAGGTATTCTGCTATTCTCAGTTGATGTAGAGGCGAGAGTGAGTATCGTAGACTAGTGGGAATGAATGCAGAAGTAAATTGGAACCTTAGTAGAATGCATTTAGGGACTTTATTTTAATGCTAAGAGAAATAAACCTGACCCGCCTAACCTAACTACGATTTTTTTTATAGAAGCCGTTTTCAGTGTGTTGAGACAAAGGGCAAGCCGAGCCTCAAGGAACGATACAAGAGAAAACGACTACGGTACGGCAGTGTTGCCACAATCTGTAAACACAAATTCCCTTTGCAAGGGGTAAAATTTCCCTTTTTCGCCCATTTTTCCCCTTCATTTAAATAATTAATAATAATAATAATAATAATAAATATTATCGTTGCCTCATGTTCGTATGTATGTATAAAATGTTAAACATTTTAACTTTTAAATTCTACGACGCCAGTGGTCCCGGGTTCGAATCCCAGCCTGGGCATGGCTGTTTGTGAGTGTCCATTCATAAACTTCATCATATCATCACTCATCCCCATCTTTGCAATTAGCCAAAAGTGGCAGAAAAGTGAAGTAAAATAAACCAAATCAATAAACAATAAAAATTAATTAATCAATAACTTTAAAGGGTTTTTTTTGGAAGATTTAGATTTTATTGCTAAACCAAACCGTTTTTTTCGTTTTAAGATGAAAGCTAAAACTACGTTAAAGTTGGAAACTGAAGATTTCTTAAGTAAAATGCAAAACACACAAACAGAGATTGCATTTAGGGAAGCCAATACCCCTTTGTCTTCATCACACCATCAGAAGAAAATTAAAAATATTCTAGTAAGGCTGTTCCAGTAAGGCGCAGATGAAACGTCACTTCCTTTGATATGAAGAGTTTGTGTGGAAAATCACATTTTTGCCTCCCCATCAAAATTTTTAAATTCGGCGCATGTGTATACACGTTTTATTTTTAAAAAAATATAGTACATACCTGAGTAAATGTTCCATTCTGGAAAATTTCACATATTAGGTGAAAACTTCTAAAACACAGCAATTTTTTTAATAAAATTTAATCCACTGAGTCTGAGAGGTATTGTTGGTCACTTCTTGCCACTCCGTACGGAAATATTTAACTTGTTTCCGCGGTGTTTTTTCATCTTCCAATAATTCTCCACGACGTTTTGTAATATATTCTGGAGATGCAGATAGTTTCATTTGCTCTCCTTGTTTTTCCATCGTCAAAGACGGACACAACCTTCTACCAAACAATCGCACTCGCACACGAATAACCCAGTGTCCAATGAAGACTGAAGTAAAGATAGTTTGCGACCAAGAGAACTTTATGGTTTGTACGTGCAGTGTTGAGGCTAAATTCAGAGAACCACGGAAAGCTTTACATAAACATTACCCTCAGACTCCCACTCCCAAAGGCGGGACAAGAGGGTGAATGGTCAATAACCTCCGGCCTGAATCGAAATTCCACCCTTCCTCTCAGAACAAAGTATACGACAATTTTTTTTAAAAAAAGTTATCATTTTCAAAACTGGAATCTCTTATAATGTTTAATATAATTAATGTTGAGTTTGTCTTAAAATTTCCCTTTTCACTTAAAATTAGCTCCAAATTTCTCTTCAAAAAGGGAAATTTCCCTTCATGTGGCAACACTGCGGTACGGACGGAATACGGATCGAAGGAAATAGAACAAGTTGAAGAAGAATCGATTTCATAAGTGAATCTGAATAGAATATGAGACCTGAATTAACTAAAAATCCACAGAAACGGAACGATCTTTCCTTTGTTAGTAAGAGAAATAACGAAATAGTATTTAAATTAATTCACTTGGCTCAACATTAGTCAAGCCATACGAAAAATTTGTTATAAACTCATCTTTTGCTCCCCTCCACGGAAATCTTTAGTAAAAGGCGAAAGATTTATACGAATTGAAGGGAAGCCAGAGTTATTTCGGACATCTTTTTTTCCTTTGCTAGCCAAGCTAGCTACCTGTTAGAGGGTTACGCCCTCTGTAAGGGAAGTGATAATTAGCGATTTTGTGTTTGAAAATACGATTGTTGGTCTATGTGTATTTTGAATAAAAGTGGTTGAGTGAAAACATAAATAAAACTGTGCATCGTAAGTTAATGTGTAATTTTATATATTTGAGGCAGGAAAAATATTAAGCCTGTCATGATGATTGATGTCAGGGTCGTATGGAATATTAGGCGAGTGTGGGGTATATATGCGGAAGAGGTTCATCAACATTATATATCTCGAAGCGGTCTCTATCAGGATGATTTGGAGGTAAGGTATTAAGATAAAGCGTGAGGAGCAGTGATAACGGAGTATGGTAATAACGGGGTGGAGTGTCGTGAAGAGCATCATAATAGGCTGTATTCTGCAGTAGTGGATGTTCCTGTGCGACCCATGAGGTTATGTAGCGGATGCGAAGTGTTTCTAGATGGAACAGGATGTGTGGAAAAGTCATCCTGGCATACAATAATCTGGTGGGGCTGGGTAAGGATATCCTATAGGCAGTGCGAAGAGCATGTCTTTCTAGTATTTTAAGTTTCTCGTAGAAGAATGGTGCTGCAGATATCCAGGCTGTGAAACCATACCTAAGAATTGGACGGAGCATAGATTTATATGGCATGATAAGCAGTTCAGCCTTCAAGCCCCAGGTTGTCCCACACACTCGTTTCATTAGGTTTAGTCTTATTTTTGCTTTACTGGTTAGAATATCAAGGTGAGCTTTCCAAGTGAGGTGTTGATAGAAAACGACACCGAGGTACGTCAATGTTTTGGAAGATTTTATTAGGGAGTTTTGAACCTTGATAGCTAGCAAATCTGGATTTCTATGGACCCGTGAACGACAACCCTTTGGCAGGAACACTATTGCTTTTGTCTTTGTACAATTTATTAGGAGTCTCCAACGGCGGCACCAGGAAACAAAGATATCGACTGTTTTATGTAGGTGCTGATTCAATTGATGGATTGTTCGCCCTAACGCCAGAAAGCCTGTATCGTCAGCATATTGGAATGTATGAACATCAGGTGGGGGTCAAGGTAAATCTGCCACATACAGTAAATATAACAACGGTGAGAGTACTGAACCTTGTGGGACTCCCGAGTGGAGAAATATTGGGTGTGATAAGCTGTTGTAGATAGATACATAGGATATTCGATTTGATATGAAGTTATAAATCAAACGAATATAACAGGAAGGTAACTGAAATTTGGTTAGTTTAGAGATGAGGCCTGGATGCCACACCTTATCAAATGCCTTTTCTAGGTCGAATAACAATAAGCAGGATGGTTTAAAGGCATTGTATTGATTGGTAATCATAGTAGTGCGCCGAAGGAGTTGATCGTTAATACAAAAGGAAGGTCTAAATCCTGCTTGTTGGAGGGGAAGTAAGTTTTTTGTAGTCAAGTGTGCATGGAGTCTCTTTACCAGAATCTTTTCGAGAATTTTACTGAACACAGATGCAAGTTGTATTAGTCGATAGGAGTTTATCGATTGTGGAGATTTGTTGGGTTTGAGAAACATCAAGGTTTTTGATGCTTTCCATGCAATAGGAAAAAGCCAGTGCGAAGGATGAATGTGTATATCCCTGCCAAGATGGTAAGGAGAGCAATGGGGCATTCTTTAATAAGTCGGTAAGAAAGAGAATCGAATCCAGGGGCAGTATTTCGTCTGTGTTGTAGCGTCAGTTGTATATCTCCGGCGCTGATTGGGTTGGTTAATATATTATCGTCTGGTAGTGTGTGAGTATTTGCAGGTTTTAAATCATCATCATTGAAATTAAAGGAATCCACCGCGTGACGGCGTATTGGTGGTTCTGGAGAAATCGGAGTGAATATGTCTTGCAGATTGCCAGCGAATGCGTCACCTTTTTCTTCATCAGTTTGCAGAGGTGTTTCTTGAAGAAATACAGGGTATGAGGTGGATGATTTTTGCCCAGTTAGACCTTTGAGTCTATACCAGAATTGGGTTGTATTTGAAGATCTATTCAGCTGGTTGCAAGCATGAGTCCAGTTTAACCTTTTGTAAGCAAGGATATAATTGTGCACAGTGCGCTGTAATTGACGATGATGTCGCAGGGAATCAAGGTTACCGGTTTGGATATAGTCCCTGTACAGCTGACGGGAACGAGTTATCATGGTTAGATATCGAGGAGGAAGATTTGGTTTGTTGGGAAGAACTTTAGTTCGTGGCACATGCAGAGAAGTTGCGGTTTGAATTTCTTGAGTAATCCGATCGGCCACATTGGTAAGGTCTTCTTCTGTGGTAGGAATTATTAAATCCGATGTCGCTTCTTGGATATGATCTCTGTAGGCTGGCCAATTCGCCTTATCGTAATGGAGAACATATCGAGAGCGTGATGGACCAGTGGTTACATTGTTTCTGCAGCGAAGTGTAAGTTTCATTGGCAGGTGGTCACTACCTAGTGTACCAAGAACTTTAATAGTGCATTTCTGTGCGAGATTTGCAGAAGTGATAACAATATCTGGAGTTGACTGAGAGATGGGTCTTGTATGCTCTGGAATATGATGTTTTATTCCAGTGGTTTGAGTGGTAATGAACTGAGAGAATTGCGTTCGTTCTAGGAGAGGTCGACTATGTATATTGATGTCGACCATTATGATATAATTCCGAAATTTTAGTGATACATGCGGCATAAAGTCGTAAGGAATTGGATGTTTTGGTCGCACGTAAATTGTGACCAAGGTAATACTCATACTTTTTAGACACAATGTAGTTACATTATGTTCTGGTATATTCGTACTTGGAATTTGGTGATGTCGAAAGGGGATTTTTGGGGAGAAACCTATTGCAGTACCTCCACTTGCCCTCTGTCCTGGTTGTGGATTATCACATCGATGTATCGTACGTATAATATGGTATACGACAGGGTGTCCATGGTGTGAGGAAGGTTTCATTCAAAAGAAACGCTGTTATCCCTTCCTCTACTAATAGTTGTTCAAATAGAATTTTATGGAATGGAAGTGAACGGATATTCAAAAATAAAACCTTCAAATCCATTATCAATGTATTATAAACAGCTTCAAACTGTAGTTTCATGTTGGTTCGAGTAAAAGTGTACATACGGACCAGAATAGGTAGCATGAAATTGAACATTAAATATGCTCTTAGCGGCATAGGTGATTTGTTGTAATATATGGGGTCTTATAAATGGGTGGATATTTTGAAGAGTCACCGTCACAAAGTTGAGCATTTTGCCTAGTGTAACTGGTGTGTTGATATTTCGGACAATTTTTTTTTTTTTTTGTCCTCGTTTTCCATTTAGGAGGGTACACCTTCTCTTTGGTAAGTGAATTGTTTTCATAAATGTTTTCCCTTGCAAGGTGATGGTCTAAGTGTTTTCAGTAATGAAGTGGTACATATTTACTTTTTCTGAGGGTAGTTCACTTAGATCTTACTTATTCAGTAGTGGGAAAATTACTTCAGTTAGGAAAGTAATAATTTGCTATGGTGCGGCATGTGTTGGATATATCACGTGCCGTAGTTCCGGAGGATGATGGATATTATACAGCTGATAGTCAGGATGCAGTGGATCTATCAGGAAGGTATACATGGTTTAGAGATGCTGTAATGGTGTGCAGTGGTATGTGGGAAGGCAGTCGTGTAGAGCATCTTCGTACATTGTGCTAAGAAGTTGTGGATGGTGCGAGTTCATTCGACCAGTTATATATTTGTGACGGACGGCTTCGATGTGAGTTGTGATTTCGGGAAAGGTTATTCGTTCGTACAGTAGTCGTGTAGGACTTGGTAGGACTACTCTGAAGGCCAAACGAAGAGCATGTCTTTCCAGAACTTGTAGTTTATGATAAAATTAATCTGCTGCTGATATCCATGCAGTGTGGCCGTAAGTAATTGCTGGTCGAAGGAAAGCCTTGTAGGTATGTAAGACGACCTGGGAGTTGAGTTCCCAGGAGGTTCCAATTAGACGTTTGAGTAACCTTAGCCGATTTGTAGCTTTCTTGACAATGTTGAGCAAATGAGGTTTCCAGGTTAGCTTGGAGTCAAATATGACTCCCAGGTATTTTGCAGTGGTGGCAGGCAGAATAGGAGTTCCCCGTATTTTAATGTTTAACAATGTTGGGTTCCTTTGGATCTTCGAGCGACAGCCTGTCTGTAGAAACACCAATGCTTGTGTTTTGAGAGCATTAATTGTGAGACGCCATGTGTCACACCATCTTTGGAAGGAGTTTATAGCTGGTTGGAGAGCTTTGTTGATAGCTTGGATGGTTGAACAACATGCGAGGAATGCGGTGTTGTCGGCGAATTGGTAGATAGAAACTTGTGGGTTTCTTGGCATATCGACAACGTATAGTATGTAGAGTAATGGTGATAGAGCAGCACCCTGTGGAACGCCAGAGTAAGGGAGAATGGGGTATGACATCGCTCCATTTACATTGACATAAGCGACCCTATTTGTTAGAAAGCTGTGTACTAATCTGACATAGGAAAGCGGTAGGTTGAATTTATGGAGCTTGTAGATGAGTACAGTATGCCATACTTTGTCAAATGCTTTCTCCAAGTCGAATAGTACTAGACAGGATGGTTTGGAAGTGTTGAAGTGATTTGTGATGCGAGTCGTTAGTTTTAACAAATTATCAAGGACACTGTGTTGAGGTCTAAGGCCTGCTTGGTGCGACGGAAGTAAACTGTGTGCTTGTAAGTGCATGTGTATGCGTCGAACAATGATGCGTTCGAATATTTTGCTAAAGGTTGATGTGAGCTGAATAGGTCGATAGTTTGTGGGGTTGGTACTATCTTTGTTTGGCTTTGGGAACATTAGAACCTTCGAAATCTTCCAGTCTGTCGGGTAGTGTCCTGTGCGGAGGATAAAATTGTAGATAATAGCCAGAAAGGACAGCAATGCAAGCGGGGCCTGTTTAATCAATACGTATGTGATATTGTCCAATCCGGGAGCAGTGTTTCTCTTCCTACGCACAGTATTGGTAATATCGTCTGTTGTGATAGGAACAGTTAGAGCATTAGTAGGATCAATAGTGTGCGTATTACTGGGTTGCAGTTGCCTGTTATTGGGGTTGGTGACTCTGTCAATTTTGGTCTGGAGGCGGAGATTTGGAGCTAGTTGTGGTGTTGGAGTGAAAGTGTCTTGCAAGACATTTGCGAAGGCATAAGGTTTTTCAGTGTCGGTGTTTAGAGCTGCGTCCTTGATTGTTATCGGATAAGGAGTACTACTGGATTGTCCAGTGAGCACCTTGAAACGTTTCCAGTATTTTGTGGGATGGCTTTTATCACTCAATTGGTTGCACGTTTCAATCCATCGACGTTGTTTATAAGCTTTTATATAGTTTTGAACTGTACGCAGCCATTGACGGTGTAAGTTAAGGGATTCAGGATTTCTGGTCTGGAGGTAGTCCCTGTATGCTCGTCGTGATGCTGTGATTAAGTGAAGATATTGCGGAGGTAGCTTTGGTTTGTAACTATTGAGAGTGGTCGTAGGTATGTTAGTGGTAGCCGCACTGGTAATCTGTGCCGAAAGATGTTCCACCGCCGTATCGAGTTCCTCTGAATTGTTTGGTGGGGGAAGTGGGTCAGAAAATGCCTGCTGTAGCTTTGCACTATATGTCTCCCAGTTCACTTTGTTGTAAGGCCAGATTTTTCGAGGTTGTATTGTACTGCTCGTATTGCGGTTACCAAGATTTAAGGTGATTTTCACTGGGTCATGGTAACTGCCTGTGGAATCCAGCACCGATATGTTCAAACAGGCACTAAGAGATGTTTATGTTATAACTACGTCAGGGGTAGTGTTACTTATGGGACGTGTGGCTCTGGGCAGTACATGGAATTCCGCTGTAGTGTTTTGGTCCAGAAATTGTAAAAAGTTTGTTTTGTCCTGCATGCTACGACTATGATAATTGATGTCCGCTGCTATGATATAATGTTTGCTAAGGGTTTGGATATGTTGAAAGAATTGGTATGGAATAGTCTCCCCTCGTCTTACATAGATGGCAGCAAATGTAACGACCCGGGATGGAAAGTAGATGGTACTAGCAGTATGTTCTGGCAAGTGGAAGTTTGGTGGGAAGGTAACTGTTCGATATGGTAATTTTCTATCTACTCCAATTGCTGTGCCGCCGTTTACTCTTAAGCCCGGCGGACCATCGTGGCGTAAGATGTTGTATGGTGGAATATGACAGATCATTTTTGGAGCCAGATAGGTTTCGTTTAGCGGAAAGCAGTGAACAGATTCTTCCAAGAGCAGGTGTTGCAATAAAGCTTTTCGTTTAGAAACGGATCGGATATTTAAAAATAGAAAATTATACATATTCCGTACTGCCATATTCAAAACCTTAAACCGCAGTTTCCAAGTGAGATATGTGGAAATGCACATGAGGACCAGAGTATGTTGCATGGAGTTGCAAGTTGAAAATGGTTTTTGCAGATGCCGTTACTTGGGTTAATACGAGGGTCACTATTTATATTTTGAGCCTAACAATGAAAAAACAGGAATTTGGCATTGAAAACTGCTTTATTGTTTTTCGAAGTATTCTCCTTTATGGTCAATACACTTTTGCATTCGTTCGAACCATTTGTCAAAGCAGTTTTTCCAATCTTCTTGAGACACCTCCATAATATGGTTTTTGAACGCATCAACGGCGTCTTCCGCCGACGAAAATCGTTGTCCACGCAATTTATTCTTGACATTCGGGAACAAGAAGAAGTCATTGGGTTCCAAATCAGGACTGTACGGCGGATGACCCATCAATTCGATTTTTTGACTGTTCATAAAGTCGGATGTTAGACGAGATGTGTGACAGCTGGCATTGTCTTGATGAAGAATGATCCGACGGCGTTTGTTTGTTTTCCGTATTTGACCGAAGACCTCTGGCAAACAAATTGTTGTGTACCATTCAGAGTTGACCGTTCTACGTTCCTCTAAAGGCACAGTTGCCACATGACCAGTTTTCCCGAAAAAACAGGCGACCATTTGTTTCGATGTGCTTCGAGCGCGAACAACTTTTGTTGGATTGGGTTCATCTTGAAACACCCATACAGTCGACTGCTGTTTACGTTCCGGCTCATATGCATATATCCATGATTCGTCACCTGTTACAATCTTATATACGTCTTTTGAAGCACCACGATTGTATTTATTGAGCATTTGTTTGCACCAATTGACGCGAGCGTCTTTTTGAGTTTTTGTCAAATTGTGTGGGATCCAACGAGAACATACCTTTCTCACAGCTAAATGATCATGTAATATTTTATATATGCTGGTGGAACTAATGCCTATGGTTGCCTCAATCTCACAGTATGTCACATGATGATCTTGCAGTATTAGGTTTTGCACAGCATCAATGTTTTCTTGAACAACAACTGATTTTGGACGACCTTCGCGAATCTTGTCGGTGAGCGAATGGCGGCCACGATTAAATTCGTTATACCAGCGTTTCACAGTGGCAAAGGATGGGGCTTCATCGCCAAATGTGGAAGTAAGTTGATCGATGCACTCTTATCTTGATAATCCACGTCGAAAATCGTAAAAAATCATCGCACGAAAATATTCACGAGTTAATTCTATTTTATTGTTGTCGCGCAATCTCCAAGGCAACATAAACAACACAAATCAAGCTATCAGTGTTGCCAAGGCTCAAAATATAAATAGTGGCCCTTGGATGTGCGTTCTTAAAAATGGGTGCACATTTTGGAGACTCAGTGTGAAGAAACGTATTAGATCTTCCACTGTTACTGGATGTCGCAGTGAGTTGTCAGGTTCTGTAGCAGTGTCATTGGTGCGCAGGGGAACTGTTAGGTCAGGGTGTTCAGGAATTGCATCTGGCTTGGCTTTGCATTTGTAACTGTATATAGGATGGTTTTCCGTACATGTGACACATTTTGGTGGAGCAGTTTGGTTTTGACATTCTTTGGTTGAATGGGGTCCTGAACAGTATCCGCATTTATCTCGGTTTGGACATACAGCAGTAGTGTGCTTTTTATACTGTTGGCATTTTTCGCACCGCAATGGAAGAGGTTGTTGAGAACGGGATGGTTCAACTTTGTACCTGCGTCTGTATATGTATGCTCCACTGTGTAGTAGTGTGTCTGCAGCATTTTGTGAGTCTGCTAGGACCCGCACCATGTATGTGGGTCCGTTGTTATTGCGAATACGGATACATTTCAGGATTTGTACACCTTCGCATTCCAGTTCCTCAAAGATCTCTTCGTCTGTTAAGACAGGTTCTACACCCCTGACTGATGACAACTGATAGTAGTGGGGATTTATGTGGTGGTGGTGGTTGTTTTTGAGTGGAAGCATTCAGTGTTTGGATGCTTGCTTTGGCTCCATAAATTTCAAAAGAAGCTTTGTTTCTAATTAGTTTTGCAAAGTCAGGATCTGGAGATTTCAATATGATGCCATTACGGGTGAACAGTATTTGTGAAATGTGTGCCCTTGGCACATATTTAGATGTTTGTTGGAACACATGTTTCGCTGTATTGTATTTGGTGTCGTAGTTGGTGAGCAGTAAGTCATATAAGCTTGTACCCTGTTATTTGGATTCTAGTTGGTTTGCATGAGCTGTATTTGCTGCATCTCGCTTTATTGGTGATCGAGATCGTTGTCGTTGAGGTAATCCTTCATAGGAATTGCGACGTCGGTGTTTGGTGGAATAGCTGGACGTTTGCATTGGATCATTGGTACTTCGTAAATCGAGCATCGTCTCGGAGTTTGGACCGTCCGTCCGTTTAGTACCTCCGGCGAAGGTTTTCACCCCTTCTCGCTGTAGTAGTAGCGTTGCAGGAAGACCATGATGCATATCAGAAGACCAGTTGTTTATAGTTGTTTATATGATCCAATGGAACAAACGCAAATTCTGTGGGAAAAAGGCACAAACTCAATCCAATGAAGCAATTCCAAACTAATTGTAGAGCCCAAGACAACCAAGAAGAGGAAGGATGAAGGTAATAAGGGAAAACAGTTTCAAAAAAATATTGTAAGTCGTATGTCTGCTCCACTCAACGTGTTCAACCAAAAGGTTCCTCGCAATCACCTAACCACCGTATAGGCTCAATTGGTACCGTTTGACCGTTCCAGACTTACGGCTTCCACCTGGATTAATTGGCCCACGATGCGTAATTTCGGACATTTTTTTTTTTTGCTAGTGTTAAGCCGTTGAGAGGGTTATGCCCTCACTTCGGCAAGTGATTTCATTGTAAGTTATGTGTCTTTCATCAGTTTGGATGGTCTAAGTGCTTTTTTATATTGCAGAGTATTTTTTCTTATTAAGATTGGTGATTTGTATGTGTTAACTTACTTTTGGGCATGGTTGAGATTTCGGTTACCAGTTACCAGTTACGAGTCTTGGCTTGCTTTGCGCAATATGATGTGGAGTACCAGCGTCTGTGGACGCCTTGCCTCCTCTTTGAATTGTTTTTGAAATGGCGTGCGATGTTTTCGGTGTTGAATTCCACTCCTGCAGCTGTCGCTTGGGGGGGGAAAGTGAGGGTGGCAGTGGCGGTTAGGCTGTGGTCACTTTTCACTTGTCCTGGCTGGTCGGCTCAGGGTATTGGTAGACGATGAGTGTGTCTGTGTGGGTTGGCGGTACCAATGGCTCGTGCCGTTGGATTTGGGTTTTCCTGGAGTTTGGCCCATAACGTGGCGGTTGTCCGCTTGATCACGTCATCTAGCGGTGGAATGTCGAGGTCTTCGTGGAGTTGGACGTTTGTTGTATACCGTCCGTGTCCGCTGATGGTATGTAGGACCCTGTTCTGTATGACTTGGAGTCTGCGGAGGGTCGTCTTGGGTAGGTGTTGCCAGGCAGGGCAGGCGTAGAGCAGAGCTGGTCGGATGATTGCCTTGTACAGTTGAAGTCTGGTTTCCAGCCGCAGTCCTGGCGATCGTAGCATCGGGTAAAGTGCTCCCACGTGTTTGTTTCCTTGGTTGAGGATTTTGGCTATGTGGTCTCTGAGATAGAGCCCTCTGTCTAGCAGCATGCCGAGATATGTTGTGGTTTGTTTGTGGGAAACAGGTTGTCCTTGTAGTCTGAGATGGTATTCGCGCGGACGGCGTCTACGAGAGAACACGATGGCGGTGCTCTTGTCGGGATTCACTCGTACTCTCCATTGTTTTGCCCAGTGATCGTATTGTTGCAGTTGTTCTTGCATTCTGATGTAGGAAACACGAATATCCTTGGCTGCCGCAAAGTATGCGGTGTCGTCTGCGAAAGTGGCTGGGAGACAACCAAAGGCTGTTGGTACATCCGCTGTAAACAGGGCGTACAGCAGCGGGGAGAGAGAGGATCCTTGGGGTACTCCAGCCGTGGTTGTTCGAATGGTGGAGATGGCTCCTTGAAACACTGCGAAGAAGGTGCGTTGATGTAGGTAGCTGTCCAGCAAGCGTACATAACAGTCAGGTATTCCAAGTCTGTGTAGCTTGTATATGAGTCCTTCGAGCCGAACCTTATCGAAGGCCTTCTGTATGTCGAGGAATATGGCTAGTATGTGGTGTTTCCAGTTGAAGCGTACCGAGAGATGGTCGACCACCCTCACCAGCTGGGTGGTCGTGCTGTGGTGTTGCCTGAAACCAAATTGGTGGTCTGGGAGTAGATCAAAGTGTTTGACCGTGGTCTTGTAATCGGTACAGGAGGAGGCGCTCGAAGACCTTGCTGACGTGAGACAGTAAGCTTATTGGCCGATAGCTCTGTGGGTGTAGCGGGCTTTTCCCCTTCTTCAGGATTGAACATACTCTGGCGGTTTTCCAAGCTCTCGGGTAGTAGCCAGTGAGAATAATGGCGTTATATATTTGGGTTAGGACAATCAGGAGTTTCCTTGGGGCTTGCTTCAAGGCTTCTGTCGGTATTTTGTCCGGGCCTGGCGCTTTATTGTTTGGCAGCCGTCGTATGACTGTGTGAATCGCTCGGGGAGTAATTAGGTGTGGTATGTCTGCATGCGGCTGCTCTCTGAATGTGTCCAGGAAGTTGTCCACCGTTGCTATTCGTTCCTCGTCGCATGGTTCTGTAATGGGAGAAAACTGTTCTTCAAGGTTGTTTGCGATAGCGTCAACTTGTTCTTGTGGTTGAAATAGAAGATTGCCCTGTGGGTCGTGGAGGACTGGCGTCGTTGAGCTGGCGGTGTGTCCTCGGAAATTTCTTGCAAGCTTCCAGAATTCGTTGTTTGGCTTGTCGGAGCTCTTCAGTTTTTCGTCCCAAAGGTGTTCCTTTGATCTTTGAAGGTGTCCTCTCACTCGACGTTTCAAGTTCTGGAGGAGCTGCCTGTATTGTGGATGTCGTGTCTGTTGATATTTGCGTCTGATCCATCGCTTTAGGTGCAACAGGATGTGTAGCTTGAGGTCCGTTGTGTTTGCTTGCTCTTGACGGTTTTGTTTGGTGGTACTGTTTCGAATTGCTGAAGTGATCTTGGCACCGATTTCCTCAACGGCCGTGTCGATATCTTCCGGGGTTGCAACGTGGAGAGGCAGCTGGATTGCTTCGTGAAGAGTTGTTTTGTACTGCTGCCAATTTGTCAGCGGTCGTGTTGGTGCGGTCGTGAGATGCGTCAGTAGTCTATGGGCGACAACACATATAACCGGCTCATGGTCCGAGTCGAGATCGGCGACGACATACGGCGCTACGGTAAAGTTGATTCCTTTGTGTAGTGTGATGTCTAAGACATCCGGCCTAGCTCCATTTTTGGGGTAGTGTGTCGGATCCTTTGGTGCTGTTACCGCAAGGTTTATAAATGGTATGTGGTTGAACAGCTGTACTCCGTTTCGATTGGTGACCCTATAATTCCACTCTGGATGTTTGGAGTTCAAATCTCCAGCTATCAGTACTCTGGTGCCTAATTACTGTAGTGTTTGAAGGTCTTGAAGCTCTACCCTCGTTTCCGGCCTTTTGTATGCGGCAACAAGGACCAGCGGTTCAGTTGGTGTGATGATTTTGATGGCCAAGGTTTCAATGGTCTGCAGTTGTGGGATGGTGATTGTCTCTGTGGGAAAACTCTCTTTATTGCTATCATTAGGCCGCCTTTTGGGGTAGGTCTGTCTTGTCTGTGTATGATGTAGTTTCGTAGGGTGAATCTGTTCTTGGGTTTCAGGTGGGTCTCGTTTATTAGAGCGACGTCTATCTTTTGCTTGTGTAGATAGTTGCAGTCTTTGGTTGAAAACTCCATCCGCATTCCAGTAGAGGAGAGTCATGTGCCGGTGTACTTGGGTTTTCTTAGAAGCACCCATCGTTGAACATGGCGATGACTGTTTCAATGCACACCGTGATTTTGGTCGGAGTGTCGTCTGCTGATCGGAGTTTTTCGAATCCGGTTTTGATGTGCTGGAGAATTTTTTGGATATCCAGGCCATTGATGAGAGTTAATATTTTCTTTATGTCATCGCCGAGGGTTCCTTTTGTATACTTCGTTGCCGGTGTGGAAGCTACAGCATTTTGTTCAGCTTGTGTGGTGCTCTCCGCTGACGTGGTTGGCTGGGGTACATCGGGTTGGGTTTCTTTTGTTTTGTTTTTCATGACTGGCCATACCGGAACTGGTGGCAATTTCTTTACTGGTTGGTTGTAATCAGGGGCTGCTGGTTCTGTCGATTTGGGTTTTGGAGGTTTGTAGTTCGCCTTTGTTTGTTTGTATTGTTGGAAGGCTTTGCATCCTCTAAAGTTGGCTGGATGTGGCTGGCTGCAGTTTGCACATTTGGCCGGTGTAGATCGATCTGTTTTTGGACATTCCCTCGTATGGTGATTTTCTGCACATTTGACACATCTTGGTGTCGCATTGCAAGTATGCTGACCATGGCCTATTCTCTGGCAGTTGTAGCACTGCAGGGCATCCCTTGCTTGGTACGTCTCTATCTTGACAGGCATATGCAGAAGGTGTGTGACGTCGTACATCTCCTTGGTTATTGGAGACCGTTGGAATGCGGCGAGGAACAGTGGCATTTTTATCCGTTCGTTGCTTGAGTTGTCTTTCTTTGACATCTGGGTTACTTGGATTACCGGGAAATTCTCGTCTCTGAGTGCTTCCTCTATGTGATTTGGGTCCGTGTCGTATGGTAAGCGTCGGATGACCACTTTCATCGGCCGATCTGCCTTTGGGACTCCGGTGGAAAAGGACCTTCCCGTTTGTCGCAGAAAAGCTATCATCTTGTCGTAGTCGCTGTAGTTGCGGCAGGATATTTTAATGTACTCCGCTGTGTGATGTACTTGCGGGTTGTCGAGATTTGGCGTGAGTGTAGATATGAAGGTGTACTTCGATATTATATCATATATGAAAACAGGAGGTGGTTTGCCTGTCCTCCTTGTGTCAGGCCTTGTTTGTATTTCGTCTTGTGTTAGAGGAGCGAATCTGTTTGGGTGGAAGGAATCCTGCTCAACTGTTCCTTGTATATCCGGCTTCACTGTTTTTGTTGGTGTCAGGAATTCTCCCTCCTCTGGGTCGTCCTCTTCTGTGGTGCTGGATTCGCTATCGCTTTCTGCTTCGCTTGGTTTTCCGTGTTTTTGGTTTGCCAGTGTGCGTGTATTGGTCTTCGTCGTGCTGAGAGTTGGTAGATTGTCTCTGTCTGTGTCTGCACGTGACACTTTGTTCTTGCTGTTCGCTTTATTGTTGACCTTTTCCTGGCATTCTTGTAATAGTGCATCTAATTGTTGGTCGAAGGAATGTTCACTGGCTGTGTTCTTGGGCTGGATCCCATTCGCTTTTGAAGCCGTCGTTGGTCTGTCCGGTGTTGATTCTAGGTCGTTCTGGGGCATTCGTGTGCCTGTCCACCGCTGTTGACCTCTGCCTCTTGAAAAACCACCTCTTGTACGCATTTTTCCTCTTTCAGTTCTACCTCCTTTTCTTTCTATTCGATGATCAGTCTATTTATCCCCGTTGATTCTATCTCTCCTCTTTCTCGCATGTGGTTCCGTAACAGCAGGCAACGTTCGCTTACCCGGTGTCCAGTATCTTCCTTGTTGTTAGTGTGAGATATCGCCTTTGTTCACTTTACCTCCTCCGCTGATGCTGTTCGCGGTAATTTATTCCGCTCGCCCTGTTGGACCGAGAGGGGGGAGGGGGGTTTCTGTCAAAGTTTGCACACTCTCCTCTCACCTGTCGCAGACGTAGACTAGCTAATACTGCTCCACACCGTCTCGTTACACAAAATCGCGCACTTGTTGCACTCTTGCACTACACTCATCGCCACACTGTCCTTGTCGTGAATATGAGTTTTTTTTCTTCACTTTAATTTCTTCGCTGGTGCGGTCGGTGGGGGGGGGGATGATGGTAGGGCACTGACAGTAGGTGTGCGTTCTCTTCTCTCCTGTCGCTGGTCGACGGTAACACTGACGCGTTACACACTACAACTTGCTACCCTTCCTTCTGCATTTCACTTTTACACTACACGCGTCACAATTTTTTTTCCCCTCACTCTTTGGACAAGATTTTTCACTTGGGACACTTGACACTACAAAACACTATTTACACGAAATTTCATAGGTGCGGGGTGGGGGGTTAGCATATGACTTCTGCTGCTGGGCACGTTCACTACACTGTTTTAACCACTAAACACTTTTCTTTCTTCTTTTTTTTTATTTTCCACACACTACAACACTTTTCTATTTCCCGCCTACGAACACAATATGAATCGCGGTGTCACTTGTTCCTTCCGGGAAGGTAACCCAGCTCTTTAACTACGCTTTTTTTTATTTTTTTATTTTGAGATTTCGGACAATTTTTTTTTCTTTTCTCGGTCATCCGTTTAGAGGGTTATGTCCCTCTCTTCGGCACGTGATAGATACTTTAAATATATAATAATAGTAATAGATAGGATAAGTGCACTTTTTTCTATTTTTGGGATTATGAAATGAACATTAACCTAGTCTTGAAATGTCCTTGGATTTTTATTGCTATATTATATTACACCCTACTTTCATTCTTATGTTAGTAAATAAATACCCTTTCTTGTAGTTTGATTATGAGTTGCAATATGAAGGGTATAAATGTGGTCGTAATTGTGGTGGATGATGAATGGTGTATAGTTCATAATCGGGATGTCTGGGCCCGATGGTCAGAGTATACAGAGTTAAAAGATGTTGTAATGGAGTATACAATCTGTATGGGTAACAGTCGTGTATTGCATCTTCACGGATTGTGTGAACCAGCGGTGGGTGTTCTTTGTCCATCTTGTTATTTATATATTCTTTTCGCAATGCCTCTAGGTGAAGTGTTATATGTGGAAAACTTATTTGTGTGTATAAGAGTCGAGTTGGACTTGGTAGTTTGATTCTGTATGCCAGTCGACATGCATGTCTCTCTATGATTTGTAGTCGTTCATAGAACGAGTCCCCTGCTGAGAGCCATGCTGTATGTCCATACGTAAGTACGGGCCGAAGAAAGGCCATATAAGTATTTAGGAGGATGTTTGCTCGAAGTCCCCAATTCGTGCCGACAAGTCTCTTCATCAGCTGTAGTCTGTTTTTGGCTTTCTTTTTGATGTTCTGCAAGTGTGGTGTCCATGTTAGTTTTGTGTCAAATATGACACCAAGATATTTGACGCTGTTGGTAGGAATTATGCGTGTGCCACGGATCTTAAGATCTAACATACTTGGATTTCTTTGTACCCTTGAACGACATCCAGTAGGAAGAAATATTATGGCTTGAGTTTTTGCACTATTGATGGTGAGTCTCCAAGTGTCGCACCATCGTTGAAATACATTAATAGCTGGTTGCATAATGCGATTTATTGCTTGAATTGTAGAACCACAAGCCAGTAGAGCTGTATCATCTGCGTATTGGTATGTTGACACCTGAGAGAATGTTGGCATATCTGCGACATAAAGTAAGTAGAGCAATGGAGATAATACCGATCCTTGCGGTACTCCGGCGTTCAGGAAGATAGGGTGAGACAGATTGTTATTTATTGTTACATATGCCATTCGGTTGGTAAGAAAGTTGAAAATTAATCGAATGTAACAGAAAGGAAGGCGAAGCTTATGCAGTTTATATATGAAGCCGGTGTGCCACACTTTATCGAATGCCTTTTCAAGATCGAATAGTATTAAACAAGAGGGTTTAGATGTATTGTACTGGTTGTAAATTCGATTTGAGAGTCTTAGTAGGTTATCCAAGACGCTAGAGTGTGGCCTAAATCCGGCTTGGTGTATCGGGAGATAATTATTTGACAATAAGTGAGAATGTAATCGGCGGACTAAAATTTTTTCAAGGATTTTGCTGAGTGTTGACGTTAGTTGTATAGGTCTATAGCATTTTGGGTCTGTACGATCTTTATCAGGCTTCGGAAACATGAGAACCTTCGACACTTTCCATTCGACAGGGTAATATCCAGTGCGAAGGATTAAGTTGTATATCACGGCGAGAAATGACAACATTGCTAGTGGAGCTTTCTTTATTAAGACATATGTGATGGAATCAAACCCTGGGGCAGTGTTTCTTTTGTTGCGGACTGCGTTTGTTATATCATCTGTGGTGATTAAAGTAGTAAGAGGGTGATTTGCGTTGATAGTATGATGAGGACTGGGTTGCAGTTGTCTATTTTCAGGATGTACCTTCCTTGTTATTTGAGATTCTAATCTGCTATTAGGGGCAAGCGGAAGCGGAGGAGTAAATGTGTCTTGGAGAATCTGTGCAAATTCATTTGCCTTTTCGTAATCATTTGTAAGAGCTTGTTGTTGTGAAAGAAGAGGATATGTAGTACTTGTATGTTTTCCTGTAAGCATATGAAATCGTTTCCAGAATTTACTAGGATGGCTTTCAGCATCAAGGTGATTGCAAGTGTAGATCCACTGACGCTGTTTGTGTGCCTTTATGTAGTTATGGACAGTTCTTATCCATTGGCGGTGAACTCGCAGACATTCAGGGTTCCTTGTTTGTACGTATTCCCGATAGGCACGACGTGATGCAGTCACTAGATGAAGGTATTTAGGTGGTAGTTTAGGTTTAAAACTGTTCACAGTTATCTGTGGTATATGTGTGCTTGCTGCTTGTTTGACTTCTGACGTGGTGTTTTCTACAGCCTTATCTAATTCGTCAGAGTTCGTTGGAGGGGTGAGATTTTGAAAGATAGTGGAGAGATCTTCTCGATAACCTTCCCAATTTGCTCTGTTATAATCGTAGATCCGCTTTGGAGGAACATGTTTGTGTTGAGTATAGTGGTGCACTGGCAGAGTTATTTTAATTGGTGCATGATCACTTCCTATCGGTGCGAGGACTTCTATGTTAATTTTGTCAGCTAAGGAAGGTGACACAAAAACTACATCGGGGGTTGTGTTGCTCTCTGGACGAGTTGCAGATGGTAAATCTTGAAATATACCTGTAGTATTGTTATCGATGGTAGTATGGAAAGCTGTTCGTTCTGCATTTGTTCGACTATGTATATTAATATCAGCTAGTATGAAGTAATGACGGTATGTAGAAGCGATATAAAGAAAGAAGTCCGTTGGTAGAGGGCTAGTGGGTCGTATATATACAGTAGCCAATGTCACATTTATACTTTTGAGATAAAGTGTGGCAATAGAATATTCTTGGTATGGAAATTGAGGTGGTAATATATTTGTTCTATAGGGAAATTTTGGCTTGATCCCCAGGGCTACTCCACCACATAATCGTTGCGCCGTTGTAGGACCAGGTGTATGTAGCAAGGAATACCTGGGTATGTAAAGGGGTGTGGCTTTGGGGATACGGGTTTCATTCAGTGCAAAGAAATGAATGTCTTCTTCCAGGAGAAGTTCCTGGAATATAGCTTTATGTTTCGGTAGAGAACGGATGTTCATAAATAGGAAATTATATTGTATATAGCCCGCCATAATTATATAAATAACAGTTAGGTTTCTAAACTTCAGTTTCCAGTGGTACAATTTGAAAATGTACATGTGGACCAGAATATGTAGCGAACAGGTGGACACGAAAAAGAGTCTTAGCTGTCTGTACTATCTGTTGTAATATATGTTGGCGTAGAAATGGGTGGATATTTTGTAGGGTTAGTGTTTGAAATCTAAGTAGATCTTCAACAGTCACTGGTTGTTTCAGAGAGTTCTGTGGTGGAGTTGTAGAGTCCATAGTTCTTAATGGTACAGTTAGGTCAGGGCGTGAGGCTTCGGGGTTTGGGCGTGCAGCACAGCGGTAGCTGTGAGGGATGAGCCTGTTTGCACGTGTTACACTTGGGTGGTGCATTTAGATTCGTGCAATCTTTAGTTGCGTGTTGGCCAGAGCAATAGCCACAGATAGGTGTTTCGGGGCAATTTGCCGTAGTGTGGGAGTTGTATTTCTGGCAGCGTTCGCATCGTAATGGAAGGGGTGCTTTTGAATGTGAAGGTTCAACCCTGTGTCTTTGGCGATATATATAAGCCCCTTCATGAAGTAAGCGATCGATCGTGTTGGAACAATCTGTTATGACTCGCATCAGGAAAGTTGGACCATTATTGTTCTGTATTCGAACGCATTTTATGACTTCATGGCCTTCCAAACGCAGTTCTTCTAATACTTCTTGATCAGCGAGTTCTGGATCTACGCCTCTGAAAACCACTGACATGTGTGGTGGTTTGTTTGGAGGTGGTGGTTGTTTGGGGTGTCAGTTGGGAAAGAGCAGCCTGTGGTCCAAAAATTTCAAACGAAACTTTGTTTCTCAGAGTGGAGAGAAATTGTGGATCTTTTGATTTTATAATGATGCCATTTCTGGTGAATATAATTTGTTCTACTTGTGCTCGGGGGAGGTATTTTTGCAACTGTTGAAGAAGTAGCTTAGAAGTTCTATATTTGGGGTCGTAGTGTTGCAGTAGGAAGTTGTAGACAGTGGAATTTACTTCAGTGCGACCATCGGTTTGTGCAGTATCTCTGGAATTGAACTTTGATATGCGTGCTTGTTCTTGATATTTTTGTTTCTTTTGTAGTTGAAGAGGAGATCGAGAGCGATCCCTGGATGTTTTTGAATCGGCTGAATTGCTTCTTGAGTTGCCTCGGTCTTGTTTTTGGATTATCCTGTCTCTAGAGTTTGGGAGCCCTTTATGCATGGTGAGCGAAGGGAGGCAACCTAGTAATCCTTTTCAAAGACGAAACAATTAGGAGACAGAGTTATTTCAGGTGCTGCAAACGAGAATTGTAGCACAGTTTGCTTCAAAATAAAGAGAGTACAAGTGCTGCAAACGTGGATTGTAGCACAGTTTGCTTCTAAATAAGCAGAGTACAAGTGCTGCAAACGAGGATTGTAGCACAGTTCGCTTCTAATTAAGCAGAGTACAAGGTGCTGCAAACGAGAATTGTAGCACAGTTTGCTTCTAAATAAGCAAAGTTCTTACCAGCGTTTGCAAACGTGATTAGCAAACAGTTGCTCCAAAGTAAGCAGTAATGGTTGTATGTCCCTTCACAGAAAGGCGTTCTGCCGAAGGCACCTCGAACACACCAAACCACTGTATAGGATTCAGTTTCCTACAGCCGTACGTTCCAAACGTGCTGAAACCAAACCCACAGTGAATGTGTCAAGGGGGACCAACCGAGAGAGATGATTTCGGACAATTTTTTTTTTTTTTTTTTTTTTTGGCTTTCGCCAGTGTTAACCCGTTGAGAGGGTTACGCCCTCACTGCGGGAATTGATTTTATTGTAAATTATGTGTTTTTAATCATTTTGGATGGTCTGATTTCGGACATTTTTTTTTTTTTTTTTTTTGGCTTTCGCCAGTGTTAACCCGTTGAGAGGGTTACGCCCTCACTGCGGGAATTGATTTTATTGTAAATTATGTGTTTTTAATCATTTTGGATGGTCTCGATTTCGGACAACCGTTCATCCTTCTTTCAAGAAAAATCTAGTCAGTCTGACTGTAAGGCTTTGAGTTAAAGAAGCACTATATGAATAATAATTGTATTATGGAGCTAAGTTTTACAATACTTTATGTATAATGAATTATTGTCAATTTATTGAATATAATAGTATCTTTGCTTCTTGATTTTGGTCTCCATTATTCACAAATATAAAAATAATATTTTCCTTTTTCTGTACTGCCATCTAGTGACGTAATTTTCAACTTTCATTTTTCGTCTTCTATTTCTTATTTTATAATGTTAACAATCAAATATTTTACTCGCTTACTTTAAATACTAATGTTATTCAGGTTCATGAGTAAATTGCATAAGCAGGGCATTTCGTATTCTCTGGATTATATTTTAATATGTATTTTAACATTCTTACTCGTTCACATTAAATACGAATGTTATTCAGGGTCATAAGTAAATTGCATAAACACGGAATTGCATAAACAACTCTCTGCATTGTATTTAACGTAATTTGTGTTTTATATGCCTTAGTTTCATATCATTAATTGTATTTGTATTCTATCTGTTGTAAAAATATGTAAACGACGGTACCCTGACAAGTGTTAGATGGGAGAACAGAATATGCTGATATACAGTGCCGGATCCAGGGGTGCCCAAATTTTTTTGGGGGGGATTTTTTTCGCTTAAAGTATTAAAAAATTCAAGTTATATATTTTTCCAAAATATATGTAAAACTTTTACACCTTAAATGCATCATATTTAATTCATTAGATGAAGAAAAGGGTGTTAAGGGAAGAAATATCCACCTCCAAAATATTATACCTTATTTTACACGTGGTTCTGGGGAGGATTCTGATTTAAACGTTGGGAGGGGGCCAGTATCCAACTCTAGGTCTTAGACTATGGCGGCTATTTTAATTAAAGAGGGATTGAGCATTAAATTGAGGGGGTATCCAATTACTATTGACTTAGACTGTTGAGGAAATTCTTGTGTGGAGACTGAGAATTAATTTTTGGAGGAGGCAATATCCACTCATCAATATCAACAGTAAGTCCAAAATTGGCTTGGAAATTATGGTGGTAGGATTGAGTATTAAATTTAAAAGGGGAGATAGGACGCTTTTGATAAAGAGTTAAATCTTAGGTTGTCAAGGAATTTCTGTAGTGAAGAGAGAGTTCGAACATTAAATTTAGCGACGTTTAGACCTCGAACGTGCCAAAAGAGAAGCTCGAAAAGACTAATTAATTATCTCGGGATCCTAAGAAAGTATTGACACCCCATTAAATTAATATTGTTGAAAGCCTGCAAAGAGATGGATATAAAAATTTTCTTCCTCGCTTCGCTCGCAATCGTGTGTTGCAAGAATGCGTGTTTATTTGGCGATATGCTGAGGTGAATGTGAAGTTCTATACTATAGATGCATTACAAGACATAAGCGATATTCTCGAAATTCATTAATATAACATCAGTTAATTCTTAGTGTTGGTATACTGCTTAATTTAAAACAGGTGCATCCTTTGGAACAAAAATATATCGAATCCGCATTTCTAACTTCACGTCACAGAAAAAAAAATTACTTTAACAACTTAAATTTGCACTGAAGATAAAATCCACGTAATTTTTGTTGTGGGTTACTAAAATAATTACATTTACCCCAATAAAAGGGGGAGGGGTGAGTTCTTACAAAGAAGAACCGTATTATATTATCGTCCTGAGCTTTACTTTGTGGGAATAACTATATTGTTTGAGTGCGCGAATAATATAATTTGGGGGGGACGCATGACATGAATTTGGGGGTGATTGCGCCATTGGCCTTGGAGGGGGGGGATGGGCACCCCTGGCAGGACCTACACATCTTGAGGCCCCCAGCAAAATATTGTCTGTGATATTACCAAAGGCCCCTCCTACCTACCTACCCCCCCCACACACACACACATACACACACACACACACACTACATACATATTTTGGTCTAGGAATTAATTCGTGCGCCTGGACAAGAGATGGCGTAACGAGCGTATCGTCCCACAGTTCCGTGTAGCCACACATGCGTTGAAAACTCCTGTCAGCGCGCATCGTTCGTAGTATAGGGCAGTTGATTGACGCGTCAACAACAGCATTTTGTAGTCAACTGAACATGGCGCAGTTCGTGCCAGATAAAGTGTTTCTCCGGGGTGTTCTGCTTCATTACTTTAACATGCAGAAAAGTGCTACCGAAAGTCATCGTATTTTGGTGGAAGTGTATGGTGACCATGCGCTAGCTGAGCGAACGTGTCAGAAGTGGTTTGCACGGTTTAGAAGTGGTGATTTCGGCCTGGAAGACGAAGAGCGACCTGGACAGCCAAAAAAAAATTTGAAGACGAAGAATTGAGAGAATTGCTCGATCAGGATTCGTGTCAAACGCAGGAAGAACTTGCAGAACCATTAGGCGTTGATCAAACAACAGTTTCCAAACGCCTCAAAGCCATGGGAATGATTCAAAAGATGTCACATTGGGTTCCACATGAATTGAAAGACAGAGACGTTGAAAGACGAAAAACCATTTGCGAATTGCTGACAGAAAGACAGAAAAGAAAGGGGGTTTTGCATCGCATTGAGAAGTGGTTCCATTACGAGAACCCGAAACGAAAAAAGGCCTGGGTGAAGCCAGGTGAACCAGGTCCATCACAACCGAAACGAGATATTCACTGTTCAAAGGTTATGCTGTGCATATGGAGGGATATGAAAGGTGTGGTGTACTATGAGCTGCTGCAACCGGGTGAAACTATTAATGGAGAACGTTATCGACGACAATTAATGCGTTTGAATCAAGCTCTGGCCAGGAAACGACCAGAATGGGAGAACAGACATGATAAACTTATTTTTCAACATGATAACGCTCGCCCACATGTCGCAAAACCGGTCAAAACCTATTTAGAAAATGTCGGATGGGAAGTTTTACCCCACCCGCTGTATTCACCAGACGTTGCTCCTTCGGACTACTACTTGTTCGATTGTATGAATAACGATTTGATTGGACAGCGGTTCACTTCTTCAGAAGATATCGAAAAATGGGTCTCTGACTGGACCGCTTTAAAGGATGAGAACTTCTTTCGCCACGGAATCCGTAACTTGCCTGACAGATGGGCGAAAGTGGTGGCTCGCGATGGACAATATTTTTCTTAAGGTATTTATGTATTTTGTGTTTGAACTACAGCTTCAATGTGTGCGTAACAACCGCACGAATTAATTCCTAGACCTAAATACATACATACATACATATATATATACATACATATTCGGTTTAGCTTGAGCTCTGATTTTCAGCTGCCCAGAAGCCTGCCGTTAGCGCGACGGTGCGAGAGTTCCACTAAGAGCAGAGTTGCTAAATGCCTTAACAATTACCTACATCCATAATCTGACTTCAGAGCTTATTGCTAGGGGTGTTCGGTACTTGCATTTAGTTTCTTTTTTTAAAAGTGACAGTTTGAGAAGGTGATAATTCAAGGAAAATAATGACAGGATTCTTTTTGTCAGTGAAACCCCCATTGATGAAGCCTCCTCGGCGAAAGAGGCATTCTCCCTCCCCCAGGATGCGAAATTATTTAAGACTGGTGGCGGGAAAAAGATCTTAATGTACAAACCCCCTCCCCCACAAACATGCATTAAAATTAGACGATATACATATTTATAATGTTATTAAAAGTAAAAATTATTTACGAAATTAAAAATATATCAGTATTATTATTATGAATTACACATAAAGAAAATAATTTGTTACTTTCATATATATCAGATATTATAACGTAGCAAACTAATTCCCTTATTAACTGGTTAAAGATTTTAATAAATTATGAAATACTAGTTGAAGTGATTTTATTATGTTAAGTTCTTATTTAGTTTTTGCTTTATGTTAATATAAATCAATTAGATTTCATAGTTATTATTGTCTTGCATTCTTATTTTAAATTTATTGTGCGTACTGATGTAGATTTGTTAATGATCTCTTGAGAGAGAAATGGCATTGAACACTCACACCACACTACTTTCTGTGTGTTTTCGATATTATTCTTAGTATAGTATACTTGAAATTAAAAGTAATTGCTTATCTTTTGTTTGTTGGAACAAAAACTCTCCCCGCAGGAAATATTTGGTGGGGGGATTTTTGAGGCAAAGATTGTTGGTGGGAGGGAAATCCCCCCGTCCCCCAGGACGGGGGAGGGGCAGATCCTGTTATCACTAGTAAGGTGATTGTTGACCTGTGTTGCAGGGTGTTCATATTCAACGGAAGCTGGAGTAAAAATTGGAAAAAATATTGGAGAATGCAAAGTGATTCACAGTCAGAGTAGAGAAATTAACTTGACGTGCATAAGTTTATGAAGAAAGAAGCTGAGAGTGCTCTTGCGTTGAATGTTACACAAGTGCAAATGCATGTTTCCGCTGCTACTGACGTGTCATTAAATACTTCGAAGTGCATCTAAAACGAAAATGATCGCAACAAAGTAACTGGGCAGATTAATAACGCCTTGCAAACCACGCAGAAGAAAGGAATTTAAAGTGATGTGGACGAATTTGACAAGTGTGTTATTCGTAGAACAATTGACGAATTTCATGATCATGAAGGACAGCGTCCTACTTTAGATTCGTAAGTATTTTTTTCCCCTTTTTAATGAGACAACAGCATATAGACTTTGCAGTTTCATGTCTAGTGGAATTGTAACTTCTGCAAATTGCAACACTGCTCCTATGCGTCACGTGAGGGCCTCTGCAGACGACAAACCTTTCCCGCTTTGCGCATCCCAGAGCTCAGGTTAAACCGAATGCGCTGTGTATGTGTGTGTGTGGGTGTGTGTGTGTGTGTGTGTGTATATACAGGGTGACTGGTAATTAGATGTATTCCCTGAAAGGGGTTAAAGGAGAGACAATTTGCAATAAATTTGACCATATGATAGCCCGTCCGAAATTGAGTAGTTTTCGAGATAATCGAATTTCAATTGTTTCTTTAAAAAATGACAATTTTCCACATAAAAAGATGAATTGAGAAAAAACTTCTTATTGTATGGAACTTTTTTCAGCGTTTTCTGATAGCTAACAAATAAGTGGTTCGTTGAAAAAAAAGTTTTTCCCAAATAACAATCACATGTAAGTACCGGGTGGGCCTAAACTTACAAGTGATGATAAAAAAATGCACTCTTAGTTTACTTGGCAACGAATTAATAACAAAAATGGTATGACACGAAGCGTACAAATTACTTAAATTACTTCCTTGTGACATCTGCTATCCAACAAGGTACAAATGTTGCTAACATACTCATTTGTGTACAAGAAATAATACTTCATTCATCTTCATGTGAATGGAATCAATGAACAATACAATTAAAGAACATTACACGTCTTGCTCAAAGTGGGCATCTCTGTTACGAATGCAAGCACCCAGGTTTTTACGGACATTTGTTCTCGTAACTCGTGATGTGATGGTGTCCTTGATGTGTTGACCAGCTGTTAAGATCCTCTCCCTGAGCTATTCTTGCGAGTTTACCGGTGTCTTGTCATGTGGCTGCAAATGTAGAAGTCGCAAAGTGTGAAATCGGGGGATCAAGCCGGCCAGGGAATCGGGCCGCCTCGGCCAATCCATTTCTTTGGGTAATTTTCATCCAGCCACTGTCGCACGCCCAGGCAGAAGTATGGATGGGCGTCATCAACAATAATTTGATCGAGCCATTTTTCCTGCCCCAAATTTTAAATGGCATCACTTATGAACATTTTTTGAGGAACGGGATGGCAATGTTGTTGGAGGATGTGCCTCTAGTTACAAAACGTGACATGATTTATCAGCATGATGACTGCCCAGCTCGATCCCCCGATAGATCTGACGCCTTGCGAGTTTTACATTTGGAGCCACATGACAAGACACCGGTAAACTCGCAAGAAGAGCTCAAGGAGAGGATCTTAACAGCTGGTCAACACATCAAGGACACCATCACATCAGAAGTTAAGAGACCAAATGTCCGTAAAAACCTGCGTGCCTGCATTCGTAACGGAGATGCCCACTTTGAGCAAGACGTGTAATGTTCTTTAATTGTATTGTTCATTGATTCCATTCACATGAAGATGAATGAAGTATTACTTCTTTTACACAAATGTGAATGTTAACAACATTTGTACCTTGTTGGATAGCAGATGTCACAAGGAAGTAATTTAAGTAATTTGTACGCTTCGTGTCATACCATTTTTGTTATTAATTCGTTGCCAGGTAAACTAAGAGTGCATTTTTTATCTTCACTTGTAAGTTTAGACCCACCCGGTACTTACATGTGATTGTTATTTGGGAAAAACTTTTTTTTCAACGAACCACTTATTTGTTAGCTATCAGAAAACGCTGAAAAAAGTTCCATACAATAAGAAGTTTTTTCTCAATTCATCTTTTTATGTGGAAAATTGTCATTTTTTAAAGAAACAATTGAAATTCGATTATCTCGAAAACTACTCAATTTCGGACGGGGTATCATATGGTCAAATTTATTGCAAATTGTCTCTCCTTTAACCCCTTTCAGGGAATACATCTAATTACCAGTCACCCTGTATACACACACACACACACACACACGTATATATAGTGTTTGTGTGTGTAATTCTTGATCTCATGTTGACTAAGACACATACATGATTCAAACGTCCCTATAAAAAGTAAAGGAGTTAGGCTGGGTACAATTGGTCTTGATAGAAACAGATATGTTGACCGAGGCAAAAATTTATTTTATTATAAAACATAAACTAAACGTAACGTTTCGACCTTCTAGCAAGGTCTTCTTCAGACTCTGCACCAAGTACAAATGTAACAAGGTACAAAAGAGGACGATATATATACACAAACATTACTCCCCTCCAGACTATTAGAAAGTTTTTCTGGAACATTCTAGCAGGTGGTTCTCTCTTTGTCAACTGTACTTTCACCTAAAAGGCTAAACATATTTTCTTCCATCTATAATGTGGTTGGACTCTTTATCTCGTGCTATTTTTCCTTCATTCTTCTTCCTTCTTCTCTCCTCTTTGTCTCTTGTCCTTTCCACTCTTCCTAACACCTTCTTCCATTCTTTGTTTATCTTCAGTCCCCCATTCCAGTTCATTGTGTCTTCTTCACCTTCTTCTCTATGTCCTTGGCCTCCTTCCATTTTCTCACTAGTGTTCTCTTCTCCTTTACTATCTGCTTAGCCTCATCCCACTCTATGTCATGTCCTGTTTCTCTCGTGTGTTTAAATATCGCATTTCTCTCTCTCTCTCTCTCACTCTCTCTCTCTCTCTCTCTCTCTCTCTCTTAAGTCGTACATCATACCTATGTTGTTTCAACCTGTCTTTCAGCCTCTTTTTCTTTCTCCTATGTACACACTCTGACAATCTTTACTTTTCACTTCGTAGATAATCCCTTCCTCTTCCTCTTCTCTGTTTTCCTTTTTCTTGTTTGCATTCTTCGCTATTCTTAAGATTCTTCTCCCTCCCTTCCTGTAAGTTTTAATGCCCGCTTTCCTAAGCACTTTGCATATCTTTTCTGTGGTCTTGCCCGTACTCCTTATCCTAAACCTCCTCTCTTTCTCTTTCTCTTCCTCTTTTTCTTTCTCTTCCAATTCTCCCATGCCACTTTTCTTCCTTCTTCTGTTTATGTCCAGTCTATCCTCCTTCTCATAGCTATTCTTTCCCAGCTGTTTCCATAGGCTATATATTTTGTATTCTTTTTCGCATTCTTTCGTGCATATTTTCTTGATTCTGTCCTCTATATTCTTTATAAAATTTATTTTTGTCACCTCACCTGCATCACTTCTTTTGTGGCAGAATACCACTGCTGCACACTTCTTCTGATGGCAAACGGTTTCAATTTCTTGTCCTCTCTTCCTTTCATAAATATATCTAGGTAGCTTATTTTGTCTTCTTCTTCTATTTCGAGTTCCAATAATATCCCTCTTTCTTCACCTTGTATTTCTTTGGCAAATATGTCGAGCTGCATCTTCGTTCCCTTCCATGTGCCAAAACAATCGTCCACATATCTGCAAAACAGATTTATTTTGTCACCTCCTTTTTCTACCACTAACTAACTAACTAACTAACTCTCTAACCTTCTTAAACCCGAAGGTTCATGGCTGCAGCAACACAGGCCTTCCATCTGTCCCTATCTTGAGCAAGATCTATATACTCTTTTCCATCTCTACCGATTTCCTTTAGGTCCATCTCAACGTTTTCCCTCCATCTTCGTCTTGGCCTTCCTATAGGTCTCTTACCATCAGGTTTCCCAACAAGAATCCTGTGAACCCCTCTTTCTTCTCCCATTCGTGCCACATGGCCTGCCCACCTAAGTCTTCTTGATTTAATTATTCTAATAATATCTGGACATGAATACAAATTATGTAGTTCTAAATTATGTAACCTTCTCCACTCACCTGTCTCCTCATCCCTTTTAGGTCCAAATATTTTCCTAAGGAACTTATTTTCAAACCCTCTCAATTTATGTTCCTCTTTCAATGTAAGGGACCAAGTTTCACACCCGTATAATACTACAGGCAAAATTACTGTTTTGTATATTTTAACTTTTAGTTTCTTAGATATTAAACGAGAAGACAAAAGTTTATGAAGAGAGAAGTAACATGCATTTCCTGAATTAAGTCTACTTTTTATTTCCTCTTTAATATAATTTTCATTTGTTAATATTACTTCTAAGTATTTGAATTTGGAAACTGGTTCAAACGAGTTGTTATCAATAATTAGATTTTGATTATTACCTAACACTTGGTTTCGGCCTGTAAGCATATATTTAGTTTTCTCTTGCTTAACTTCCAAACCTATCTCTTTAGCAGTTTTGAAAAATATTTTAGCATTATTCTTAATTGTATTTATATCATCCCCTAATAAGTCTACATCATCTGCATATGCTAACAACTGAGTCACACCATTTAATTTTAGTCCATCGTTAGTTTCTTTTACCGTCCTAACAGCATATTCTAAGGCAAAATTAAAGAGCAATGGAGATAATGCATCTCCTTGTTTTAACACATCATGAATTGTAAATTTGTCAGACACATTAATACCCACACGAATTTTACTTTCTGTTTCACTGGTGCATACTTTTATCATACTAACAAGCTTCTTAGGTATTCCAAACTCTACTAATATATTATATAATTTATCTCTTTTGACTGAATCATATGCTTTTTTAAAATCAATGAATAGCTGATGGAGATTTTGATTATATTCCCACTTTTTTCAAGTGTCTGTCTGATGTGAAAAATTTGATCTGTAGTTCATCTGTTACGTTTAAATCCACATTGATAATCACCTATAATTTCATTAGCATATGGGGTTAGTCTTGTTAAAAGAATGTTAGATAATATTTTATATGTTGTTGAGAGTAGAGAAATTCCACGGTAATTATTGCAGTTCATTTTATCACCTTTTTTAAACACAGGAACAATTATGGATTCTTTCCACTGTTGAGGGATTTCTTCTTTATTCCATATTAAACAAATTAATTTATGAATTTGACATATTAACGAATTTCCACCATATTTAATTAACTCAGCTGGTATTAAATCAATGCCAGGTGCTTTGTTATTCTTTAGCCTTTTAATAGCATCTTTAACTTCAGTCAAGTTAGGTTCTGGAACTAAAGGTTCTGCTGTGTGTACTTCATTTACTTCTGATTTATCTCCTACATGAACATTTAAAAGGTCATTAAAGTAGTTCTTCCATCTATTTAGAATATCACTTGGGTCAGCTAGAAAATCACCGTCTTTATCTTTTATCAAGTTTACTTTATGTTGCCACCCCTTTCTAAATTCATTCACACCTTTATATAAATCTCTGATATTTTTGTTTTTACTGTTTGTTTCAATTACGTTAATTTTGCTTTTCAAGTAATCTCTTTTTTTACTTCTAAACGTGCGGTTAACTTCTCACTTTATTCTATTATAATTGCTTAGATTTGTATCATCAGAGTTATTTAACCACCTAAGTCTAGCCTGATTCCTTATTCTATTAGATTATGAGATTCATTATCAAACCATGGCTTACTTTTTCTTGGTTTATGGTATCCTATACTTTCTTTAGCTGCTGATTCGATTCTACCACTATCTTTTCCCATTCATTCATAACCAATTCAGCCAATGTTGGGCTTAGGCTAGAACCTATATAAATGGTCTTTAAAAAAATAGTGGAAATGTCCATTCATTCACCAACGTGCATCAGACTTGTACACCAAAAATGAAGTCAAATTCGGTGAAATTCCGATATCTTCATACTGAAACAAATTAAAGTTAGATTCGGAATGCGTACGCATATTCGCGTTTATCAGGGAAAAATTCACCATCAGTGCTAAATCACACAAGATATTTCATGAAGTCGTTTAACACGTGTGACTTTCGGAACGGGCCCCCGACAAAAGCTTTGGTGCTCGCCGGTGAAATACAGAACACCGAAGCATGCATCAGCAGTGCACCAGCCCGTCCACCGGTGGAATCTGGAAAGCGCGGTAATTATTGTAGAATTTTGGCTATCGTTGTAACACGAAATTTGAACCTTCCTTAAAGTAATGGGCACTGTTTGGATTTCGAAAAAAGTTATCTATGTTGAAAAATAAAAATGAAAAATACCTTACGCAAGCATGCGTCCTTCCCATGGACAAGGTATTCTGATATTCTCACATAGGCGTAGTGCCCACGTAAGGCTTGTAAGTCCACCTTACAAGTTCAAATTATTGAAGAAAACGTATTTCATTCCCGTATTTATCGCTTGAACACACACAGAAATATCAGACTGTAAGTAGAACTTTTTACGAAACAATTGAGGACCTGTTTTGATTCGAGTTGTTCTCTGTAAGGCTTCTACAGAGGACTTACGTGTAGGTGAATGGAAGAAATGATTTGAACTCGCCCATGGTGGGTGTGTTTGCTTACGTAGTATCTTCTCAACCAATGACAGGGCACCCCGATTCTGAGCCAGATGTAAGGCGCATTACAAGTAGGTGCTAACTGGCGAGAAGTTCTGTCCCTAGGCAGGCGAAGCTTACGCTGGCATGGTTGCCGCTGCGTATGAATCATATGCTTGGCACGGTGGGAAGAGAACAAAGAAATTCGACTCCCGTGTTGTTTCAACAATGCTTGACGGGAGGTGTAACAAAACGGGTGCCATTTTAAATGTGTAAACTAACTATTAAGTTCACAAACGAGATGGTTTAATATTGGATATTACCTCCATTAGAAGCAGCGAAGTTAACGATAAAAGAGGAATGTCTGGCAATCCTAGATCCGGCAGCAACCGCAAAGTTTGGCGCGTGCATCACAGTTGCCCGTAATGTTAAAGCATGCGCGTAATACTTAGCGTTATGATTTACAGAATTTTTTTGACCTTTTCCTTTCACTAAGTTGCTTGATATGCTTTTCAAAATGTGCGCAAATATCGTAACCATGATAATGAGTAATATTCTCGAATGCATTTGCATTTGCAAATTGTATTCTACGCATTTCCCACAAATGCCTTTTCTAGTGAAAGAAAAATAATAAGAAGAATAAAAATATGACATGAACTTTCCAGAAGAAGAGTTTGTGTCCTTAACTAAGCTGTATGCAAAATTTTTAAATTGCTACCAGTTGAAAGTTGAGCTACAGGTAATTTATTCTGAAGCTGAATATCGAGTAAACAGTGTGTTTGAACTTCATGAGTACTTGCGTACTACCCATTTGAATGAAGCTGTTGAACAAGTGTACAGACGGGATCAAATGAAATGTACTTCCCTTTTCCTACCAACTCAGAAGCGAGTTGGAAACTCTTCATTGCTCCTGTATAGATAAGAAAGTGGGGGAGGGCAGTAGCAGACAAGGCCATCACGCAAACTTGTTTCCGGCAAGCTTTCTGTTGGAGTCTTGGCAGTTTGTGGAAGGATTTTTGTGTTCCTACGACCCCCCTCTCCGCCTCTCTCTCTCTCTCTCTCCCTCTTGTGTTTGTGTGTGTGTGTGCGTGCACGACACCTGTTTCATTTTAAGTTTGTCTTATTTGTATTGCATTGACTAATTGCTGGCCCGACTGGGTATGAACCAGGTTAGCAATGGAGACATAATGAAGGATCAAAAATACAAAAAACTCCTGGCATAAATTGTTAGTAGTAGTAAAGGTAAAGTAAAGTTCGTCGTGCGTATAGAACCGTACCATAAAGGCACATTTAGGGGATGTGGCAGTAGGGCGCCGTATATTCTCGAATCCGGCCATTTTGGAGGTCATATGATCAGCACCATGCTCCAGCCGTCTTTACTCCCCAGGGATGTAGTAGAAACGATTTTGATTTGATTCTTTATTTTATTTCGATTTTTGTGCCACTTTTGGCTAATTTGCGAAGATGGGAATGAGGGATGATATGATGAAATTGATGAATGGACACTCAGAAACACCCATGCCCAGGCCAGGATTCGAACCCGGGACCCCTAGCGTCGTAGCGCGATATGCTAACCACTCCGCCACAGGGGCCGGCTAGTAGAAACGAGAAAATAAAAAAAAATACATTCTGCGTATTTGACAGTATTTTTTGGATATTGTCTTGGAAGTATCTGTTAACATCCTAACCAGCAATTTTGTTTAAGGATAAAACAAGTTGAAGGCCGCGAGTGTTCCTGAGAAGTAATGAGCATATCACAGATTAATGCGCAATAGTTTATCTCGGGTTTTTCGAAAAAAAGAAGGATATACAAATAAATTCTACGAATGCGGGTCCACTACTATACATGATTTACGTAGCTGATTTCGACCGCGCTGTCCAATATTGCCACTACCATCAGTATGCTGACGATTCGCAAATCTATATTCAGTGTAATACAGAAAACTACGATAATGCGATGACCAAACTTCAATTCGACCTTGATGCTATAACAAATTGGTCACGGAGGAACTCCCTTCAATTAAATCCAACAAAATCTTGCTTCATGACCATAGGAACTCATGGTACACTTAAGAAACTTCACAAAAACGCACCTTCTCCTCCAACTCTTGGCAGTATACCGCTATGCGCAGTGGATACAAGCAAAAACTTGGGGATTGTGTTCGATAGACACTTAAATTGGGAGCCACAAGTCGAATTTATTGTGAAAAACTGTATGGGGAAACTTAAATCTTTGTATCATTTAAAACATGCTCTGGACGCTAATGTTAAAGATCGTCTTATGCAATCACTCGTCCTATCCACGTTAGACTATTGCGCTCCAGTGTACAGTAATATATCCCAGGGCTTAAACTATAAACTTCAAAAAATTCAGAATTGTTGTATACGTTTCATATTTAACCTAAACAGAAAGGAACATGTATCCCCCTATTTAAAGAAACTTTCTTGGCTAAACATTAACAATAGAAGAAAATACTTAACACTCACCTTGATGCACAAAATACTTAAGAGTGGCTCCCCAAAATACTTATCCGATAAGATCTGTTCTCGTAGAACATCAGCCGAACATAATATCCGAAACAAGCACAATCTAAAAATCCCCAAACATAAAACCGCCACATATAACAAGTCCATCATTGTTACAGGGATCAGGGAATGGAACAAACTGCCTGCACCATTGACTAACATTATTTGCCATCAAAGTTTTAAGAAAAATCTGAAGAACTTACTATTGTCCCAACAACTTAATTAACCTTCATATGTTAACAATTGCACCTGCACTTATACATCATATAATGCATACCTAACCTACCCCCCCCCCCGGCATACACATTGAACTACCGAAGACTTATTACTTATCTTTACTCAACAGTATATATACTAATCTAATCAATGTATTATTTTATCATTGTATAATCTTTATATTATCTTTATTGTATTATCATGATCATTATGTGTTTTTTTTCTTTCTTTTTGTTTTTATTCATTTATTGTATCTTTGACAAGGGTTGGTTGTAAGAACGGCCCATGAGGCCGAAACACGCCTGCTTAAATAAAGACCATTCTATTCTATTCTATTCTATTCTATTGTGACCATGAAGTGCATTTAGCACACTAACGAGGTTCTGGCGTCTAGACATAAGGCCCGTATGGTGATCTGTGGGGTTTGGACTGTGTCCTATCCATCTACGTTTGTAGTTGTCCTTTCACAAATTTCATCATCACCTTTCATCCTTATCTTTGTGATTACCCAAAAGTGGAAGAAAAGTGAAATAAAATAAATCAATCAATCGGTTATTGTGTCCCTGCGTTTTTCAATTTTTCTTTATGACCGAAAATTAATGTTTCACTGATGTAATGCATAATTATAATCATGTGAATTATTTTCCGTCATCATCGTGTGCTTAATCATTCCTTAAATCATAGACTCTAACGCTGTTGTCCTTAGTGTAATTGATCTTATTGTGTGGAAGTTTTGATGTAGGCAAAAGAATGGTTAAGAATAATTCTCAATTGATTGTTCGAAATTTAAAATATAATAACTCCGACGTGACGAATATTAACTGTTCTTAGATCGATGTCATAGAACGATTTATCCTAATTAAAAGGATTGCGGCCTCCGTGGTAGAGTGGTTAGCACAGCTTGCTTAATCACCGGCCTTGGCATTGTGTTCATTCGGTGTTCACTGTGAATGTCCCTTCATTAATTTCATCATTTCATCGACCATCCTCATCGTCACGTTTAGTCAAAAGTGACACAAGAAGCGAATTAAAATAAAGCAAATCAATCAATCAATAGAACATAGGGTCTCCAGTTTCATAGAGCAGTATGCAAAGCACTAGGTCATGGAGGCCCTCAAAATTGAAATAATAATTGCAACAGAAAACCTGATATTAGAGTATTTTAAGAGTTTAGGCATATTAACAATTCACGTCAACCAACAGCACTTTCACCTGAATTGTGTGATATATGGTTCTGCCCTAACACTTCATTGATTAATTTGCTTTTATTTGATTTAGCTTTTTGTGCTACTTTTGACTTATTTGCGAAGATGGGGATGAGTGATGATATGATGAAATTGATAAATGGACACTCACAAACATTCATGCCCAGGTCGGGATTCGAACCCGAGATTTCAGCCTGTGTATGGAACCGCTGGCCATCCACAGTCGTGAGGAAATTGGGGAGCTAAAAATGAGTAGCGTGACTTGGTCACGGAAACCTACAACGACTGAAGGCTTGTCTTGCTGACCACACGTCACCCCATAATTCCCACCTTAGCAGGTGGATGTGAGGCCGGCAGTAGGTAGGTAGGACCTGGCCCTCACGAAGAGAGAGAGAGAGAGAGAGCCGGAGAGGGGGGTGGTAGGAACACAAAATCTTTCCATAAACTGCCAAGACTCCCAACAGAAAGCTTGTCTGCTACTGCCCTCCCCCACTTTCTTATATATACAGGAGCAATGAAGAGTTTCCAACTCGCTTCTGAGTTGGTAGGAAAAGGGAAGTGCATTTCATTTGATTCCGTCTGTACAAACTAACAGAATTGTTCCTCACTATTCCTGCCTCAAGCTCGTCGGTGAAAAGGTCGTTTCTGCACTGAAGAGGATTCATTCATTTCAACGCAGCACACAGACTCAGGCAAGGAAATCTGACTTGCGACTGTTATCCATTGAAAAGGAGCTACCAAAGACATTGACAAGAAACTCTCGATTCTACAACGATGTGATTGAGGTGTTCAGTCTAAAGGATCGTCGGATCGAGTTAAAGTATGAATGAGAATTTTCATTAAGTAATACATATTCTATTATTGTTAACCTTGTGTTCTGAAATTGAGTATGCCATACATGACTTAGATTGAAATAGATTCTATTTAGTTAAAATGTTTTGGGGTTTTCTTTATCCAATATTCAGGTCAGGTTTATCTAAGGAAGCCTTACACCTTTCATAGAATCACGCTACGCCACTGTATTCTCAGTTGATATAGAGGCGAGAGTGAGTATCGTAGACTAGTGGGAATGAATGCAGAAGTAAATTGGAACCTTAGTAGAATGCATTTAGGGACTTTATTTTAATGCTAAGAGAAATAAACCTGACCCGCCTAACCTAACTACGATTTTTTCAAAGAAACTTGAAGCCGTTTTCAGAGTGTTGAGACAAAGGCCCAGCCGAGCCTCAAGGAACGATGCAAGAGAAAACGACTACGGTACGGACGGAATACGGATCGAAGGAAATAGAACAAGTTGAAGAAGAATCGATTTCATTTAAGTGAATCTGAATAGAATACGAGATCAAAATGAACTGAAAATCCACAAAAACGGAACGATCTTCCCTTACATTAGCGAGAGAAATAACGAAATAGTATTTAAATTACTTCACTTGGCTCAACATTAGTCAAGCCATACGAAAAATTTATTATAAACTCATGTTTTGCTAAGCCATACGAAAAATTTATTATAAACTCATGTTTTGCTCCCCTCCACGGAAATCTTTAGTAAAAGGCGAAAGATTTATACGAATGAAGGGAAGCCAGAGTTATTTTGGATTTTTTTTTTTTTTTTTGCTAGTGTTAACCCGTTGAGAGGGTTATGCCCTCACTTCGGTAAGTGATTTCATTGTAAGTTATGTGTCTTTCATCATTTTGGATGGTCTAAGTGCTTTTTTATATTGCAGAATATTTTTTCTTATTAAGATTGGTGATTCGTATGTGGTATCTTACTTTTGGGCATGGTTGAGAAGATTGTAAATATGGATTTCGATATTTGGAGTCGGAGTATTGTTGGTACTGCTTAGGCTGTAGTGGTGGGATAAATATGGCATGATAACTGCGATGGATGATATATATCGTATTCGTGTTTCTGTGGGTCTAGATCATCTAGATAACATGAATACATGGTGAGCAGGTGTTGTAATGGCGTATAAATATGTGTAGGTGCTGCATCATGTCGGATATCAAGATGAATGGTATTCCAGAATACTGGGTTTTCGGATATCATGGCTTTGTTTATGTATCGTTGGCGAAGGCTCTCGACGTGATACAGAATAGTCGGGAAGGAAATTCTGTCATACAGTAGTGCTGTGGGATAAGGTAATTTAATCCGGAAAGCCAATCTAAATGCGTGCCGTTCAAAGATTTCCGGTTGGTCGTAGAAGGAGGCAGAAGCGTCAATCCAAGCAATATGCCCGTGAGTGATGGCTGGGCGCAAGAACATTTTGTAGGTGGTTAGGACTGTTGTCGGGTGTAATCCCCAAGATGTACCCACCAGTTTCCATAATAGGTTTAGGCGGTTCTTTACCTTCTTCTTTATCCTTTCTAAGTGTGGGCGCCAGGTCAGTTTTTCATCTATGGTAACCCCAAGGTATGTTACGTGACTTGAAGGTAAGATGCGTCTCCCCTCTATTTTAATCTCCAAGAGTTTGGGGTTTCGGTGTACTTTGGAGCGACAGTGGGGAGGTAGGAAAACTACTGCCTGAGTTTTTGAAGAGTTTATTGATAGTTTCCATTGGTTGCACCAGCGAATAAAGGAGTCTACGGCCTTTTGGAGTGTTTTATTAATGGATTGAACTGTTTTCCCAAGAGTTAGGAAAGCAGTGTCATCTGCAAATTGGAATACGTGTGTGCTGGTATCCATGGTCGGCATATCTGTTACATACATTAAATATAACAGCGGTGACAAAACAGACCCCTGTGGGACTCCTGTGTGCAAGAAGATGGGATAGGATGTTGCCGAGTTCAGAGAGATGTATGCCATGCGGCCTGCCAGGAACGAATGGATAAGCGAATGTAGCATTGAGGAAGTTGGAATTTGTGGAGTTTATATATTAATCCGGAATGCCATACTTTGTCAAACGCCTTTTCGAGATCGAATAAAAGAAGACACGATGGCAAGGACTTGTTATAGTGGTTTCTTATAGTTGTTATCAATCTCAGAAGTTGGTCGTTGAGGCTGATGGATGGTCGGAAGCCTGCTTGATGTGCAGGTAGGAGCTTCTTGGATGAAAGGTGTTGGTGCAATCTGCGTACAAGTACTTTTTCAAATATTTTGCTGAGGGTCGATGTGAGATGTATTGGTCTGTAAGAGGATACTTCGCAAACAGGTTTCCCGGGTTTGGCGAACAGCAGCATTTTGGAAACTTTCCATTCTGTCGGGAAGTAGCCTGTTCGTAGTATATAGGTATATATGGTGGCTAGGATGAGCAGAAAGGTTCTTGGAGCCTCTCTGACGAGTCGGTAGGTTACCGAGTCGAAGCCTGGAGCAGTGTTTCTTTTCCGAGATATGGCGCATGCTATGTCTTCTGGTGTTATAGGTGAGGTTAGAGGTTCATTTTCATCCATACTATGGTCATTGTTAGGTTTGAGAGCTCGGTTATGTGGGTTTGAAACACTTTGTACTGTACGTGATAGGGTTGTTTTGTGTAATGGTTCAGTTTGTGGTGTGAAGATACCTTGAAAGTGGTGTGCAAAGGCGTTTGCTTTCTCTTGGTCGTCGTCTACGGATTTCCCATCGACTATAATGGGATATGTAGTTCTTGACCTTTTCCCTGTGAGTTTGTTAAATTGCTGCCAGTATTTGGATGGATGTGATGTATCAGCCAGTGTATTGCACGTTTTTATCCAATTCCTTCTTTTATATGCAATAATATAGTTTTGTTCCGTGCGGAGGAGTTGTCTATGATGCCGTAACGCTTCAGGATTTCTTGTTACAACATACTCTCGGAAGGCACGCCTGGAGGCTGAAATCAGTTTTAGATAGTTCGGCGGTAATTTTGGTTTATATAGATTGATGGTTTGAAGTGGGATGGTTCTTTTCGCAGCTTCAGTTAAGGCAGAAGTGAGTAATGGGACTACATCATCCAGATCCCTATCGTTTGTTGGCGTATCTGCGTTTTGCACGGCGTTTTCGATTGCATTACGATATTGTTCCCAGTCTGCTTGATCGTAGGAGTACCTTGTTATGAGAAAGGGTTTGTGAGGAGTTGGTGCAGGTGCGTCAACTGTAAAGATTATAGGTGCGTGATCGCTACCAATGGATTCAAGTACATCCACGTTGCTATTTGTAAGGAGGGAAGTCGATGTAAGTACAACATCTGGAGAAGTACTGCTGATTGGTCTAGATGGTTTCGGAAGTTGGTGGAAATGGCAATTTTGGCAGCTGTCTATAGTTTGGTGAAATTGTCGCTTTTCGGCTTGTGGTCGACTATGGAGATTTATGTCGGCCATGATTATGTAATGCTTGTAGCTGTTTTCAATATAATTGATAAAGTTGTATGGTATAGGATGTCCAGGCCGGACATAGATGGTTGCTAGGGTAATGCTTCTGTGCCTCAGATATATTGTTGTTATGCTGTATTCCGGCAAGTTGAAATGCGGTGGTAATGTGTGTTCTCTGTGCGGATATGATTTTCGAAAGCCAATTGCAGTCCCTCCATTTGCACGTTGAGCTTCCGTTGGCCCATCATGTCGAATCATAGTATATCCGCTGATCTTGGGTTTGAGTTTTGGCGTTAGGAATGTTTCGTTGAGGGCGAAAGCTGATATATTCTTTTCCTGCAAGACAGTCTCAAATAAGCTTTTGTGTTTTGTTAAAGAGCGAATATTTAAGAAGAGAAAATAATAGCCCATGATTGTTATGAAGAGTCTGAAAACTGTTTTAGGATGTACTTGTGTTTTCAAGAGGGTTGATATTGAAATGGACATATGGTCCCGTATACGTAGCGTGTAACTGCAGTTTGAAAAGTGTTTTTGCAGCGAGTATGACTTGGTCCAGAATATGTGTGCGTAGAAATGGCTGGATGTTTTGACTTGTAATAGTAAAGAATCGTAGCAGATCTTCCACAGTGATTGGGTCCATTAGTGAATTTGCCGGTTTGGTTGAGCTATCTATAGTTCGGATGGGAACAACAAGCTCAGGGTGATTTGGTTCTGGGTTAGGTTTGGCTTGGCATTTATAGCTGTAAGTAGGATGTCCTTCAGAGCATGTGTTGCATTTAGGCGGGTTCTGGATGTTTGTACAAGTGTTGGTAGAATGTGGCCCAGAACAGTATCCACAGATTGCTGAATTTGGACAGTTGGTTGTAGTGTGCTGATTGTATGTTTGACAACGTTCACAACGCACTGGTAGTGGTGTTGACGTCCTGGAAGGTTCGACTCTGTGCTTTCGACAATATATATAGGCTCCATTGTGCAATAGTTCGTCCACGGTATCTTTATCTACTGTCAGTATTCGAACCATATAGGTTGGTCCGTTGTCATTTCGGATTCTCATGCACTTGTGGATGGTGTGACCTTCTGCCTGAATTTCTTCAGCGATTTCTGTGTCGGTGTATTCAGGGGGAACACCCCGAATCACCACTGATAGCATTGGTGCTCGTTTAGGCGGAGGAGGTTGCTTTGGACGTGTAGAGGTTAGTGGCTTCATATTGGCATTTGTACCAAAAATTTGGTAGGAGGCCTTGTCTCTGATAATGGTGGAGAAATGTGGGTCAGTAGATTTTATAAGTATTCCGTTCCTGGTGAAGACTATTTCATTAACTGAAGCTCTTGGCACATATTTTAGGATTTGATTTAGGATATGTTTTGGCGTCTTGTATTTGGTGTCGTAGTTCGAAAGAAGGAAATTGTACAGCACTGGTGTCTGTGTGTTTACTTCGGTCTTGTTCTGTCTGGAGTCTGTTCCCTCTGGAAGTTTCTGCTTTTTGTTGGCAAGTGGTGACCTAGATCGATCGCGGGAATCCATGGAAGAGCTTCGGGAATTTGGGTTTTCTAGCTTGTTCCGGCCTCTGGCTCTGACATCTCTAGGGACAGTACCCCCAACTTGTTGGGGGAGCCCTTTATGCATCGCTTCCCTTGCACTACTTTGAAATCGGCGAGTGAGTGTGGAAGCTGCACTTTGCACGTGATGGAGAGAGTCAGAGTCAAAGTCTCGGAACAGACACTTACCAAACAAGATTTTAGAACCAAGCAGCCAATGAGAAACGAGGACAGAAACCAAAGCCAACGAAAGAAAGAAAGGACTGGTACTGTGACCAGAGCTCCACCGGTGAATGTTTGGGGCTACAACCTAGTTGCGGCCACCTGAAAAGTGTCGTTCGAGTCAGATATCCCTTCGCAGCAAGGCGTTCAACAAAGTACCTCGGGAACACCAAACCACTGTGTAGACTGCAAATACCTCCAGTCGTCCGTTCCAAACGTACTGAAATTGCAGTCACAGAGAATGTTCCAAGGGGGTTTTCTCTCGACGCACTGACGTAATAGTCAAGATAAGTCAATATTTTGGAAAACAGTTCATCCTTCTTTCAAGAAAAATCTAGTCAGTCTGACTGTAAGGCTTTGAGTTAAAGAAACACTATATGAATAATAATTGTATTATGGAGCTAAGTTTTACAATATTTAATGTATAATGAATTATTGTCAATTTATTGAACACAATGGTATCTTCAATCTTGATTTTGGTCTCCATTATTTACAAATATAAAAATAATATTTTCCTCTTTCTTTACTGCCATCTAGTGACGTAATTTTCAACTTTCATTTTTCGTCTTCTATTTCTTATTTTATAATGTTAACAATCAAACATTTTACTCGGTTACTTAAAATACGAGGTTCATGAGTAAATTATCCACTCTGCAATATCAACAGTAAGTCTAAAATTGGCTTGGAAATTATGGTGGTAGGATTGAGTATTAAATTTAAAGGGGGAGAGATAGGAGGCTTTTGATAAAGAGTTAAATCTTAGGTTGTCAAGGAATTTCTGTAGTGAAGAGAGAGTTCGAACATTAAATTTATCGACGTTTAGACCTCGAACGTGCCAAAAGAGAAGCTCGAAAAGACTAATTAATTATCTCGGGATCCTAAGAAAGTATTGACACCCCATTAAATTAATATTGTTGAAAGCCTGCAAAGAGATGGATATAAAAATGTTCTTCCTCGCTTCTCTCGCAATCGTGTGTTGCAAGAATGCGTGTTTATTTGGCGATATGCTGAGGTGAATGTGAAGTTTTATACTATAGGTGCATTACAAGACATAAGCGATATTCTCGATATTCATTAATAACATCAGTTAATTCTTAGTGTTGGTATACTGCTTAATTTAAAACAGGTGCTTCCTTTGGAACAAAAATATATCGAATCCGCATTTCTAACTTCACGTCACAGAAAAAATTACTTTAACAACTTAAATTTGCACTGAAGATACAATCCACGTAATTTTTGTTGTGGGTTACTAAAATAATTATATTTACCCCAATAAAAGGGGAGGGGTGAGTTCTTTCAAAGAGGAACCGTATTATATTATCTTCCTGAGCTTTACATTGTGGGGATAACTATATGGTTTGAGTCTGCGAATAATATAATTTGGGGGGGATTGCGCCATTGGCCTTGGGGGGGGGGGATGGGCACCCCTGGCCGGATATACAAATCTTGAGGCCCCCAGCAAAATATTGTCTGTGATATTACCGAAGGCCCCTTCTACCTACCTACCTATACACACACACACACACACACACACACACACACACACACTCACACACACACACACACACACGTACATACATACATACATACATATTCGGTTTAGCTTGAGCTCTGATCTTCAGCTGCCGCGAAGCCTGCCATCAGCACGACGATGCGAGAGTTCCACAGTTCCACTGAGAGCAGAGTTCCTATCTACCTTAACAATTACCTACATCCATAAACTGACTTCAGAGCTTTTTGCTAGAGGTGTTCGGTACTTGCATTTAGTTTCTTTTTTTAAAGTGACAGTTTGAGAAGGTGATAATTCAAGGAAAATAATGACAGAGGATTCTTTCTGTCAGTGAAACCCCCATTGATGAAGCCTCCTCGGCGAAAGAGGCATTCTCCCTCCCCCAGGATGCGAAATTATTTAAGACTGGTGGGGGGGAAAAGATCTTAATGTACAAACCCTCTCCCCCACAAACATGCACATAAATTAGACGATATACATATTTATAAGGTTATTATAAGTAAAAATTAATTACGAAATTAAAAATATATCAGTATTATTATTATGAATTACACATAAAGAAAATAATTTGTTACTTTCATATATATCGGATATTATAACGTAGCAAACTAATTCACTTATTAACTGGTTAAAGATGAAAAAATATAAATATGCAGACCAAGGCAGTAATTTATTTTATTAAAAACATAAACTAAACGTAACGTTTCAACCTTCTAGCAAGGTCTTCATCAGACTCTGTATCAACTACAAAAGTAACAAGATACCAAAAACAGGGCATTATATACACAAAACATTACTCCCTCCAGACTAATAGAAAGTTGTTTTGGAACTTTCTCGCAGGTGGCTTTCACTATACTTTCACCTAAAAGGCGAAAAATATATACTTTCATATCGAATGTGGATTGGGCTTTATATATCACGCTCTTTTTCCTTCATTTTCTTCCTTCTCCTCTCCTCTTTCTCTCTTGTCCTTTCCACTCTTTCTAACACTTTCTTCCATTCTTTGTTTAACTTCAGTCCCCCATTCCAGTTCATTGTGTCTTCTTCACCTTTCTTCTCTATTTCCTTGGCTTCCTTCCATTTTCTCACTAGCATTCTCTTCTCCCTTCCTATCTGCTTAGCCTCATCCCACTCTATGTCATGTCCTGTTTCTCTCGTGTGTTTAAATATCGCATTTCTCTCTCTCTTAAGTCGTACATCATCCCTATGTTGTTTCAACCTATCTTTCAGTCTCTTTTTCGTTTCTCCTATGTACACACTCTGACATTCTTTACATTTTACTTCGTAGATAATCCCTTCCTCTTCCTCTTCTCTGTTTTCCCTTTTCTTGTTTGCATTCTTCGCTATTCCTAAGATGCTTCTCCCTCCCTTCCTGTAAGTTTTAATGCCCGCTTTCCTAAGCACTTTGCATATCTTTTCTGTGGTCTTGCCCGTACTCCTTATCCTAAACCTCCTCTCTTTTTCTTTCTCTTCATCTTTTTCTTTCTCTTCCAATTCTCCCATGCCACTTTTCTTCCTTCTTCTGTTTATGTCCAGTCTATCCTCCTTCTCATAGCTATTCTTTCCCAGCTGTTTCCATAGGCTATATATTTTGTATTCTTTTTCGCATTCTTTCGTGCATATTTTCTTGATTCTGTCCTCTATATTCTTTATAAAATTTATTTTTGTCACCTCACCTGCATCACTTCTTTTGTGGCAGAATACCACTGCTGCACACTTCTTCTGATGGCAAACGGTTTCAATTTCTTGTCCTCTCTTCCTTTCATAAATATATCTAGGTAGCTTATTTTGTCTTCTTCTTCTATTTCGAGTTCCAATAATATCCCTCTTTCTTCACCTTGTATTTCTTTGGCAAATATGTCGAGCTGCATCTTCGTTCCCTTCCATGTGCCAAAACAATCGTCCACATATCTGCAAAACAGATTTATTTTGTCACCTCCTTTTTCTACCACTAACTAACTAACTAACTAACTCTCTAACCTTCTTAAACCCGAAGGTTCATGGCTGCAGCAACACAGGCCTTCCATCTGTCCCTATCTTGAGCAAGATCTATATACTCTTTTCCATCTCTACCGATTTCCTTTAGGTCCATCTCAACGTTTTCCCTCCATCTTCGTCTTGGCCTTCCTATAGGTCTCTTACCATCAGGTTTCCCAACAAGAATCCTGTGAACCCCTCTTTCTTCTCCCATTCGTGCCACATGGCCTGCCCACCTAAGTCTTCTTGATTTAATTATTCTAATAATATCTGGACATGAATACAAATTATGTAGTTCTAAATTATGTAACCTTCTCCACTCACCTGTCTCCTCATCCCTTTTAGGTCCAAATATTTTCCTAAGGAACTTATTTTCAAACCCTCTCAATTTATGTTCCTCTTTCAATGTAAGGGACCAAGTTTCACACCCGTATAATACTACAGGCAAAATTACTGTTTTGTATATTTTAACTTTTAGTTTCTTAGATATTAAACGAGAAGACAAAAGTTTATGAAGAGAGAAGTAACATGCATTTCCTGAATTAAGTCTACTTTTTATTTCCTCTTTAATATAATTTTCATTTGTTAATATTACTTCTAAGTATTTGAATTTGGAAACTGGTTCAAACGAGTTGTTATCAATAATTAGATTTTGATTATTACCTAACACTTGGTTTCGGCCTGTAAGCATATATTTAGTTTTCTCTTGCTTAACTTCCAAACCTATCTCTTTAGCAGTTTTGAAAAATATTTTAGCATTATTCTTAATTGTATTTATATCATCCCCTAATAAGTCTACATCATCTGCATATGCTAACAACTGAGTCACACCATTTAATTTTAGTCCATCGTTAGTTTCTTTTACCGTCCTAACAGCATATTCTAAGGCAAAATTAAAGAGCAATGGAGATAATGCATCTCCTTGTTTTAACCCATCATGAATTGTAAATTTGTCAGACACATTAATACCCACACGAATTTTACTTTCTGTTTCACTGGTGCATACTTTTATCATACTAACAAGCTTCTTAGGTATTCCAAACTCTACTAATATATTATATAATTTATCTCTTTTGACTGAATCATATGCTTTTTTAAAATCAATGAATAGCTGATGGAGATTTTGATTATATTCCCACTTTTTTCAAGTGTCTGTCTGATGTGAAAAATTTGATCTGTAGTTCATCTGTTACGTTTAAATCCACATTGATAATCACCTATAATTTCATTAGCATATGGGGTTAGTCTTGTTAAAAGAATGTTAGATAATATTTTATATGTTGTTGAGAGTAGAGAAATTCCACGGTAATTATTGCAGTTCATTTTATCACCTTTTTTAAACACAGGAACAATTATGGATTCTTTCCACTGTTGAGGGATTTCTTCTTTATTCCATATTAAACAAATTAATTTATGAATTTGACATATTAACGAATTTCCACCATATTTAATTAACTCAGCTGGTATTAAATCAATGCCAGGTGCTTTGTTATTCTTTAGCCTTTTAATAGCATCTTTAACTTCAGTCAAGTTAGGTTCTGGAACTAAAGGTTCTGCTGTGTGTACTTCATTTACTTCTGATTTATCTCCTACATGAACATTTAAAAGGTCATTAAAGTAGTTCTTCCATCTATTTAGAATATCACTTGGGTCAGCTAGAAAATCACCGTCTTTATCTTTTATCAAGTTTACTTTATGTTGCCACCCCTTTCTAAATTCATTCACACCTTTATATAAATCTCTGATATTTTTGTTTTTACTGTTTGTTTCAATTACGTTAATTTTGCTTTTCAAGTAATCTCTTTTTTTACTTCTAAACGTGCGGTTAACTTCTCACTTTATTCTATTATAATTGCTTAGATTTGTATCATCAGAGTTATTTAACCACCTAAGTCTAGCCTGATTCCTTATTCTATTAGATTATGAGATTCATTATCAAACCATGGCTTACTTTTCTTGGTTTATGGTATCCTATACTTTCTTTAGCTGCTGATTCGATTCTACCACTATCTTTTCCCATTCATTCATAACCAATTCAGCCAATGTTGGGCTTAGGCTAGAACCTATATAAATGGTCTTTAAAAAAATAGTGGAAATGTCCATTCATTCACCAACGTGCATCAGACTTGTACACCAAAAATGAAGTCAAATTCGGTGAAATTCCGATATCTTCATACTGAAACAAATTAAAGTTAGATTCGGAATGCGTACGCATATTCGCGTTTATCAGGGAAAAATTCACCATCAGTGCTAAATCACACAAGATATTTCATGAAGTCGTTTAACACGTGTGACTTTCGGAACGGGCCCCCGACAAAAGCTTTGGTGCTCGCCGGTGAAATACAGAACACCGAAGCATGCATCAGCAGTGCACCAGCCCGTCCACCGGTGGAATCTGGAAAGCGCGGTAATTATTGTAGAATTTTGGCTATCGTTGTAACACGAAATTTGAACCTTCCTTAAAGTAATGGGCACTGTTTGGATTTCGAAAAAAGTTATCTATGTTGAAAAATAAAAATGAAAAATACCTTACGCAAGCATGCGTCCTTCCCATGGACAAGGTATTCTGATATTCTCACATAGGCGTAGTGCCCACGTAAGGCTTGTAAGTCCACCTTACAAGTTCAAATTATTGAAGAAAACGTATTTCATTCCCGTATTTATCGCTTGAACACACACAGAAATATCAGACTGTAAGTAGAACTTTTTACGAAACAATTGAGGACCTGTTTTGATTCGAGTTGTTCTCTGTAAGGCTTCTACAGAGGACTTACGTGTAGGTGAATGGAAGAAATGATTTGAACTCGCCCATGGTGGGTGTGTTTGCTTACGTAGTATCTTCTCAACCAATGACAGGGCACCCCGATTCTGAGCCAGATGTAAGGCGCATTACAAGTAGGTGCTAACTGGCGAGAAGTTCTGTCCCTAGGCAGGCGAAGCTTACGCTGGCATGGTTGCCGCTGCGTATGAATCATATGCTTGGCACGGTGGGAAGAGAACAAAGAAATTCGACTCCCGTGTTGTTTCAACAATGCTTGACGGGAGGTGTAACAAAACGGGTGCCATTTTAAATGTGTAAACTAACTATTAAGTTCACAAACGAGATGGTTTAATATTGGATATTACCTCCATTAGAAGCAGCGAAGTTAACGATAAAAGAGGAATGTCTGGCAATCCTAGATCCGGCAGCAACCGCAAAGTTTGGCGCGTGCATCACAGTTGCCCGTAATGTTAAAGCATGCGCGTAATACTTAGCGTTATGATTTACAGAATTTTTTTGACCTTTTCCTTTCACTAAGTTGCTTGATATGCTTTTCAAAATGTGCGCAAATATCGTAACCATGATAATGAGTAATATTCTCGAATGCATTTGCATTTGCAAATTGTATTCTACGCATTTCCCACAAATGCCTTTTCTAGTGAAAGAAAAATAATAAGAAGAATAAAAATATGACATGAACTTTCCAGAAGAAGAGTTTGTGTCCTTAACTAAGCTGTATGCAAAATTTTTAAATTGCTACCAGTTGAAAGTTGAGCTACAGGTAATTTATTCTGAAGCTGAATATCGAGTAAACAGTGTGTTTGAACTTCATGAGTACTTGCGTACTACCCATTTGAATGAAGCTGTTGAACAAGTGTACAGACGGGATCAAATGAAATGTACTTCCCTTTTCCTACCAACTCAGAAGCGAGTTGGAAACTCTTCATTGCTCCTGTATAGATAAGAAAGTGGGGGAGGGCAGTAGCAGACAAGGCCATCACGCAAACTTGTTTCCGGCAAGCTTTCTGTTGGAGTCTTGGCAGTTTGTGGAAGGATTTTTGTGTTCCTACGACCCCCCTCTCCGCCTCTCTCTCTCTCTCTCTCCCTCTTGTGTTTGTGTGTGTGTGTGCGTGCACGACACCTGTTTCATTTTAAGTTTGTCTTATTTGTATTGCATTGACTAATTGCTGGCCCGACTGGGTATGAACCAGGTTAGCAATGGAGACATAATGAAGGATCAAAAATACAAAAAACTCCTGGCATAAATTGTTAGTAGTAGTAAAGGTAAAGTAAAGTTCGTCGTGCGTATAGAACCGTACCATAAAGGCACATTTAGGGGATGTGGCAGTAGGGCGCCGTATATTCTCGAATCCGGCCATTTTGGAGGTCATATGATCAGCACCATGCTCCAGCCGTCTTTACTCCCCAGGGATGTAGTAGAAACGATTTTGATTTGATTCTTTATTTTATTTCGATTTTTGTGCCACTTTTGGCTAATTTGCGAAGATGGGAATGAGGGATGATATGATGAAATTGATGAATGGACACTCAGAAACACCCATGCCCAGGCCAGGATTCGAACCCGGGACCCCTAGCGTCGTAGCGCGATATGCTAACCACTCCGCCACAGGGGCCGGCTAGTAGAAACGAGAAAATAAAAAAAAATACATTCTGCGTATTTGACAGTATTTTTTGGATATTGTCTTGGAAGTATCTGTTAACATCCTAACCAGCAATTTTGTTTAAGGATAAAACAAGTTGAAGGCCGCGAGTGTTCCTGAGAAGTAATGAGCATATCACAGATTAATGCGCAATAGTTTATCTCGGGTTTTTCGAAAAAAAGAAGGATATACAAATAAATTCTACGAATGCGGGTCCACTACTATACATGATTTACGTAGCTGATTTCGACCGCGCTGTCCAATATTGCCACTACCATCAGTATGCTGACGATTCGCAAATCTATATTCAGTGTAATACAGAAAACTACGATAATGCGATGACCAAACTTCAATTCGACCTTGATGCTATAACAAATTGGTCACGGAGGAACTCCCTTCAATTAAATCCAACAAAATCTTGCTTCATGACCATAGGAACTCATGGTACACTTAAGAAACTTCACAAAAACGCACCTTCTCCTCCAACTCTTGGCAGTATACCGCTATGCGAAGTGGATACAAGCAAAAACTTGGGGATTGTGTTCGATAGACACTTAAATTGGGAGCCACAAGTCGAATTTATTGTGAAAAACTGTATGGGGAAACTTAAATCTTTGTATCATTTAAAACATGCTCTGGACGCTAATGTTAAATATCGTCTTATGCAATCACTCGTCCTATCCACGTTAGACTATTGCGCTCCAGTGTACAGTAATATATCCCAGGGCTTAAACTATAAACTTCAAAAAATTCAGAATTGTTGTATACGTTTCATATTTAACCTAAACAGAAAGGAACATGTATCGCCCTATTTAAAGAAACTTTCTTGGCTAAACATTAACAATAGAAGAAAATACTTAACACTCACCTTGATGCACAAAATACTTAAGAGTGGCTCCCCAAAATACTTATCCGATAAGATCTGTTCTCGTAGAACATCAGCCGAACATAATATCCGAAACAAGCACAATCTAAAAATCCCCAAACATAAAACCGCCACATATAACAAGTCCATCATTGTTACAGGGATCAGGGAATGGAACAAACTGCCTGCACCATTGACTAACATTATTTGCCATCAAAGTTTTAAGAAAAATCTGAAGAACTTACTATTGTCCCAACAACTTAATTAACCTTCATATGTTAACAATTGCACCTGCACTTATACATCATATAAAAAAAGTAAAAAAGTAAAGTAAAGTAAAGTAAAGTAAAGTGTTCCCCTGTGCATAGCACCACGCCATGAAGGCGTATAGGGGGTGTGGGGGTAACGCCCCACACTTTCTTGATCCGGTCGTGAGTGGGGGTGATGTGATCAGCATCACGCCCCTGACCGCCTTTACCCCCCAGGGTTTCCCCCAGGTACCCATGTTATTCGACGCTGGGTAGGCGCCGGGGCCGCTTCCACCGTTAGAAAAGTTCCCGGATTTGAACCGGCCGGGGATCGAACCCGGGACCTTGAGCATGGTAGTCAGACGCGTTACCGACTGAGCCACCGCGGCCACCTTATACATCATATAATGCATACCTAACCTACCCCCCCCCCCCCGGCATACACATTGAACTACCGAAGACTTATTACTTATCTTTACTCAACAGTATATATACTAATCTAATCAATGTATTATTTTATCATTGTATAATCTTTATATTATCTTTATTGTATTATCATGATCATTATGTGTTTTTTTTCTTTCTTTTTGTTTTTATTCATTTATTGTATCTTTGACAAGGGTTGGTTGTAAGAACGGCCCATGAGGCCGAAACACGCCTGCTTAAATAAAGACCATTCTATTCTATTCTATTCTATTCTATTGTGACCATGAAGTGCATTTAGCACACTAACGAGGTTCTGGCGTCTAGACATAAGGCCCGTATGGTGATCTGTGGGGTTTGGACTGTGTCCTATCCATCTACGTTTGTAGTTGTCCTTTCACAAATTTCATCATCACCTTTCATCCTTATCTTTGTGATTACCCAAAAGTGGAAGAAAAGTGAAATAAAATAAATCAATCAATCGGTTATTGTGTCCCTGCGTTTTTCAATTTTTCTTTATGACCGAAAATTAATGTTTCACTGATGTAATGCATAATTATAATCATGTGAATTATTTTCCGTCATCATCGTGTGCTTAATCATTCCTTAAATCATAGACTCTAACGCTGTTGTCCTTAGTGTAATTGATCTTATTGTGTGGAAGTTTTGATGTAGGCAAAAGAATGGTTAAGAATAATTCTCAATTGATTGTTCGAAATTTAAAATATAATTGTGAATTATCTTTTCTGTGGTCTCCCCCATACTCCTTATTCCAAACCACCTCTCTTTTTCTTTCTCTTCATCTTTTTCTTTCTCTTCCAATTCTCCCCTTCCTGTTTTCTTCCTTCTTCTGTTTATGTCCAGTCTATCCTGCTTTTCATAGCCATTCTTTTCCAGCTGTTTCCATAGGCTATTTATTTTGCCTTCTTTTTCACATTCCTTCGTGCATATTTTCGTTATTCTGTCCTCCATATTCTTTATGAAATTTCATTTTGTCACCTCACTTACATCACTTCTTTTGTGGCCGAATACCCCTACTGCACACTTCTTCTGATGCCAAGCGGTTTCAATTTCTTCTCCTCTCTTCCTTTTCATCAATATATCAAGGTAGCTTAACTTGCCTTCTTCTTCTATTTCAAGTTCCAATAAAATCCCTCTTTCTTCATTTTGTATTTCTTTGGCAAAAATGTCAAGCTGCCTCTTTGTTCCCTTCCATATGCCAAAACAATCGTCCACATATCTGCAAAACAAAATTATTTTGTCACCTCCTTTTTCTATCACTTTCTTTTCCCATTCATTCATAACCAATTCAGCCAATGCTGGGCTTAGGCTAGAACCTATATTCAGTCCCTCACTCATTAACATTATTTTATCTCCCATTATCCTGTAACCGTTATTCCAAATGGTTTCCAGCGCCTTCACTACCCTTTCACTATCCCATTCTCCTATAATTTCCTTTCCCATTCTCTTTTTAATAATGTCCAAAACGTGTTCCCTCTTGATGCTTGGGAACATACTTTTTACATCTAAGCTAAACATTGTCGTCTTCATCTCATTTAACTTAAGTCCTTTTATGAGGTCTACTACTTGCTCACTGTTCTTAACTGCTCTGCTTTCTTGCTGTGTTACTAACACTTCAATAACTTTCTTTAATTTCTTTTCCAAGGGTTCCAAAATATTGTTTCTGCAATTCATTACTGGTCTTAACTTTATCTCCTCTTTGTGTATCTTTGGAAAGCCCTTCAAACTTGGTAGTCTTCCTGTCTCCTTTATGCATTTCTTGAATCCACACCTCCTACAGTCTTGTATGACCCTTTCTTTTATAGTTTGTTCTTCTTCTGTTCCACAAATCTCCTCATATCCATTTTCTTTTAGGTCTTCAAACTTCCTCTCGTACCATTCTCTTTCCATCACCACAATTGCTCCTCCTTTATCTGCCTGCTCTATCACCACATCATTTCTTTTCTTGATTTTCTTTATCCCTTCCCTTTCTTTCTGACTCAAATTATCTACTTTTCTTTGTTTTCCCATTTCTTTCTTCAGTATGGCTGCTGTTCTTCTTCTAATCTTGTCTCTAGCTGGTTCTTCTTTTATATGGAGTACTGCTTCTTCAATGTCATATATAACTTCCTCATAATCTACATTTCTTTCTTTAACTTTGAAACCTCTTCCTAGTTTTAAAAAAGCTTCCTCTTCTTTTGATAGGTCAACGTTCCCTATTACCACAACTCTTCTTCTGGTATCCTCTTCTTCTTCCTCTTCTCCCCTTTCTCTTTCCATCCTAGTCCCTCTCCCTTCTTTTTCAACTTTATTTGTATTTTCTCTCTAAATTTCTCCTGCCAGCTTTTCATTTCGTAAAATGTATATTCTCTCGTAAAAATGGTGAGACCATCTTCAATAGCTTTTTCAATTCTTTTAAGGTTCTCCTTTATTATTTTTATCTCCTTTCTTCTTGCCCTTATTTCATTCCATATCAGTTTCTTTTTCCATTTTCTGAACCAATATCTTCCATCTCCTGGTATTGCAAACCACTCCCTTCTTACTTATTTTTAATCCTTTAGAAATGTAGATTATGAGGAAGTTATATATGACATTGAAGAAGCAGGACTCCATATAAAAGAAGAACCAGCTAGAGACAAGATTAGAAGAAGAACAGCAGCCATACTGAAGAAAGAAATGGGAAAACAAAGAAAAGTAGATAATTTGAGTCAGAAAGAAAGGGATGGGATAAAGAAAATCAAGAAAAGAAATGATGTGGTGATAGAGCAGGCAGATAAAGGAGGAGCAATTGTGGTGATGGAAAGAGAATGGTACGAGAGGAAGTTTGAAGACCTAAAAGAAAATGGATATGAGGAGATTTGTGGAACAGAAGAAGAACAAACTATAAAAGAAAGGGTCATACAAGACTGTAGGAGGTGTGGATTCAAGAAATGCATAAAGGAGACAGGAAGACTACCAAGTTTGAAGGGCTTTCCAAAGATACACAAAGAGGAGATAAAGTTAAGACCAGTAATGAATTGCAGAAACAATATTTTGGAACCCTTGGAAAAGAAATTAAAGAAAGTTATTGAAGTGTTAGTAACACAGCAAGAAAGCAGAGCAGTTAAGAACAGTGAGCAAGTAGTAGACCTCATAAAAGGACTTAAGTTAAATGAGATGAAGACGACAATGTTTAGCTTAGATGTAAAAAGTATGTTCCCAAGCATCAAGAGGGAACACGTTTTGGACATTATTAAAAGAGAATGGGAAAGGAAATTATAGGAGAATGGGATAGTGAAAGGGTAGTGAAGGCGCTGGAAACCATTTGGAATAACGGTTACAGGATAATGGGAGATAAAATAATGTTAATGAGTGAGGGACTGAATATAGGTTCTAGCCTAAGCCCAGCATTGGCTGAATTGGTTATGAATGAATGGGAAAAGAAAGTGATAGAAAAAGGAGGTGACAAAATAATTTTGTTTTGCAGATATGTGGACGATTGTTTTGGCATATGGAAGGGAACAAAGAGGCAGCTTGACATTTTTGCCAAAGAAATACAAAATGAAGAAAGAGGGATTTTATTGGAACTTGAAATAGAAGAAGAAGGCAAGTTAAGCTACCTTGATATATTGATGAAAAGGAAGAGAGGAGAAGAAATTGAAACCGCTTGGCATCAGAAGAAGTGTGCAGTAGGGGTATTCGGCCACAAAAGAAGTGATGTAAGTGAGGTGACAAAATGAAATTTCATAAAGAATATGGAGGACAGAATAACGAAAATATGCACGAAGGAATGTGAAAAAGAAGGCAAAATAAATAGCCTATGGAAACAGCTGGAAAAGAATGGCTATGAAAAGCAGGATAGACTGGACATAAACAGAAGAAGGAAGAAAACAGGAAGGGGAGAATTGGAAGAGAAAGAAAAAGATGAAGAGAAAGAAAAAGAGAGGTGGTTTGGAATAAGGAGTATGGGGGAGACCACAGAAAAGATATGCAAAGTGCTTAGGAAAGCGGGCATTAAAACTTACAGGAAGGGAGGGAGAAGCATCTTAGGAATAGCGAAGAATGCAAACAAGAAAAGGGAAAACAGAGAAGAGGAAGAGGAAGGGATTATCTACGAAGTAAAATGTAAAGAATGTCAGAGTGTGTACATAGGAGAAACGAAAAAGAGACTGAAAGATAGGTTGAAACAACATAGGGATGATGTACGACTTAAGAGAGAGAGAAATGCGATATTTAAACACACGAGAGAAACAGGACATGACATAGAGTGGGATGAGGCTAAGCAGATAGGAAGGGAGAAGAGAATGCTAGTGAGAAAATGGAAGGAAGCCAAGGAAATAGAGAAGAAAGGTGAAGAAGACACAATGAACTGGAATGGGGGACTGAAGTTAAACAAAGAATGGAAGAAAGTGTTAGAAAGAGTGGAAAGGACAAGAGAGAAAGAGGAGAGGAGAAGGAAGAAAATGAAGGAAAAAGAGCGTGATATATAAAGCCCAATCCACATTCGATATGAAAGTATATATTTTTCGCCTTTTAGGTGAAAGTATAGTGAAAGCCACCTGCGAGAAAGTTCCAAAACAACTTTCTATTAGTCTGGAGGGAGTAATGTTTTGTGTATATAATGCCCTGTTTTTGGTATCTTGTTACTTTTGTAGTTGATACAGAGTCTGATGAAGACCTTGCTAGAAGGTTGAAACGTTACGTTTAGTTTATGTTTTTAATAAAATAAATTACTGCCTTGGTCAGCATATTTATATTTTTTCATAATAATGGAAACAAGGCTTAATGGTGTTATAACTGGTTAAAGATGTTAATAAATTATGAAATACTAGTTGAAGTGATTTTATTATGTTAAGTTCTTATATAGTTTTTGCTTTATGTTAATATAAATCAATTAGATTTCATAGTTATTATTGTCTTGCATTCTTATTTTAAATTTATTGTGCGTATTGATGTAGATTTGTTAATGATCTCTTGAGAGAGAAATGCCATTGAACACTCACACCACACTACTTTCTGTGAGTTTTCGATATTATTCTTAGTATAGTATACTTGAAATTAAAAGTAATTGCTTATCTTTTGTTTGTTGGAACAAAAACTCTCCTCGTAGGAAATATTTGGTGGGGGGATTTTTGAGGCAAAGATTGTTGGTAGGAGGGAAATCCCCCAGTCCCCCAGGACGGGGGAGGGGGAAGATCCTGTTATCACTAGTAAGGTGAATGTTGACCTGTGTTGCAGGGTGTTTATATTCAACGGAAGCTGGAGTAAAAACTGGAAAAAATATTGGAAAATGCAAAGTGATTCACAGTCAGAGTAGAGAAATTAACTTGACGTGCATAAGTTTATGAAGAAAGAAGCTGAGAGTGCTCTTGCGTTGAATGTTAAACTAGTGCAAATGCATATTTCCGCTGCTACTGGCGTGTCATTAAGTACTTCGAAATGCATCTAAAACGAAAATGTAACAAGGTACAAAAGAGGACGATATATATACACAAACATTACTCCCCTCCAGACTATTAGAAAGTTGTTCTGGAACATTCTAGCAGGTGGTTCTCTCTTTGTCAACTGTACTTTCACCTAAAAGGCTAAACATATTTTCTTTCATCTAGAATGTGGTTGGACTCTTTATCTCATGCTCTTTTTCCTTCATTCTTCTTCCTTCTTCTCTCCTCTTTGTCTCTTGTCCTTTCCACTCTTTCTAACACCTTCTTCCATTCTTTGTTTATCTCCAGTCCCCCATTCCAGTTCATTGTGTCTTCTTCGCCTTACTTCTCTATTTCCTTGGCCTCCTTCCATTTTCTCACTAGTGTTCTCTTCTCCCTTGCTACCTGCTTAGACTCATCCCACTCTATGGCATGTCCTGTTTCTCTCGTGTGTTTAAATATCGCATTTCTCTCTCTCTTAAGTCGTATATCATCCCTATGTTGTTTCAACCTGTCTTTCAGCCTCTTTTTCGTTTCTCCTATGTACACACTCTGACATTCTTTACATTTCACTTCCTAGATAATCCCTTCCTCTTCCTCTTCTCTGTTTTCCTTTTTCTTGTTTGCATTCTTCGCTATTCTTAAGATGCTTATCCCTCCCTTCCTGTAAGTTTTAATGCCCGCTTTCCTAAGCACTTTGCATATCTTTTCTGTGGTCTTTCCCATACTACTTATCCTAAACCTCCTTTCTTTTTATTTCTCTTCCTCTTTTTCTTTCTCTTCCAATTCTCCCCTGCCACTTTTCTTCCTTCTTCTGTTTATGTCCAGTCTATCCTCCTTCTCATAGCCATTCTTTCCCAGCTGTTTCCATAAGCTATTTATTTTGCCTTCTTTTTCACATTCTTTCGTGCATATTTTCCTGATTCTGTCCTCCATATTCTTTATAAAATTTATTTTTGTCACCTCACCTACATCACTTCTTTTCTGGCAGAATACCGCTGCTGCACACTTCTTCTCATGCCAAACTGTTTCAATTTCTTGTCCTCTCCTCCTTTGTCTTCTTCTTCTATTTCGGGTTCCAATAATATCCCTCTTTCTTCATCTTGTATTTCTTTGGCAAATATGTCGAGCTGCCTCTTCGTTCCCTTCCATATGCCAAAACAATCGTCCACATATCTGCAAAACAGATTTATTTTGTCACCTCCTTTATCTACCACTATCTTTTCCCATTCACTCATAATCAATTCAGCCAATGTTGGGCTTAGGCTAGAACCTATATAAATGGTCTTTATAAAAAAAATTAGTGGAAATGTCTATTCATTCATCAGCGTGCATCAGACTGGTACACCAAAAATGAAGTCAAATTCGGTGAAATTCGGAAATCTTCATACTGAAACAAATTAAAGTTAGATTCGGAATGCATATTCGCGTTTATCAGGGAAAAATTCACCATCAGTGCTAAATCACACAAGATATTTCATGAAATCCTTTAACTTGTGACTTTCGGAACGGGCCCCCGATAAAAGCTTTGGTGCTTGCCGGTGAAATACAGAACACCGAAGCATGCATCAGCGGTGCACCAGCCCGTCCACCGGTGGAATCTGGAAAGCGCGGTAATTATTGTAGAATTTTGGCTATCATTGTAACACGAAATTTGAACCTTCCTTAAAGTAATGAGCACTGTTTGGATTTCGAAAAAAGTTATCTATGTTGAAAAATAAAAATAAAAAATACCTTAAGCAAGCATGCGTCGTTCCCACGGACAAGGTATTCTGCTATTTTCAGTTGATATAGAGGCGAGAGTGAGTATCGTAGACTAGTGGGAATGAATGCGGAAGTAAATTGGAACCTTAGTAGAATGCATTTAGGGACTTTATTTTAATGCTAAGAGAAATAAACCTGACCCGCCTAACCTAACTACGATTTTTTCAAAGAAACTAGAAGCCGTTTTCAGTGTGTTGAGACAAAGGCCCAGCCGAGCCTCAAGGAACGATACAAGAGAAAACGACTACGGTACGGACGGAATACGGATCGAAGGAAATACAACAAGTTGAAGAAGAATCGATTTCACATAATTGAATCTGAACTGAATAGAATATGAGACCAAAATGAACTAAAAATCCACAAAACCGGAACGATCTTTCCTTTCATTAGTGAGAGAAATGACGAAATAGTATTTACATTAATTCACTTGGCTCAACATCAGTCGAGCCATACGAAAAATTTGTTATAAACTCATGTTTTGCTCCCCTCCACGGAAATCTTTAGTAAAAGGCGAAAGATTTATACGAATTGAAGGGAAGCTAGAGTTATTTCGGTCAACAGTTCATCCTTCTTTCAAGAAAAATCTAGTCTGTCTGACTGTAAGGCTTTGAGTTAAAGAAGCACTATATGAATAATAATTGTATTATAGAGCTAAGTTTTACAATATTTAATGTATAATGAATTATTGTCAAATTATTGAACATAATGGTATCTTCAATCTTGATTTTGGTCTCCATTATTCACAAATATAAAAATAATATTTTCCTCTTTCTTTACTGCCATCTCCTGACGTAATTTTGAACTTTAATTTTTCGTCGTCTTTTTCTTATTTTATAATGTTAACAATCAAAGATTTTAATCGCTTACTTTAAATACTAATGTTATTCAGGTTCATGAGTAAATTGCATAAACATGGCATTTCGAATTCTCTGGATTATATTTTAATATGTATTTTAACATTCTTACTCGTTCACAGTAAATACGAATGATATTCAGGGTCATAAGTAAATTGCATAAACACGTAATTTGTAACTCTATGCATTGTATTTAACATAACTTGGGTTTCCTATGCCTTAATTTCATATCATTAATTGTATTTGTATTCTATCTGTTGTAAAAATATGTAAACCACGGTACCCTGACAAGTGTTAGATGGGAGAACAGAATATGCTGCTATACAGTGCCGGATCCAGGGGTGCCCACAGAGGGGGACTATGGCGCAGGTTTTTTTTTACACCTTAAATGCATCATATTTAATCCATTAGATGAAGATAAGGGTGTTAAGGAAGGGGGGGGAGAAATATCCACCTCCAAAATATTAGGCCTTATTTTACACGTGGTTCTGGGATGGATTCTGAATTAAACGTGGGGGGGGGGGGGCAGTATCCAACTCTAGGTCTTAGATTATGGCGGCTATTTTAATTAGAGGGGGATTGAACATTAGATTAAAGGGGGGACATACAATTCTTGGGTATTACTATTGTCTTAGACTGTTGAGGAAATTCTTGTGTGGAGACTGAGAATTAATATTTTGGAGGAGGCAATATCCACTCTTCAATAGCAACAGTAAATCTAAAATTGGCTTGGAAATTATGGTGGTAGGATTGAGTATTAAATTTAAATGGGGAGATAGTAAGCTTTTGATATAGAGTTAAATCTTAGGTTGTCAAGGAATTTCTGTAGTGAAGAGAGAGTTCGAACATTAAATTTTGAAGACTGATATAAAAATTTTCTTGCTCGCTTCGCTCGCAATATTGTGTTGCAAGGATGCGTGTTTCTTTCGCGCTATGCTGAGGTGAATGTGAAGTTTTATACTATATGTTCATTACAAGACATAAGCGATATTCTCGATATTCATTAATAACATCACTTATTTCTTAGTGTTGGTATACTGCTTAATTTAAAACAGGTGCTTCCTTTGGAACAAAAATATATCGAATCCGCATTTCTAACTTCACGTCACAGAAATTTGCACTGAAGATATTGTTTCTAATTATAATCTAATTTAATATAGGCTAATTCATCTTATGTAATAAATTGTACCTCTCTTTTTAATTATTTATTGTTTATTATATTTATTAATTTTTGGTGTCTGTCAAGTGGTCCTGAGTTTGATTCCTGGTGGGGGCACCGGTGTTGAAAGAAACAAACTTTGAAAAACTGTGAATGAATAAGAAAGTACAAAGACATGAGAAATTGGTGGGTAGCGGAAATTCAAGGAAGCAAATGTAGACAAGAACAACAAAAAGAAGGGACAATGCAAGGTAGTGAGAAAAAGAAAGAATTAAACAATCAAATTTACAAGGGGAAAAATGAAGGCGGAAAGAAGAAAACTAAGCAAGACTTGAGATTAAATAAAAGCTCTGCAATATTTCTAAACCGATCCTGTGTACATACGAGTTCTTGACTTCGAATTATTGGGGTGTCTACTTAGTGTGGTATTCGAAAAAAAATCCAACGGCGGGAGGAATTTTAGAAACTACTCTTGAAATATCTGGATATTATGGTTTCTTCGAAAAACCAGATGAGAAATTTCCCCTCATCCTCACTTTCAAATATCACCCTGTGTACACCACCAATATCTGCAATAGGCGGTCGGAGCATGGTGCTGATCACACCATCTCTACAACGGCCGAGACCGTGTATGTGTATGACCGCTACATCCAACCCCCTATGTATCTTAATGGCATGTTGCGATGTGTAGGGGTTCTGCATTGATTGTTGAACTGTGGGTCAATTTGGTAAATTTTAATATTTTTTTATATGCTAATGAAGATTTATTTGAAAAGCTACTTGCATTATAGTAACTACTCCACTATATAGTACTTCTCTAGTATCCGCTCTAAGGAGTACGATGACAAATGAATGGTCCAGCATTGTCATTACTTCGAAGCGGTTTTGAGAATGGGAAAAGTTGTAGGTGTAACTGGAAGTAGGTAAAAACTCGATAAATGTTATTAATCCTTACAAGATAACTTTTTATCTCTCACCCCATCCAGCACGCCGCCTATTGCTCTACCTATGAAAATATTCTAGTGTTGTTACTATGGACGTCCGGAGGATTTTATCCAGGGAAGGGCAAGGGAGGTATTTTTTCCAGGGGAGGGGCAAACAAGGCACATTATCCCCAATAATAGTGTCGTTCCCTCAAAAAACATTGCTTAAATTTGAATATATCATATTCATGTAATAGTTAACACATATTATTGTAGCTGGAATGAAATTATATGTGAAAAATATATAATTTTTGGTTGACTTTCAATTTCCAGGGGGGGCACGGCCCCCCTTGCCCCCTTCCGACCGCCTATGGTTGTTACATACTTTCTGAAAAAGCTAAAACGAATAAAGATTTTCATGGCGAAGAAAATAGATTCTCTCCAAATTTCGGATTTGTTTGATGCTGTTTGTTAAAATTAACATGGATGTTTGCGTTACTTAGGATTTATAGTTTGATTGATTGATTGATTTAGTTAATTTAACGTCGCAAATCTACAACTTTTTGGCTAATCGCGACGATGTGGGGGGGGGGGTTGAAAGATGAAATGGATTAGGAACAATCGCAAAGCAAACGTATAGTAGGCACAACACAAACCCCAGAAAGGATTTTTATGGCGCCAGAGCTTCGTTAGCCTACTAGGATTTGTGGGAAAAAATACTGCGTGATAATCAACTACGCAAAAAAATATATAAAAAAAATATTTCTGTTACTTAATATATTCTTCCAGCACACGAAGCCACTGATACTCGAAATAAATTATTACACACATGTCTTTAGACCTAAAAAATGTAGAAAGTTAATTTTGGTGTTCTCAATTTGTACCTTAATTATCTGTGAAATAACTTAAATATCTTTTCGTGACAGATCATCGTGAGAAATCATGATGAACACAAATGCATCTCTTCTCACGATTTTAACTGTGGAGTACAAGGCTAACTTATCTTCTATCGTGGAAGCAGTTCTCAATGTCACTCATAGATGGCTCTGGCAGCACTTGCGCTCTCAGGTATCACAGTGCTTAGGATCTTCAGGTAATTGTTTTGGGATCCGATATCAAAGACTGATGTAAATATGGACATTTCATTTATGACCACATGAGTGACTGGCTTTGTTTTGAGTAAAATATTGAAGAAAAGAATACATACTTCGAATAAGAGTACGTTTTCCATTATTTTACATGCGGATAAGCAAGCACATGTTTACCTAGATCATTCACCTGCAAGTAGCTCCTTCTCCCTCAGTAATGACGTCATGAAGTAGGTTGTATAAAACTGAATTGAGGCCTGTTCGCCGGTTCAGCAGCAGAAGACACCAATGTTGTGTTTGTGAGTGTGTGTACCAGTGCAAGCATGTGACTTGTGAATGTTTTGTGTTTGATGTATGTCGGAGAGAGGGGAACTTTACATTTACAATCCTCAGAAGATTTCACAGTGCGAACTGATCTTGGATGAAAGCACGTCATTGTGCTGTTTAGTGAATTTTTTAATCTACCCGCAGATTACATGTGTAGGAACTTCCAAAAGACGAAAGGATAAAGGGTGCTGTACTTGTATCTCTCTCTCCGGTAAGTAACCTATGATATTACATGTAGTACAATAGTTTTAGTTTGTCAACAGGTATATGCGAGCTCAATGTAGACAAAAATGAAGAATGAATTACATTTTTATGTAATTTTTAAAAGTCTCCTTGATTTTAACAATTTATGAAGTATAATAAAATGGAGCTGCTCTAATAAATAGTGGGGAGTATTGTTGATAAAGTTATGTGTAATTCCGATTGAAACATTATACATACATGTTTTTTTTTTTTTTTTACATATTTTTTGGAATTATATACTTCACAAAAATATGTGAAAGCAGTTTGTATCTTCGTATTTGGTGTTCCCAGGGTCAGGAAGTTTGTTGTAGAGTGAATTCTTCCCTCTGAATATTGCATGTCCCTCTCTTTACCCTTTGAAGAATATTTGTGTGTATAATCTCGATGCTTCTAAAGAAGTTGTTGGAACCCTTCTCCACTGGAAATTCTAAAACATTGCAATGCGTCTCCCTCAAATAACATGGGCACAGGACAATCAGTAAGTTTGGCGTTATTGAGCAGTAAACGGAACTGGTCTATTTTCTTAAGATGCTAGCGACCAAGCTACGTGGGAAGACTTTTTCTCGGATAAATTTGCAAGGTTTATGCTCCAAATGGATATGATAAATCAAATTAGTAAGCAATGGGTGATGTTTATTTGTTAGATTTTCAATCTTTCATCATTTGCGTTACGCATAGTATTTGTGATAGCTTCAAACTAACATGCAAAATTCAAGTAAAAGTGTATCTTACAGTCGAGTTTTGTACCTCCATGCAATTATACAGCAAATAAGTTATTCTAAACTTTTGCATCTTGTGAACTTCATTGGAATCAGAATTCAAATCGATTACCGAAACAGAAAATATGACTTACACGCAACCGAAAAATATCACTTCGATTATATCATGTGCAACTGCACCGAATAAATAAAAACATAATGGCTTTCTAACGCTTCTGAATGTGTGCGCACAGAAACTTTATTTTTAAAGTAATTTTTCGAACCGACATAGGCAATTAAATATTATATTCATGAAATTTATCAGAGCAGGCCTGCCAGAATATAATCAAATTTTTAAGTTTCATTCTGTATTTTGGATTTCATCAAAGTCAAAAGCACAAGTTTTTATTTGATGTACATTTGCATATTCGATTTTTAAAAAGCAGCATATCGAAAGCATTGAATACAAAAGTATTTCGATAGTGAGAACAATACAATATTGATACGCGTAATTATAATCTTAATGCAGTTGCTGCCTTGTATTATTGTGTTGACCACTGCACAGAGAACATTATCTGCATTATTTTATATAATAAAAATTATTTATGTTCTTTCACCTCGCAAGAAACAATCACTAAACCTGGACAGGCGACTATAAGAGCCAAATTATTAAACAGGTGGGGGACCTCGGTCTCCTCTCGGTAACATTCCTAACTCACGCATTTCGGTTCTAATTTAACAACTTATACACTGAACCGACGTAATTTATGTATATAAACATCAAAATTCTGCCCGGTGCATTTTCACACTACTTTCACAAAGAAGGGTGGAGATAGCTATAATGCAGTTTACGTGAAAGTAACCTTACATAGCTCATAACTCCTTCAAGCGTCGCAGAGCCGCTGCTGCACGGGAACATCCAATTCTGTCTTGTATACATTTATATTTTCTCACTTTCTCGCGAAGGTCGTAATGCTAGGAAGGGAATAACATCCGCTAAAGCTTTACGGTGCGGTGGTCATGGCGAAACAGAACGCACATTTCGAGATATCAATAATTGCAGGTTTATGTGCAAAGTTATCAGTAAATTTGCAGGATGTGGTATTAAAAGGGAAGTGTTTCGTTTTCACTATTTTGCACCGAGGAAAAGTGTATATTTTCTGTATACGAAATTGCAGGAGCTATCATGTAAAAAGCTAAGCATCGAGAATTTTGCTAGAAAGTTGTCATTATTATTAGCGTATAATGCACAATAAGAAATTACTTTTATGTTCATTTTCGTTGTCTATAAGTACGTAGTTACGTCGTGTGGCGGAGTTGTTAGCACAGTGCGCTACAACGCCAGGAGTCCCGGGTTCGAATCCCGGTCTGGAATAGTCTAATTCAATCAATCAACTAACAATAAGACAAGACATTCGAAGAGACACATTACCTATGCAATTGTATTGCAGGCAGGAACTTACACAGAATTTTCTATCTGTGGGGTGTAAGGACATTTTTAGGGGATGTAAAGATAAATTTAGCCCACAGGGTATAAATTAAGCATTCAATTAACATTTATGGAGTGCAACAGGAAACTGAAGGGACTAAGAGAGTACGATGGATATTTTTTATGCATGTCTATTTACAGATGGGATATGAAAATTGAATTCGCCTCTCTGGCGAAGTGGTCAGCATAGCCCGCTACGATGGCAGGGGTCCCGGTTCGAATCCCTGCTTGGGCGTGGGTGTTCTTTGTGAGCGGCCCTTCATTAATTTCATCATATCATTGCTCATCCACATCTTCGCGATTATCCAAAAGTGGCAGTGAAGTAAAATAAACCAAATGAATCAACTGAATGTATAATTCAAATTGATATTTCCCCCAACCGAAAATTGAGCTGGCGGACCCTTGAAGTTGGGTAGTGTGAGAGATTTATTTATATCACACCCACACACACACACATTATATGAATGAATGATTGGATTTATTTTACTTTGCATTTCTGCTACTTTTGGCTAATTGCAAAGATGAGCATGAATGATAAGATGAAGTGAATGAAGGGATGGTCACAAATACATATGGACGACACAAGACAAGCCCTACAGAGTATTTATTATACTGGCTGTGAGTAAAAACGCCAGACTCTCGTTAGTCTGCAAAATGCAGTTCAGGGTGTTACTACGTGGAAGGAAGGTTGAAATGTTGTTGTTTTCAGAAAGGGTCACTCCTTACACCCCACACACATTATACACACACACACACACGCAAGTACAGAAATCATAGCTCACTCATCATAACTAGAGCATAAGCTAAATTATCTTCATAGTTGCTAAATGAGAGGGGGGATGGATATCCCCTTCTTATGGGTCTAAGAGGCAATCAGAGACGGTTTTTACACTTATAACATTTCGTACTTGAATACCATGAAAACGGGAACAGACTCTGGGTAATAGTCTGAATTTTGAATATGTTCAAGTTTTATAACATTCAAGTAGTACAATTTATAGACTGATTGATTGAGTTGGTGTTTTAAGTCCAGTTTATGCACAGTAAAGCTAATCCGGAGTGGATCTACAGTTTAAAGTGGGATCCGAACCACTATGTGCCTCCACCGGGTATCGAACCCGGGACCCCCTGATTACAAGACAACAACGCTACCACTGCGCCATCGGGGAGGTCTAGTACATTTTATGAAATAAATGAAAGACTATAATGGCTACAGGAGTAACACGGCATATCACCTTATATTTTAGAAACTTATTTCACTCAATAGTCGAACATTATTGTTCAATTGGATCCTTCACACTTTCCTTCTCAACCTTGAGAATTACGTAAGCTGAATTTACAGTTTGTGTGTTATAACTAGGGAACGGAACATTATGTGCTAAAAACTCAGAAATATTTTTTTTATGTGTCATAAATGTTGAAAATATGTGATAAAAACAGGAAAATATGTGACAAAAATAAAAAAAACATTTGGTAACAAAAACAAAATATTACATGCATTTTAAACACCTGAAATCAGTTTCTAAATGCTTACCTCTTAGTGAGCTATTTTTTGGAAGAGTTGCAGTGGATCACCATAGTTTCTTCCAAATTCTCCATTGTAAATCTGTGACGATTATCTCTAAAAAGCATCTTATATTGTGAGAAAGATCGCTCCACGTCACAAGAAACAATTCTTGCATATTTGAAGCGCGAAATGTCACTAACGCTGAAGTTTTCCAAAGCTTCCACTTCCTCTACTTCACCTTCCAAAACACTTGCAATTTGGCACAAAGTTTGAAAACCTTGGTTTTTCCCCAAAACGTCTGTACATTTAGACACTTGTGCATTAGATCCAGTGGGGGTAATATTTTCCCCCAATAGGATCGTAGGCGAGGCGCCAGAAATCTGCCAGCGAGCGTGTTCAAAGACAAAACAAACCTAGCACTTTAGATATGAAAAAGGTGCGGAGAATAAACAATTTTCCTTCGAGGATTTTGAGGTAGCTGAAGTCAATAAACGATTTTATGTATTTAAAATGAAAATTCGCAAAATATGTATTTACATACGGAAAACTGGAAAATATGCGTTTTTATGTAAAATAAAATTTCCTGTTTCGACATATAAGGCTATGATCAGAATTTTGGCAAAAAACGAGGGTCTCTATCTTATCGCAGAAAAAACATTTATTTACCTAAAGTTCCGTTCCCTAGTTATAACGCGATAGAATTGCGCTATTTGCCAAGAAAAAGCAAACAACAAACAATTCAAAAATGAAAAGGCGACAACCGGATTCTGATTTCGATAAACACTCATTTACAAATCAGCCGAAGTAGAATGTGTGCTAATGATATTCAGCCTGATTCGACAGGAAGGAAATAATCGCGTGATTTCTCCCATCTCCTTTCCTGTTCTACCCTTCAATGGGCGATAGCAGCAGGGTTCTTCAACCAAGCAGTAAGTGTGACATGTTGCAGTTAATATTGTTTACGGTTTTCTGTTTGGCAATAAATTACATTGGGAACGGAAGGCTCGTGACTACTGTAGGCATTTTTGCATGTAAAATGAGCATTGCTGCTTACTGCAATCGGCTTTCACTCGAGATAGCAGGGCAAGGTCGTGAAAATTTCAAGATTGCATAGTGTTCTTTCATGTACTGGAAAACTGAAACCAGTCGACTCGGTTTGGTGTATTCTTTGCATTCATTACTCGAGTGGTAGATGACTCAATCAGCCTACAAGCAACTGATAATTGAGAATATTATATATTATATATAGAATTATTATTACGTATCTGAAAGAATATTCTAAATGCAGCACTTAGCCACTTTACATTTGAAGGTACAGTCACCGGCAATGAAAAATTGACACCTAGATCACCCTGTAAGGCGTTATGTGTGGTGCCTATCTTTACGGCGATAAGTGGATTCTAATAGCAAATTTTTAATGACAACTCCTACCACCTCCTTAGAGTTAGGCAACACAGAAAAATAACAACTACACATCGAAAAGTGACTTACAATTTTAACACACCAGCCTTCTAAGACGTGCCTGATTTGCAAATATATGTACAGTCATGGACACTTCTGGGTTGTAACAAACTCTATTTACTTTCAATTGGGCCGTTACAAGCCAGATGTGTCCAAGACTGTACATACATACATACATACATACATACATACATACATACATACATTATATGTAATAGCTCAAACTGACAGGTGAAAGTACACGATAATAGATGCAAAAAACTCTCAGTAAACATGGGTCCGCAAACGAGCCGTTTCGAGATAATTGCGAATGTGTGATTACAAGCCGCCACTGACTTCATTGTTTGTAAACGTCGTCCTAGTTGGTAAAATGCTAATAATGTATGCGAATGTGTGGGTACAAGCCGTCATTGATTGCATTTTGTAAACACCGAGTGCTTTACTCCTTGCGCAGTCCGAGGTTTGCCCTCTGTTTACAAAACAGAACATTTCTGAGAGGTGCCGTTGGAATCAAACAGGATGTAAGTAGAATGTTCAATAAAAGCAATGAGATCTCCAATGACTTTTCTTACTGTACTATTAGCATTCTACCAACTAGGACGACGTTTACAAACAATGAAGTCAGTGGCGGCTTGTAATCACACATTCTCGATTATATCGGAAACGGCTCGTTTGCGGACCCATGTTTACTGAAACTTTTTTGCTTCTATTATCGTGTACTTTCACCTGTGTCAGTTTGCGCCTTTACTTTTGAGACACCCTCTATATATATATATATATATATATATATATATATATATATATATATATATATATATCGCTTTGGTAAGTTACCATATCGGGTGGTTAATCTGTAAAACAGGAAACGCTGGATGAGAGGCATGGTTTCTTGCAGATGAAAAGTTGCTTCGGGTAGTGTCTTTTCTTAGATATAATTGTAAGACACTAAACAATCATGTTTGAAATATACGTAAAAAATCTACATACAATAACGGGAGTGTTTTCACCATCATCTTGTTTTCCGGAACTTTTGGGGCATATTACGAGTTAAATTATGATTGTTCAGTATACGAGCTTGAGCATTTTGTTTCAGTCAAAGTCTCTCTTTAGTAAAACGTGTTCAAATCAATCTCACGTTATTAAAAAAGAAATTACAAATTTTTGTGCTGTTTCGAATTGGCGACTGGAAGGCAACAAAGCCCGTGCCCCTGCCGTGTTCGCAACTCTGCACGACAGAAGAGTAAAATGGGTTGCCAAGCTTTTAGGAAACTCTTTTTTTTTTTTTTACAAGCCGTACGCCGATGATCCGACATTTCCAGGGGTCTCGCGTATTGCACACCGTATTGAACACCGTCGTCTACTGCGGAGTGACTTCGTTGTTAGGTTTAGTTCTGTTAGCATAAATACACTGCAGTTTCTCGGAGCTTGACCAAAAGGGCAATTTTTATGCTAAGAGCTCTAAACTAAACATGCCTAACCTAATAACAAGAATATTTATCGTGACGTCAGTAGACGACGGAATTCAATACGGTGTCCGATAAGTGAGACCCGATATTCCAGATAGGATATAGGGGGCAAGAACACGAAGTAGGAGATCCTGCTTGATGAGTGACTTTGAAATTATATTATCCCGGCATCTTGTTTATTTATTTTTGTATTTTCTTCTTCCAAATACGGGGTCAGTCGATTGCAATTGAAGACTAAAATTGGTAAACTCTGTAAGTGGCACAATAATTCAAACACCGTTTTCCACGTTAAACTATGAAATGTGCCATGCTTTATAATGTGGTAAACGTGAAATGTTGTTGGTAGCCCTCTAAATAGTTCAAAGGGCGTTTAAAGAGGTCACTAGTGTGCACGTTCTTACGGGCTGATGTGCGGAACACTGCGATTCCCAACACTTTCGCTTTTGGCACTTACAACGTTTACCACTTTTAGTCCTTAATTTCTTTGAAACTATACCCTGTCCCAGCCATCTCTGGAGCAGGAGAACGAAAACAAGTTCAAGATGGAGCCCATAAATGATTAAGTTAGCCAGATCATAAAGGGTCTACATTTCGCACAACGCTAAGGCAACCTTGCGTTCTAACGTCACCGTGAAATGCTTTCCATGATAGACTAAATGCGTAAATTGTTTGTTTAGGCTTGTTAGGTTTGGTTCTCATAATACATTTAAAGTGCATTTATGCTAAGAGAACCAAACCAAACATACCTAACAACGTAGGCATTCCTCGTCTGACGTCAGAACGCAAGGTTGCCGAAGTGTTGTGCGATAAGAGAGACCCGATCATAAATTGTGATGTGAAAATGTCGCGACATGTTGAAAGACTTTGGCAAGAGGAGAGACCAAGCGAGTTCTACACATACACACGCTTATACGGCATGTGTGTACGCAGGCGTGTGCACGCACTCTACAGGAATAATCAGAGGCCCGAGGCGGAAGGGTGTGCCTTCTGAAGACACGCCTATTGTGAATTTGCTAGATTTGTTTCCTCATTCGGTGCGTCCTTTCGATTTCGGTCCAGGACTGTTGGAGTATTTGTGCGTGCCAAACTAACAGCTGGTTGAATTGCAGATCTCATATCGTCATCAAAACTTAAGGGGATATACCCTTCTTCGTGTCTTCTTGATGCCTGCGTTAGGCTTACGTGATATATTTTGTTCACGAATATCTAGAGAACCAGTGTAATTAAAATTTTCAAATATTTAACTAGCAATGACAAAGGACTTTTCTCACAAACCGTTGTTCGATATTGTTCCTTACTGCATTCTTTTCCATGATATAATTTAGTAATGTCTCGATTTTCACAACCTTAACCATACTTCGTTTATAACGTCAACCAGCTTGTTCCAGAAAGAAATGTATTTTTCTTTATATTCTCAATTGCAATTGCATGATCTAATTGGTTCTGCTAATCAAATAATGAATGTGAATCCTAATGGAAACCATACCTCCTTCTAATCACAACTTTTCGAAAACTGAACACGTCATTGGACACATTGTAAAATTAAGTTTTATGCACCGATTGCACATCACAAAACGATTATTCAGTGTTGAATTCGAAAGATCTTCTAAATAAACACTTGCTCAACAGATGGCGCCAACTTTTCTAAACAATTGAATGCTGGGATAACGACTGTTGTAAAAGATTTTTAGGTAGAAAGGAACGATGGGAAATTTGAACAGTGCTTTGTTCGTGTTTGGAAAACAGAAATATAGTCATTCGAGTATGAACGAAGATTGAACAGAAGTGGTCAACGGAACAACCTTGTATGAAAAATATTGAGTTTAGAATATAACACAATGCAAATAATAATATTGCACGACGAGCTTAGAATACATATCTACGTATCATTGTGTAAAACATTTTTTTGGTGGTGGTGGGGAGTAGGAAGGTCAAAGTATAGTTTCTTATCTCAATTTCACCACACGGGTCGCCAGGTACGTGGGCTTGCCTAATGTTGATGTCATTCCGAAAAATTGAACCCTCCTGGAGGTAAAGTAAGTAAAAATAATACGGTAATTATAGTGCTGAAATAATAATGAGACATTTGGCGAAACAACGTCAGAGAAGAAAATGAAATTATCTGTGGACTATTCTTACCACAGATTATATAGTTCTTGTCCGGAATCAGCTATTCGATTTACTACAGCCTTGGAAATAACGGATATAACCTATCTCCATCTTGAAATAGTACGCCATCTTGAATTATATTTTGACCAATCTCTTCAAGGTTTATTTCCTGGAGAACCAGTGCGTTTTGGTTGTATATTTATTTTTTTACTTTCTTGCTGATTGCTACTCATGGCTTTTAAGTGTTCCAAAGTCTTTATTCGGACTTCCAACTTTAATTTTATTTACCAGAAAATCAAAGGTTGCTACCACGTGGCTGATACTACGATATCTGGAAGTGCGGGAGTGGAAAGAAGGCAAGATAAGCCAACAATGGCTTCTTGCATCAGGCAATTGTCTTCCTTTTGGCGATTAGTATTCAGTCCGTGGTTCATCCTTCCATGTCCCCGCGGTAAACAGTCCGGCCATGTTCAATTATTTGCAGTTCGCGCTCCTGCATATGCGATGAGCTATGTAACGTAACACGACAGGGGGAAAAGTGGCAGTTTGGCAAAAGGAGGTCAACAACAAAAAAAGGCGATGCAACAAGGAATCGGATTGATGTGCAGGATGTACGGTACCTTTGAAATAACACGCGCATTTTCTTCTTTTTTTTATGCCAGTGTACGGTCCCTGGCACGTGCACTTTTATTTTACCTGCGGACACTACAGGGTGCCTCAAAAGCATCGATGTTTTTTTTTTTTAATTATCAAATAGGCTCTAAATAAGCGAACATATAGTTGTAATCAGCGGCCATATCGTAGATAAGCTTTATAAAGGAGTACTTTTAGACCCCCACCAGCAATATAAAAGTCACATTTTAAACACAATTGTGAAATTGGCAGCATATACCCATTTTATTATCAAGAAGTATTCAACAATATCTTAAGTGTTTGGCTTACGGTTACTGGTTAGGGATCTAACAGAGTACGAGATGGTCTTGTAAAAATCTAGACGAGAACGAGACAGTCATCTGTACAATCGAGACGAGAGCCAGACTTAGTGTCTTGGTCTCGTTTCAGACTTAAGTACGATATTGAAAAATTTAGTGAGGCGAACGCAAATATATATTACTATTCGACTTCTTCAAACATAATCTTTGTGATTGTACACTGTCCTCTTCCATTTGTATATTTCGAAATTTGTGCCGGTCCTACATTCTCGCGAAAAAAAAGTAGTTGCCATGACTTATGTATGACGTAACTCGTATATTCAGGTAAGAAATCCCGTTTTGATAACGAGCCATCAAAAAAAAAAAAGTTAAGAAAACTTGTGTTCCTTACTGTGGAAGTTTATACGATGATCCGCTGTAGGCTGTTTATACTACATGAATAATATAGGGTAATTCAAAAGTCGAGCACCACGGGAAAACTCCTATTGCAGATAGTGAAAAACGGAAAAAAGGGAGAAGTTGTTGGTAATATGTGGTATTCAATCTGATGTGCTTGAATTTTCAACGTGTCTTTCGTGTTTACTCCTGGATTCAGCAATGAATTCCCCAACTCCAAAAAGTGCTTCCCCGATGCCGTAGTGGTAATATCAGCAGGTTGTAACCGAGTGTTCCCAGGTTCGATACCCTATGGAGGTATGTAGTAGTTCGGATCGGATCCCACTTTAAACTGTAGGTCCAGTTCCAATTAGCCTATCTGTGCATAATAGTAGACTTAAAACAAAACTTAAACTCAAACCCAACTCCAAAAATAATAAATGTAATACCCACACTGAATGGGGCAACCTGTATTTATTCAACAAAAGCTCGGACCCTACGCAAGTATACATGTTAGGCTGCAGTGTGTTCTTACTCAATGTGCACAGAGAAAGGACACTGAAGCATGGCGCCATATTGTAAACGTGGGAAAGATAATTACTATTTACGTCGAAATGAAAAAGATAAAGGTCGAGAGAATTTAACCACGCTAATAAATCCATTTCAAGGTTTATGACTCTTATTCTTTCTTTCATTCCGAATCGTGTACCGTACTTGCAATATTCAAATTTCCCATCATGCTTTGCAGCAGATGCCAAATGGAACATTCGCACCGATTTCCCACACTGCACCGCGCGCGTGGACGTGCGAGTCGCGGAGCGAATGTGTTACATAAGAAACCCCGTGTACTCCTTTCCATGGTGTTGAGTGGGAGGCTGGTTTATGCCGTGCATGTGTCGTATTGGGTGAACGTGCATGTGTGTGGGGGGTTCCCGCTTTTCTGAAGTTGAGCTGACGGCACTTGAGCATAGTTTCTCCATCATAGCCTTCCCATAATTCCCTGCAATTATATGGCGAAGTAGAAACAGGGAACAGTTTTGTTTTGTTTGCAGTAGCGAATTCTTGCATACAGCGACACGGTTTTGCATTACATACAAGCTGTCGGCATAACATATTTTTGCGGATCCCCAGAACTTAACCCAATACTTGAAGCCATAAAATACATCCAATATTTATTTAAAGTTACTGACAAAGGGTTTCTTATTGCAATGATACAAAACAATTTATTTTAATGCTCATATTTATATTGGAGTGTAATGGGTGACCCTTTCAACCCAAATGGCAACCTCACTTCCACGTACTATACACTGGACTGCATTTTGCAGACTAGCGAGGCTCTGCTGTCTAGACTTACGACCAGTATAATCCTCAATGGAGCTCGTGTTTTGTTCTATCCTTTGTGTTGTTGTGATTGTCCGTACATCTCTTTCACCTTACCACCATTCATCCTCATGTTCGCAATTAGCCAAAAGTGGCAGAAATGCGAAGTCACTCCTACACGAAGTCGGAATTTTTGGGGGGAATGAAGAATGTTAATATAATGATAATATAATTAATTATTGATAAATAATTCGACTACTGATAAAAGCATTCAACAAACTATATTATAGTAAATATAATAGATTAAAATATTATTGTTGAAAATATAGCTTTCAATATTCGGTATTCCGTTACTCTGGGTGGCCGCGGTGGCTCAGTCGGTAACGCGTCTGACTACCATGCTAAAGGTCCCGGGTTCGATCCCCGGCCGGTTCAAATCCGGGAACTTTTCTAACGATGGAAGCGGCCCCGGCGTCCACCCAGCGTCAAATAAAATGGGTACCTGGGGGAAACCCTGGGGGGTAAAGGCGGTCAGGGGCGTGATGCTGATCACATCACCCCCACTCACGACCGGATCAAGAAAGTGTGGGGCGTTACCCCCACACCCCCTATACGCCTTCATGGCGTGGTGCTAAGCACAGGGGAACACTTTACCTTTGTTACTCTTGGCAGTAGCAATAAAAAAATTCAGATTTAATTTACGATTATTACAATATACATATTCGTTATCATGATGAGCTATATACAAATTAGTCTTTCGTTTCCCAGAATCATATATATGTTTGTGTGTGTTTGTTTATTTGTTATTCCATATATATTATATATTATTATTGCACAAATAGTGATTTTGTGAGTGAAGGTTGTAGGTTCAGTCAAATCCCTATCTGTGAGGAAATGAAGAAAGAATAAGAAATTATTCATTGGAAGTTTGAAAAAACGTGTTAAGAGAAGACACAAAATAACAAGGTGTCCTTACTTATGTAAGAAGCAATTTGTAAATAAATAATCGGAACCATAGTTTGCTTTTCCAGCAGAAACATTTGATGTATAAACTCTAGTTCCAACTCTCAGGTGCTATCTGATTGGTTCTTCTCTTTCTTACTTGTAGAATACAGAGAAGAGTCAAATAACAGTTATAATGCGTGCACAGAACCTCGTAGATCCTGAATACAGAGATTCGTTAACATAATACACTACTCACTGTCCGTTTCAACACCTAAGAAGAAACATATGTTCACAAGCCTGCTGCATGCACCGACGATTAGCTTCAGAGTAGCTGGAAAGAGACACAGTAGCGATGGGAACATTAAACGATACGCAGGTGCGATATGACAACAGGAAGATTACCCATTGTTGCGATAACCATCAGTCCCGGAACTGTTCGCACTTTGGGATGAGACTACACGGGTTTGCAAGGGAAGTGGTTCGTTTCCGTGTTCCGGCGGTCAACCAACTTTTGTCTTGTTCCCTCTCATGTTTCAGGCACGTGAATAAGGGCCGCTATTCACAGCGCCATTGTTTGGCGGGAGCACGTGCCGATTCATGCAGGTACACGCGGGAACAAAAGAGCAAAGAATACAGCCACTTTAGGTTCCCAATGGGCTTCAGTTGTGGCATTGAACTCGAATAAAAAAAAAGTGAAAAACGGAACACGATTTGCTTGTCTTCCTGTGGGAAAACATAACGGATTCCTCGCTTTGAAAGTTGAGGATCAATGAGCTTCACACTGTGGTCAGTATGGCCAGATCATGTTTCCTTCCTCGGTGCTAGGTGGTCCGGAAAGAATGAACGAAAAGTACATTTTTGGTAAGATTAATTGTACAACCTAAAGTCACGTGACCAAAGACGCATCCGTAATGTTGATTGAGCAATTTAAAATTTTAATTGGTACATCAGCATCAGGGACTGGTTAAAACTCATGTTGGGAGATGTTTTCGAACCGTCTTTTTTTAAGTAGCTTTTCTGCCACTTTTGACTAATCACGACGATGGCCATGAATCATGTTTAGATGAAATTGGTGAAAGGACACTCACAAGAGAAAACCAATGTCCAGAGCAGGACTCGAACCTGGAACATTTGTTGTTGAGAAAGTGAGATTACCAATCAACGCGCTCGGCCACCAAGGTGGCAATTTTGCGGAGTTGAACTTTAAAGATTAGAACTAATATCGCCATACTTATGATACAAGCTGGGGGTATGGAGGTACTCATCAGCATCACATGAGGACATATCACAGGACAATCCCAACAGATGGCTATACTGACTGCGAGTCAAAATGCAAGAGCGTCGTTAGCTTGTACGAACGCACTGTGGTGTTTCAGTGTACTGGATGGGAGGGAGGTTGTTCACTTCGTTGACCTTGGAAAAGTTCACGCCCTTGCGTGACATAATACTAATAGAACTCAAGGTATTGCACCACTGGGTGCAGGAATTTTCATGAGCGATAAGCTGGAGACTCGCAAAAAGACAGTCCTGGTTTGCTTTTTCGCCAAGAGCCTCCACGTCATGACGCCGTTTAACCGTACATTGAATATTCCGCAACCCATATGGACACCCTGTATGCAATACACACTTTTTTTGTCACTACAGAATCTATAATAGAAGTCGCTAATGAAGATATCACTATACAGCCAAGGGAATGGTGTGAATGATTGGCTGCAAAACTTCCGTTGCATATATTGCAATAATTTCGAAAATTTTGATCTTCAAGTTTACTTTATACACAGATGGGCTAATCGGAAATGGATATACAGTTTAAAGTGGGATTCTAAACACTACGTGCCTTCACCGGGCATCGAACCCAGGGGTCCTTTGATTACAGGACGACGACCAATTATTACTTCTTACTTCTTACTGTTGATGCATAGCTTCCTCTCTACCTGTCTTGTTCTCAGGACTTTCCTTAAAGGGGGAGGGGTTAGCTTATTATTGTTTTTTTAAGGAGTCCGTCGTTTATCTTGCAATCTTTTTCAATCTGGTCAAAGAAGCATGATTCGTGGTTTTGGAGCTGTGGTACTGAATTTGGTCACTTAATCCTATAGTTGGCAACATTGACTGCCTACAGCTGAACAATGTACACGATGACACTTGTGTCTCTGTAATCGCGAGCACTTTTCCCTTCAAAGTCCCGCTATATACGGCGAATCCTTTCATTGCGGAGGCTGTAATTTCCGTCGCTCAAAGGGCACTAAACGAACTCAGTGTTTCCAGAACCAAGCAACAAAGGTTACTTCTAAGGCGTGCAGAAAATTGCACCCACGGCGAATTTTCTGAGAAGGGGGAGGAATTGTCAACATATCCTACTTCCGCATTCAGGAGATAAAAATTACATCATTGCGGAATCTTTGAAATTCACATGGACACCTCCGGCAATAGTTAACTGAAGGGTAAAGCACAGGAATATAACGGCATTCGTACCCAAGATCCACAATTTGTATGTACACAACACAACATGTTATTCTTTGCGTGTGACTGCAGTCACGAAATAAACTTTGCATGGGAAAGCATTCTAATTTTGGAACTTTTTCGGTCTAGACCTCTAGAAGACATTTTTCAAGCCGAACTTTTCAAAAGTAATGTTTCAATATATTTTCGAGTTGTTATTTTGGAGAAATTGAATTACACTTGTGTAGTTACTATTTTTTAAAAGTTGGCAGAAATTTAATTTTTTTGTATGGATTAATGATGGAATAATTTTACAGAGCAATCACTCAATATTTTTTAAAAAATAAGGAATGGAACCATTTTTATAATCTTCAAATATGTACGTGTGCACGAAGTTCATGGTTCCTTTAATAATAAAGAAGAAACTGTTCGAAATTTCTGTAGAGTATTGTACAAATTTTACACATGTGTATATTTAAAAATGTACGTATTCCACTTGCAAAGGGTAAACACGAAATAAAGTTGCTGGGTACGAAGTGTTTACATTTTATTTGTAATGACTTAATACCATGGAAAAAATAATGTCCGCAAGAAGAAAGCACTTGGTAAACAGTTGAGAGGAGAAATTTATAGTTTCGGATAATAATGTGGTAATGCAAGTATAGGTAAGTCATTACACGATACTTAACGTTGCTATATACATTCATATTTCATAAAAGTCATTCACACAGTGTCTGTTACCGAACTTATTGAATATATGTCTGTCTTCATTTCTCGCCAAGCGTTTGACGTAATAACGCGCACGTGGGAGAGGCCAATCAACTTTAGTCAACTTATGCTATGTTTGATTGGCTCGTACGGTAGGGTGAAGTGGCAGTGGAAAAGTTGTGTCTTACGAGTCACAGAGTCACGACTAGATAAGAAAGAAACGCTACAAGTAACAGAAAGTAGCGACACTTGAATAGTCACGATTAGGCAAAGCAAAGCAGTCTGGAGGCGTTGCACTATAAGAGCGCCAACTAGGTAGGCGGTTGAGCATTCTGCGATTCGATTGGAGAACGGTCGCGCTGTTGCCAAACCGAACAGCAAACTAACCCCAACAACTATACGTTATCTACCTTCTTCTTTCCCTCTCAACATAGGCGCGAATCCATGGGGAGGACGATGGGGGCGATCACCCCTCCCGCCTAGACTAGGTTTTTGCATACATTCTATTAAATCTACATTTTATTTGTATCTCGGTATTGTATACGTAAGGTATCCTTAATTCATTTCATAATTAATGGTTATGATGGATATTTTGTAAATATTGTAATATCGACTTCCTAAGTCTGTACTGAGTAATAATGTCTTCTGGTAATAATGTATATCTCAAATCAAAATTAAATAAATAAAGCATGACCCCAATGTTTAATGTACATTTTTACATTTTGCTGGTTCAACGAGGGCGACATGATTCTAGAGAAAGGTCCTTGTTTCTTCGTTTTCCCACTTTTCGTTGTATCTTTATACACACATACACACATACATACATATAAACTATGTAAATATTTGTTAGAATGGACTTCGGTGTCAAAATCGCCCCTCCCAAGTAGCATTCCTGGATCCACCACTGTCTCCACCCCATCAATAAATAGATGAAAATTTGACAACAGAGCTCGATCGCTATTCGTTGGATTTTCGCGCGTTTGGCCAAAACGTTTCTTATAACAGTCATCCAAGTCGGCTGCCCCTCTAAATTGTGTTAAGCTATTCCCTTGTGCCTTACTTAAATCTTTTGTCCATTTGCGTCACAGGTGAGTTCCCACCCTCGTTTTCTTGCCTCGGACGGCTGCCTCTCCATACTCAACGGATGTGACCCCCTCGCACACATCCGGTAGAGGTTTGGGCGCGTGTGTGGATTTACTGAGAGGTTTTTCTTCCAATGAATCATTGCATCTTGAGATGGGAGTACCCGGTGTCTTCTGTCGCGTCTCCTACGTGAGTTTCCAAAAAGTCACACGTCTTGCTTCCTGTGCGGAGACAATGCCCTCTGGCGTCCTCTCAAGCGATTTTGGATTCTCGGGACGTGTCTTTCAGATCCACGTGTTTCCTTCTCTTTTGTTCATCTCTGTCTCCCCTGTTATCTGTTATCTCACTACCAAGGAGGATTTTTCTTACCATATTCAAGAGACTCATGTGACACAAAGTTCGTCATTTTCTTTCACCTACAAGCAGGCACGTATCTAGAAATACATTTCGGGGAGGGTGTGTGTGAACAAGTGTCTCAAGTCTTAATAATAATAATATATTAGAATAATTATATTTAATAAAATTAAAATAAAACTAATTCAATATGTAAATTAATTAATATTGTATTGTTATTATTACATGAATAGGGAAAAAGATGGTACACAAGAGATGTAACACCACGTATTCATTATCTAGCTTACGAGTAGTTAAGATCGTCAAAATTTGTAAAAAAACAACAGCTCTAGCAAGAAAATTAATGTCAAATAGATAAAAACTGAATATTTATTTAATAACAAAAAAGGAGTTAGATACATTTGAATAAAAGTAAAGTTCCTGAGTAATATTTTATGCATATTATCAAAAGTAGTTGTGTGCATAAATCTTTGGAACAGCCCTTCAAAGCCGTATGATCCCAAATCCTTGCCTTCCAATAAATAACCATCGATTATACAACAAATGCTAAAAAAGTATATTTTGATTATTTAATTTTAGTACTTGGTAAGTCTTTCGGGGAGGGTCCAGACCCCCTCAACCCCCCTAAAAACGTCCTTCCCTATACAAGCTACAGTTATGGTACATAAATGCTTAAACCATCAAACTAAAAAATAATTAGACATTCTTGTATGGGATTCAAAATTGAGGATTTGATTTGATTTATTTTACTTCGCATTTCTGCCACTTTTGGCTAATCGCGGAAATAAGTATGAATGCCAAATGGTGATAAGACAATCACAAACACATATGGACAGCACACAACACGGGCCGCATAGAGGATTACACTGGTAATGGATCCAGACGCCAGAGGGTGGAAGTGAGGTTGGCATTTAGGTGTCTCTTACACCCCTTTAATATTGAGGGTTCGGGCCTCCCACATGGTGTAACGTCGTTGCCTGGCAATCCAGGAGTTGCGGTTTCGATACCCGGTGGAGGCACACAGTGGTTCGGATCCTACTATAAATTATAGGTCCTGTCCTGAAAAACCTTTCTGTGCATAAAGTGATCTTAACAACAAACTCAATCAGGTAATTGGGTTCGAAAGGAAACAATTATTTCGCTAACGAGAGTTCAGGATTCGAGTCGCAGTATTGAGTATTTTCTTTCGTCTATTTTATTCGTAACTCACCCCCATCGTCGCGTTTAACCAAGGATATAGAAAAAGTAACGTTAAATAACATAATACAATAACAGAATTGTCTGACATTTAAATGTATGTCTCTGTAGTGGAGTCGTGTTTATTTCCGGTCTGAAAAGAAGCACTGAAAGAATATTCGTATCTGATTGGTTACGCGAAGCGGCTGCTGTCACGTGTAGGAAACATACTCACGTAGCGACCAATCATATCACCTCTTCCACCAAATTAATGCAACAGCTGAACGTTTACAAATTCTAAGGATCGCATCAGAACTCTGGTATACATTTTCACTAGATCGTAACACATTCTGTAATATGCAACAATAATAGGAACAGTGATTTTCATAAATGAATGACCTAGAGACAACAAAGGCCGAAGAAAGACAATGAAGAAAGCAGTTATTAAGCAGAGAAAGCCAGAACACATGAACCTTCAGAAGTAGACGAAAGGTAAAGCATAAGAGAAAAGAACAGAGCATTCGAAGAAAGAAAAGGAGTCACGCACATGAAATCAAGATGGCTCCTAAACGGCGATCTAAAACAATGACGATTCTCGTGAGGAAGAATCTTCACAAGAAAAGATGGGAACAAAAAACAAATGAGGCATGGCGGTAGAATCGCCGGATTCTTGTCTTCGCTTGGGGTTTCACTTCTCGACTGAATGTTTTATTGCTCGTTGTTGCTGGATGGATAAACTTTCCCCTTAGTGTTCGTTGCACAACTAGTAAGATTTATGTGCTAAGCAGGAACCCAGTGGACAAAAAGAGATTGAATTCAGAGAGGATACGTACATACACAGATTATGGTATGCGCTTTGTGTCTGCGAATCTATTCTCCAATTTTTACACTTTTGTTTTTTAAACTTTTGTTTCTTACAATAACATTAGATTATTGATGATACTTCCTTAGTAGTTAAACTCTCCATTATATCGCTCGCAGATCAATTTTCATGTAAGTAGCATGTGATATTTATAAATTATAAAAGATAGGCCTGTGACAATATATAAATATATTAGTTTAATCACCTGACAACGACTATTTGATAGTGTTTTCAAAAATAAATATATGCTCTAGAAATATAAATAAAATACACAGTAAGTGTTTTATATAATAACACACAAAGTGTTAGTTATGCATTGTTATAAAACATTTTCCGGTGAGCTTTTTTGAGGGGAGACAGTAGGCGTAATGTTAATGAGCAATCACGAAAAAATAACATAAATACATTAAAATTCCAGTTACATAACTACACCACCCTATCATTCATTTTAATAAACTAATACCTTCCTTGCAAATTATATATTCTCCTCCTAGTCATGCTGGCAAGCCTGCCACTCGTATTGCATTTCACTCTCTTAAAACAAAGAAAATTTTGTCTTCTTTTGTGCATTCTTATAAACTGCATGACGAAGATACACCGGTGGGAAGTATTGGAACTTTCCATTCCTATACAATACTCACTTATTCCATGTTCTACTATTGACATATTACTATAAAAATAGCAGTGAGGGAGGTGAAATTTATATAGGTGGAGCTTTGCTGGATATTAACAAACGCGCTTGGATGACGTCACATGGAAACCATTGATTTTCTGGAGATTAATAATTTTTATTATTTTAACATTTAAAAAAAATACATTTACTACAGAGGGCTTAACTTATCTTCAATTATCCTAGGAAAGTTGCAATTTGGAAACCCAATTTTATGTAACTTTGTGAGGGTCTTGAACCCATATCACACGAAATTTCCAAAACAAAAGTGCCCGATGACTGTATGTATTGCACCATGTCAGTGAGATACTTTAAGAATAAGCTGAATTCATGCTTTTCGTTTCGTGATAATCATAGGAAACCATTGTTTACATTAATTCTCACACACTAACATATTTTTTGAACCTTAATCGTCAAAGGGTGTTCAAAAAGTTCACACAATGTTTAAGTTTCAGCTTGGCGTGATATTATAATGAAATTTTGCACAAGTTCACTTAAAAGTATTCCTAAAGTATTATTTTTTACCTTAATATAAAATTTTGCTTTAAGAGAAGTGAATGTTAAGTTTGTTAAATCCATTCCTGGTAGGGATGAAACTTAACCTTGGTTAGCTGATCCATGATAATTTGCAGTCCAGAGATAAATAACATGTTCTTTGTTCAGAGGCCACGCTTGAAGATGAAGCGCGAATTGAGAAGGAAGGCGAGCCGGTGAGAAGATGGGCGAAGCAATTAGCAATTGCTCTTGAGTTAGGCGTGGGCAAAGGACTCTGTGGCGAAGTCCATTGTGGCCTCTGAGACCGTTACAGGTTGACAATAGGGTGCAAATATGCAAAGGTTGGAGAACGAAAGCGAGAGGTTACGCAAGTACCGTGGTCATTATTCTTTGCAGCAACTGTACGCCTTGTATGGGAATCCATAATGAGATACTGCATAACGGTATTGCAATAAAAGTGATTGTAAATGCATCAATTGTAGCGGCACCCACCTCGTGGGCAATCTTTACACGCCTTTGAGCGTATCAACGCACAACTCCCAAGAGTTGATTGACTTGAATTTTACTTTGCAGTTTATTCAATCGGGCATTATCATATTAATTACATTTTAGAAAGAAGAAAATGTGTCGTTCTTGTTTGAACACACAATAATGAAATCGTATAGTTTCATTACCGACTTGTATTTCTTGCATTTATATTACGTTAATCCCATCCACAAGGATGCATCATGATCAGATGAAATTAATGGACAGACACTCACAAAGAAACCTCCATATGCAGACCACGTCTCGAACCTAGAACTTTCGGTGCTGAAATCGTGAGTAGACCACTCAACGATCCCAGCCACCAAGGTGACTTTCAATAAGAAAGTAGATTAGAGTTGAAATTTGAGTTTTTGTTAGTCCACTTAATGCACAGAAAGGCTAATCGGTACTGGATCTACAGTTTTAAATGGGATCCACCATCCCTAATAGTAACGTTTCAGGGCCTTCCCGATGGCGCAGTTGTAGCGTCGTCGACTTATTATCAAGGGGTCCCGGGTTCGATACCCGGTGGAGACACATAGTGATTCGGATCCCACTTTAAACTGTGGTCCAGTCCCGATTAGCCTTATTGTGCATAAAGTGGTCTTAAGACATCAAATCCATCAAGTAACGTTTCATACTGCCGTGACGTCACACGCTGCATGAGCCTCCATTCGATTCGGCAATCCCAAATAAATATGCCCCTGCACCGAGTATCGAACCCGGGACACCTTGATTACAAGGTGACGAAACTAACAGAAAATAGATTAAAATATTTCAGTATACAATAATAATAATAATAATAGTCCGTGGCTCTACAGCCCTGGAAGGACCTAGGCCGATCTCTCGACTGCCAGTCTACCTAGAGGTGTGGAGATCTTCAAGCGGTAATGGGGTGACGTAGGGTCAGCACGTCGAACCCTCTATCTTCGTAGGAGATTTCCAAGACCGGGTTACACTACTCACTCGTAGCTCCCAATTTCCTCACATGGTAGGTTGCCACCCGTCCTACACACAGGCCGAGAACCCAGAGACTGAACCCAGGCGGATTCGAAGCCATGACGTCCCGCAGTCGGGAATCCAAACACGGCCACGGAGGAGGACATTTCGAGGAAAATACTGTAATTCTGTGTTAGAAAGAAGAAGAACGAATTCGTAGCATTCCAATGAAAAAAGCATTGAAAAGAACAAATCATCAAACACAAAGAGAGAAATATAACGTTTCAATACGTCGGTACATGGAGGAGATTCTATTGCTTCAATAACTTAGCACATTACACCCACTTTGAAATGTACTGTTATTAATCTGTTGTACTGTATGTGGCAATGATAAAAGAAGATGGCAATGTTAGAACTTGAAGACCCAAGTAACATCAGCAGTTGTATCTTCGAGAGAAAGTGCAACGGAGATGGATTTGGCAACGCAGGCCTCTTGGGAATAGGATGGTCCTTCAAAGGTGCGTTGGTTGTAGAAAGTACGGGAACCTAACGCCGAAGAGACGAAAGAGTACACAGCATATACACACAAGGGGACACGTACAATGTGAGAACGCGTGTGTCTTCTCGCTTTTTCCTTCCCACGGGCTCAGCTGGCCCTCAAAGTTTCCACGTCGAGTTGTTGATAGAAAGCGAGAAACGTCGTTTGAAGTATTGCACCTTTGAGACACCCAAGCGTGGTGTTTGCTTGCTTTCACTCTGAGAGTAGAATGTGATGTATAATATTCAAAACAGCAAGGGGCGCGAGAACGTTTCTGGACTCAAATTAGGGGTAGATTGTTCAACCGAGTTCTTTGGTAGGTACTGGGTTGCCGTAATCAGAGACCTCTGGCGCCTGTTCGAAGCAACGGATTGGACTGAAACTTGGTATAGAGGTTATACCAAGTCGAAATCCGTTGCAGCCAGTTTTCTTAGACCCTTTAGATTTCCACAAGCATTAGCAGCTAGTTTTCTAAGAGCCTTTAGGTTTCCACAAGCATTAGCGGCCAGTTATCTCAAACCCTTTAGATTTCCACAAGTATTAGCGGCCAGTTTTCTAAGAGCCTTTAGGTTTCCACAAGCATTAGCAGCCAGTTTTCTAAGAGCCTTTAGGTTTCCACAAGCATAAGCAGCCAGTTTTCTTAAACCCTTTAGATTTCCACAAGTATTAGCAGCCAGTTTTCTAAGAGCCTTTAGGCTTCCACAAGCATTAGCAGCCAGTTTTCTAAGAGCCTTTAGGTTTCCACAAGCATAAGCAGCCAGTTTTCTTAAACCCTTTAGAGCTCCACAAGCATTAGCAGCCAGTTTTCTAAGAGCCTTTAGGTTTCCTCAAGCATAAGCAGTCAGTTTTCTAAGAGCCTTTAGGTTTCCACAAGCATAAGCAAGGAGTTTTCTTAAACCCTTTAGATTTCCACAAGTATTAGCTAGTGTTGCCCACGAGACGAGACTTTGGCCTGTCTCGTCTCGTGGAAATGCTGTGAAATGCTGTCTCGTCTCGAAAATATTCGTTTGTCTCGGGACCCATGATCAATCTCGTCTCGTCTCGAATTTTTAAAAGCCTGTTCCGTCTCGTCCCGTGGGCAACACTAGTATTAGCAGTCAGTTTTCTAAGAGTCTTTAGGTTTCCACAAGCATTAGCAGCCAGTTTTCTAAAATTTCTTAGGTTTCCACAAGCATTAGCAGCCAGTTTTCTTAAACCCTTTAGATTTCCACAAGTATTAGCAGCCAGTTTTCTAAGAGCCTTTAGGTTTCCTCAAGCATTAGCAGCCAGTTTTCTAAGAGCCTTTAGGTTTCCACAAGCATAAGCAGCCAGTTTTCTTAAACCATTTAGATTTCCACAAGCATAAGCAGCCAGTTTTGTAAGAGCCTTTAGGTTTCCACAAGCATTAGTAGCCTGTTTTCTTAGGCCCTTTAGATTTCCACAAGCATTAGCAGCCAGTTTTGTAAGAGTCTTTAGGTTTCCACAAGCATTAGCAGCCAGTTTCCTAAGAGCCTTTAGGTTTCCACAAGCATTAATAGCCAGTTTTCTAAAAACCTTTAGGTTTCCACAAGCAATATCGCCAACTATTTTTTTTGTAACCTTTGCGAATCTTTGGCATTAATCACTAGTTTTGTTATATGTTTGTTCACTAGGATGAACCATCTTAGCATGGTTGTCACTATTAGATTTTGCTAAACTAATGTAGAAGACCAGTTGAGACCCCCATAAAAATGACGACAATCTTGAACCATTAAAGCATCGGTTTAAAGTTAAAAACAACATATCTTTAACCATGTTGGTCTTGCAGGATTGTTTCCAATGCGGAAGAAACTAACAGTGCCTTATTGTCTTTCTGTAAAAAGAGGAAGAACAGAAGAAAGAAAGGCGAGGAAGCTGTGTACATTCCTGAAGACAGAAGTATAAAAGAAGAAGTGAGCAAGCGCAGATTAAGTCTTGCTTTGGTCATAAACGTGTATTTTTTTTGTGCGTGTTGGACGCGTGAGGTGACGGTGGGAGAAAAAGTGGGGAGAGAGTAACGTTCGTCTGAAGGATGCGTCACGTGACATGCCTGTCGTCGACCAGCTTTACAAGGAAACTGGCCATACGTGAGATGCTTTGTCAATGGAGATGCAAGGCAAGGAGGTTGCCAATGGAGTACAATGATTTCCACTAGATAAAACAATGAATATACCTAGAAAATTTCATTCAACCTTGAACGTTGTCGCATTGTAATTGAGGGGCCCCTGGATCCAATTCCCGTTGGAGGCACCGCAAGAAAATTTTTGAATCACATTTTTTTTTCCAGGCTGAAATTAATATTGATTTAATAGGGCGGAAATAATTTCACGGGACGCCAATGCATTCTCTCTTTTACGAATTTTGTGCCTCCCCGATGGTGTAGCGTTAACATCGTCGCCTTGTGATCAAGGTGTGTCAGGTTCGATACCCGGTGGAGGCACACGGCACAGTGGTTCGGATCCCACTTTAAACTATAGGTCCAGTCCCGATTAGCCTTTCTGTGCGTAAAGTGGACTTAAAACCACAAATCAATCAATCAATTTTAAAACTTATTTTCATTTAAATCGTTCGGCGCCCAGGGCCGACTCCCGCAGCCCCCAGCTGCGCCACTGAATCTTTGTGAAATCCTGTGACTAACTTACAGTTGCAGTCAGAAGAAAAATTGCCTTTGTTAGGGACTTAATGAAAACCACCTTGAAATCTCTACAGCGTCGAATGACATGGGTACCTCGGGGAAACCCTGGGGCGTAAAGGCGCTCAGGGGCGTGATGTTGATCACATCACCCCCACTCACGACCGGATCAAGAAAGTGTGGGGCGTTACCCCCCACCCCCTATACGCCTTCATGGCGTGGTGCTAAGCACCGGGGAGCACTTTACCTTTTTTAATCTCTACAACTTACCTGTATCCTGAAAAACAACCCTGCATCGTGTATTGTTTCTTGTTTTTACCATTACCTGGTTTGTCTGACAAAAAGGAATATAAATTATCGGAATTTTAGGGCGTGTTTTAATAGTTTCATAGCAACTGCAATTTATTCATCACTAGAGCCCGGAAGTTCAGGCATTTATTTTCGTTAAAATAGGCAGGCAAAAAGGCATTTATAATGTGGAAAATAGGCACTAAAAATGAAAAAAAGGCAAAATAAACCGAAAAAAGGCACATTTGGAAGTCACTTACTTTTATCTATAATTTCTGGCAACATGTTAAAATCTACATTGGGAAGAGCATTTCAATTTTCTCCGTCTTGATTGCACATAACTACAAGGTGTTTTTTTTAAGTTCTCAACATTCATTGATAGTCGTCTTGTCAGAGAGAATGTTTTTCATAATAGAAAATGATCTTTCTACTTCGACAGAAGTTATTGGAGCATACATAAAACAAGCTAATGTAGCGGGACTCATTTTGGTAACAGCATTTTCACCTTTAAGAATATCACAAATTGTTTTGAATTGTTTCAAGTCATCATTTGCACTCACTACCCGTTTGCACTTTTCCGCAACAGCTGACCCCTTTTCTCCTGGCACTTCCATCATCTGCTGCATAGATTCCTCGTAGATTTTCATGGATGCTATAATTGTAATTGTCTCTGGCAATGCACCATAATGTGCAATAATAAATTTGAATAGCACAGGGTTTTTTTTCACTTCACGAATTGAAGCCGCTTCATTTTCTGGAAGAGCATCGATCGCCTCACTGATTTTTTGAAGGTTGTTAGCATAATATATAGCTGCTGATATCCAGGTTCCCCATCTCGTCAAGACTGTTTGCGGAGGTAAACTAAGCTCAGGCGGAACTTCCTGAAATTTTCGGGTTCGAGAGGGAGATTTCAGAAATATCTTCTTTGTGTTCGAAATAAACCTGTCCACTTCAACAGTCAATCATGCACAAGAAATGTTAACCGAAAGGCAATATCCTGACTCAGCATGAAATACTTTTTTCTCACACTTTTCTCCTTCAGCGATGTTGAAAAATGCGTGAGTTCAATATTACTTAAATAAGGCGAAAATTATTCACATAATAAACGGAAGAAAAATAAATGCCAACAACGTTTTTTGGGAGAAATATAATTTATATACACATTTTTTTTAAAAAAAATGTCAAATTTCATTGAAAAAGACAAAAAAGGCATTATAATTTAAAATAGGCAGTGAGGTCCCAAATAGGCAAAATAGGCAAAATGAAACGGCTTCTAAAACATTCGAAACAACATAAAAAACGTATATCCGGAAAAAAATTATCAATATATGCAGTAGATAAAAAGAGGCATTTTGCCAAACTTCCGGGCTCTAGTCATCACCGAACAAGATAAGACTTTGCCTTCTTAATGGTCATGCATCCAATACTCCATATTATTTTAATGAAATAATTTTAATTTATTCTTCTTGGAACACTTGCAATATGTCAAAATGAGAGCACATAAATGAAATCCAGTCTTCTCTATTTCTTCTGCCAAAAGAGCAGCTTTCCAGCTGGTCGATACAAACAAAACACTGCTACTCGCGCTTTCACCTGAGCGTCCCAGAATTGAGAAAGAAAGAACAAAACAAAAAACGGTATCGTTTCATTACAATCTAGCTTTTTCCCTTAGTGAAGAAAGCACCAGATTTGGTAGTTAACGCATTCGGTTGGAAACACTGTAGATGCTGCCCGAGACTGAAAAGTGGCATTCTGCTCGCAACGTAAGGAACGCAAGAGGAAAAACAGGCGAGAGAGAGAAAAAAAAAAGACAGACGAATGTTGCTTCCGCACTAGGCAGGACAACGTGATTGCAAACCACATTCGCTCAGTGTGTACCGTTATCTAGAAGACCTTCCCGTCCCGTTCACATCATCTCATATTCTCCTCCCCTTTTTTTCTTGCTCTTCTCATTTGTTACATGCTTCACTTTCAATTTCGTGAGGCCACAGATGAAGATCTGGCCAGCAAGATCCTGCATTCCCGGCTGGAAATTAAAAGTGCTTTGCCTTTGCGACCCAGAGCTGGGTTCCGTTGCACGGCGTACGGTTTTTGTTAGTGGCTGCCATTGTCTTTTCGTCAGTGGTTAACACAAGACGTAAACTTGCTGAAGAAGGATCCCAAAAAGTTGGGAAATTACGTCGGAATCCTATTGTGAGGTGCAGCAGAATCACAAATCTTCAAGGTCGTTTGCTTCGTCCTCTCGGAGGTCGGGCTTCTGCTGAACGAAAGTCCTGCGAAAGAAATGTGACATATGAAGTGATCACAGAGGTCATTGTCTCTTTCAGGTAGATCAACAGAGCTTGCTTTCCCATCTCTGGTTTTAACTACAAAGAAACTTGCCACGATAGTGATAAATAGAAGTGACAATGAAATATTGACATACGCTACTTCCGTGTTGCTACTAGAGAGAGAGAGAAAGAGCGAGAGAGCATAGGCGTAACTTGTCGGGGGCAAGGGAAGCACTTCCCCCCCCCCCAAATTTTCAGGTTTGTTGATTAAAATTTACAAGTTAGGGGTCCTGAGGAGCAAAGTAATAAAGAATAATATTTCTGATTTCGCAAAAGTCACAGTTATGTAGCAAATTAACCTGAATGCTGTTTTTATTGGATGAAAACTTTTCGAGTCTCTTCCCCAAACATTAAGCCCCAGGTTTGATTTTAACCCCTCAAAATTAGGTCCAGTTTAATTCTGTCCCCTCAAAATTGGGCAGAGTTTATTTCTGCCCCCTCAAAATTAGGCCCAGTTTAATTCTGCCCCCTCAAAATTAGGCCCAGTTTGATTTTCCCCACTCAAAATTATGCCCAGTTTGATTCTGCCCCCTCAAAATTAGGCGTAATTTGATTCTGCCCCCTCAAAATTAGGCCCAATTTGATTCTGCTCCCTCAAAATTAGGCCCAATTTGATTCTGCCCCCTCAAAATTAGGCCCAGTTTGATTCGGTCCCCTCAAAATTAGGCCCAGTTTGATTCTCCCCCTCAAAAGTAGACCCAGTTTGATTCTGCCCCCTCAAAATTATGCCCAGTTTGATTCTGCGCTCTCAAAATTAGGCCCAATTTAATTCTGCCCCCTCAAAATTAGGCCCAGTTTGATTCTGCCTGCTCAAAATTAGGCCCAGTTTGATTCTTCCCCCTCAAAATTGGGCCCAGTTTGATTCTGCCTCCTCAATATTAGACCCAGTTTGATTCTGCCCCTTCAAAATTAGGCCCAGTTTGATTCTGCCCCCTCAAAATTAGGTCCAGTTTGATTCTTCCCTCTCAAAATGAGGCCCAGTTTGATTCTGCATCCTCAAAATTAGGCCCAAATTAATTCTGCCCCTCAAAATTAGGTCCAGTTTGATTCTGCCCCCTCAAAATTAGGCCCAGTTTGATTCTTCCCCCTCAAAATTGGGCCCAGTTTGATTCTGCCTCCTCAATATTAGGCTCAGTTTGATTCTGCCCCTTCAAAATTAGGCCCAGTTTGATTCTGCCCCCTCAAAATTAGGTCCAGTTTGATTCTTCCCCCTCAAAATGAGGCCCAGTTTGATTCTGCATCCTCAAAATTAGGCCCAAATTAATTCTGCCCCCTCAAAATTAGGCCCAGTTTGATTCTGCCCCCTCAAAATTAGGTCCCAAGTTAAACCCATGCTCTAAAGCAAGTGAAAAAGATAGTGATAGGGATAGGAGACAGAGACGCAGGAATATATAAGAAAATAAAATGAAAGAGGGAGAGAGAGAAAGAGAAATATAATATGGGAAGAGTGGAAGGCCCAACATTGTTCTACTTATACGTAGGTTATTTAAATTAATTATATAAAAAAAAACACTTTAATAATATAGAGTGGGCGCCCTCTTAACCGGCATCGGTTCAATCGGTCGTCGGTTTAACCGGCCGCTCAGCTGAGAAAAAAAATATTCATAGAATATAGTACAGCCTTCTTTAAATACGTGTAGTACTGTATTATTATTAAAGATGTAGTCAACAATTGTTTTATTTTTTAAAAAAGAGGGACGGAAAGAGGAGACACCTAAGATGGAAGAGAATGCACAAACAGATAAAAAATAAATGGAAATACGAGAGAGAGAGAAAGAGAATATGGAGAAGAGTGTAAGGCATAAATAAATAGAGGAAAAGGAGAGAGAGGTGGGGGGAGAAATGACATGATATTCATATAGAGAGGGACATAGACTGGGATGGATAGGATTGGCGTGTATTCACCTCCCTCCCTTCGGATTTAAAATTAACAATTAAACATGACACTTCTTTGGTACTGGTTTAATGATATTTGTTTACAACAAAATTCATTAGACTTAAAACGATAAGTATTTGCCTGGCACATTGCTACCATCTGTACGACACTTCGAATGACGAATTTGTTTGAATTTTTATTTTAAGACCACTTTACGCACAGATTGAATAGTCTGAACTGGACCCAGATCCGTAGCCACAATTTTATTTCGGGGGGCGGGGTTCATCCCTTATCAGCACGGGCGTCGTCGGAAATATTTGTAGAGGGTGTCAGGCCATAGATACAACTTGATTAGTACAAATAATAATGTCAATAATACTTACTGTTATTTTACAACAATAACTATTATAAGTTATTAAAAATATATCAATTTCAATCCAAATTTATTGTTATTATTACATAAATGGAGAGATACTACTCGATCCACCATATCAGTGAATATCTAACACAATTGTTGTGCATTATTTTTCATATATTTTGTACAGTTGGTGTATTGAAAATCATAGTTATTGTATTTTGTTAATAACTTTTACACAATGGTATAAAAAAGGTTTTAACAGTTGGTGGTAAATTTTACTCATAAAGCTTATATTCTGTAACCTCTCACAAAGAAGACTATACGTTTTGGAAGCTGTGGACCCATTTATTCATTGGATTTAATGGTAGAATATATATATAAAAAAACAAATAATCTGGTTCCTCTATTATACACTAAACTTTTTCCAATGTAATGCAGTTCTTACTGTAGTTATAACTATATTTCTGTTATTTACAGTAAAAAATAATATTTCAATTATATATTTGTAGGCTTTCGGGGGGGGGGGGGTTCAGCTACGTTCCTGACTGGACCTATACTTTAAAGTGCAATCCGAACCACTGTGTATGGGCCTCCACCGGGTATCGAACCCGAACCCGCTGATTACAAGGCGACGACAATATCACTACGCCATCGGGGAGGCCACTTCGAATGACGAATCGATCAATTAGGGTTGGAAAAACCTCAACTAACAGACACTACACCGGCAACAAAGGAATTCCTTTTTCGGTACAAATGAAATGAATTCAGATAAGACAAAGTTCAGTTCCAACAGTTCCCGCTACATTAGCGCAGGTAACATCAGTCGTGAAACTTCTTGAACGCACCTTGCACTGCACACTTGTTGCAACGATGCAACCCCATACCAAGGCCGCTTGCACATTTCACTTTCTCAGGTGACAAATATTCCATTAGAGCTATCATTACACAGAGTGGAACCGCACGATTATTAAACGCCCTAGTAATCTCGGACAATTCCAGCCTCTCGAAGAGGACTCGATGGAGCGGAACGTCGCAAGATTACAACAATGGCCATTAGTGGGAGAACTTCACTCCCAAAAAAACGGAGCATTGACCGAACAAATGACTATCACACCAGAACAATCAATTCCTTTCGAACGTGAGTCAGCAGACCAGTTGGAGGAGGGAAAAGGCTAGAGTACAAGCACTTACTCCAGTCTACAGCTAGGTTCCAGGATGCTTATTGGTACATGCCGTGGCTATACTGTGACACCCTTCAGGCAAATACAAGGGAAGTACCTTAAATAGGGGCTGCTCAATATCTCGACACTTCTAACTCACTAATCAATATTAGGGAGCTTTGAGACAGAAAGCGACACGCAACACGTGACACTTGAAAACGAATCTTCTGAAATAAATGCAACTATTCGTACTGAAGTGGCACGACAAGCTGCAGTTTTCGCTCGGGGGCTCCTCTTGGAATAAGGAAATATTTTCTACTTGTGATTCCCTTCATACATTTTACTTACAGAGCGTGTATCATAATAAACAACTTATCAGGTTTCTTATTAAGAAAAATATCCGAAACACAACAATGAGACAATCTTCAAGTTTTGTTTACATGCGCAAGACTTTTGTAAACACGGTCATTGTGGCGCTGGTGTAGTGTTATAGAAAATGGCGACTTTTACAGGTGCAGGAAAAGCAGGTTGTGTCTTAAAGTTCGCAGACCTTACACCCTTAGATTTCTGCATTTGGGGCTTTGTGAAAGATAAAGTCTATGCCGCAGAATGTGCAACAGCTAAAGAGGAGAATAAGAAACGCCCTTGCTTTGGTGGAGGAGTTCTTGGGAAAAGTGTGGCAAGAACTCGAATTTCGATGGGATGTGCGTCGCATAACTGGTGGAAGCCACATTGAATATTTGAAGCCATTTGTGGACATTCATAGAAACTTCAAGTGTTTCTGATTGACACACAACAAATATCATTGTTGCATTACATATACAAGTAGTTTAGTCGAAATAAATTCTTAAAATTTGTTTACTCTATCATGATACACCCTGTATATGCATTCTGTTTCCTATCCTATGTCCTCTTTTCTACCATTCCTTCCTCTTTGCTTCTCTCGTGCTTCTTTATTTCTCTTCCTTTTCCTTTTCTCTCTTACTCTCTTCTTGATTTACTTTCTTTCTGTGCCCCGCTCATTTAAACTTCTTCCTTCTTCTCATTCCCCATTGTTTCATTCATGTCCTCTTTTTCACCCCTAATTTTTATTTCTGACGTAACAAAAACATGACGTCTATATCACGCTTAAGGCTCGGAGGGACCTATGGCCGACGCCAGTGAAACCGTTTTCGAAAAAACCGATACGATATTCCAAATTTTGAAATATTACATATGCTCAGAATTCCTTCTAGGACATCTTTCGCTACTGTCCATATATTCGCCATAGTGTCTTGTCTACATAAGCCTAGCAAACCATGGACGTTCGGAAAGGAGGCGGGCAAGGAAGAGGCCACGGCCCCCTGGAAAATGAATGTCCACCTAAAAATTATACAGGGTGATCCGTTTAAGATGTCATAAAAATGAACCGTTATCTATAAGAGGTAATGTAGATATCTGTGAGCAGTTTGTTAGTAATATAAGCAGAAAGGATGTAAGTTTCGAGTGAGAGGATGTTTACAGTCTTCAGCTGCGTGGTGGAAGTAGCATGCATATAATACTCGAAAATTTCGCATACCATACGACATACTGTGCGCGCTGTTGTGACGTGACCACCACCTTTGTTACCATGCAAATTAGCGCCGCCATGTGGCTGAAGTCTGTAAACCTCCAATTACTCGAAACTTACATCCTTTCTGCTTGTATTACAACAAGTTGCTCGGAGATACGTACATTAACCTCTTGTATATAACGGTTTACTTTTCTGACATCTCAAACGGATCACCCTGTATAATTCAAACATAATTTCATATCAGTCACAGTAACTTATATTTATTATTGTAAGGGCGTTGAAGGAACAAGATAATTTTAGACTTAAGCAGTGTTTTTTGAGGAGGCATCACTATTATGGGGAAAATATGCCTCCTTTACCCCCCTGGAAAAAAATTACCTTGCTTTCCCCTTTCTGGAAAACGTCCTGCGCACGTCCATGTAGTAAACTGTTGCGAATATGTAGACAACAGCGAAAAGAAATGACAGGAAGATTAACGTGAATGCCCTAGAAAGAATTCTAAGCAGTTGCATTTTTTCATAATTATCATAGCTGTTTGTCAAAGGGAGAGGAAATTAAATAAACGGCTTCGTTGAAGTTGGTCAAAGGTCTAGACCTTGACTTGCCCTTGGAAAAGATTTTTTCCTTCTTGTTCGAAGCCAGAAGATTCTACGCTGTTCATGTATTGAGTAGAAACCAAACCAACTTCAGCAATGTTGATGAGCTGTCTTGTGGCAACACCTCATCCAAAGTCGGGTTCGGATGTAACAGAACACCAGAGGAAACGGTGGTTATCAGCTGCGGAAACAAATTGCTCCTTCTACGTAGAATGACACCTCATTTGCGATCCTCCATTGTGGCGCAGAGGCCTAGTTCATTGTCAATCCTGTGAGAACTGGATTACATAAAGATGCAAGCGATTGTGGAGCTCTGTGTGGGAATTTCCTATGTGGAACAGTGTGTCTCGCGAGGAAAGAAGAAGCACTAAGCAAAATATAATAAAGAAAGGCCTGGGAATCCGAGGACCTGGTTACATTGGAACGCGCGTCTCCAAGAGTGCATCAAACAAAGGTGTGCGTCTTTGGACGTATCAACTGAGCTTACCGAAGCAGTTCCGGTAGCCCTTATTCCCCTTGCGCTGAGCCAGATATCTTGCAAGGAGAGGGGAAGGTGTAGGACGAGATGTAAGGAAGTAGCTAATTTACGCCGTAGGGAAGGCACGTTACGAAAATTACGTCCCAGATTTTATAGCTGGACTCTTCCGATTATACTTTTTTGTGTGGTTTTGTAATTGCCGAAAATGAGTTCAGTGAATGTTCATCAATTTTTTTGCATCTTGTGTCTGAAGATTTGCAGGGAACAAGTTTCCAAAGGACTCTGATCGAATTGTTTCGCCCTGTCCGCCAAAAGTACGACTAATGCTAGTGTTTGGTTGATTGATTTAGCTTATTTTACGCCGCCTTCTTGCCACTTCTGCTAATCGCCACGATGTGAACAATGGTGATAAAATTAGACGGATGAAGGGGCAACCACAAATATATGCGGACGACACAATACGAGCCCGAAGATTATAATGGCCAGATGACAAAACCTTGTTGGGTTTGCAAAATGCAGCCCAGGGCTTACTACCTGGAAGAGAGGTTGACATTTGGCGTCTTAACAAAATGTCGCCGCTTACACAACATATAAAATGTTGTACTTCGACCTAGCGCCTTCTCATAGATGTCTCAACTTTGTTATCAATCTAGTGACACACACACATATGTGTGCGTGATTGTGTGTATGCAAGTACCTACTGAATATATGAAAGCACGTTGTTTTGCATTCATACCAAGTATCTCCTGATGGTGTGGTGGCAACTAACATCGTCGCCTTGTAATCAAGAGGTCCCGGGTTCGATATCCGGTGGAAGTGGTTCGGATCTCACTTTAAACTGTAGATCCAGTCACGATTAGCCTTACCGTGCATAAAGTTTACTTAAGACACAAAAATCAATGTTTTGTGTTAGCAGCTTCTCAGCCTGTTTCTTCATACAAAATGGGGTCCTTGCTCCAAATATTGAGATTCAAGCAGGTGCTCATTTTTTCCCTATAGGATATATTAAGTGACAAGGCTCCAGGACCACATGAAATTTTTACTTTCTGGAATTGGCAGAGCGAAACCTTAGGCCCCTTGCTTCATATTGAATATTAATGCGGAATTTACGCAAGCGTGCTTTCACAACCTTCGTGTGTTTCTGGAGGAATGTGTTGAATATGCAAAACGACCGTCGTAGGATAGAGTGCTTTGCGTGACATTCTTGTATAGGTGTCCTTGTCAACTGGTTTGTCCATAATGCACGTGACCTTTCTCGCATGCTGTTCCGGCGAATGATTTCAACTGGTGGGGAAGAATGCTAGCTGCATGCGAATCGGGGAGTTTTCAGACAGAAGCGACACGTGCCACTTGGAAACGGACTTTCAGAAATAAATATAACTTTTTGTACTGAAGTAACACGACTAGATACACGACTGAACCATTTTCTCAATAACCTCGGTCTATTAGTCGCGCATACGCAGTGACTACTCTTACTCTTTTACAGGCTGTGAGTGGAAGAGCTGGGTGTGTAGCTTGTCGTTTCGGTGTGACCCCCCCCCCCCCCATGTTGCTTGTTGATTTAGTCTGAGAGCTCCCTTAGTCGACCTCCGTGGCGGAGTGGTTAGCACGAAGCGCTACGACGCCAGGGATCCCGGGTTCGAATCCCAGCCCGACACTTTGTGAATCTCCCTTCATCAACTTCACCATATTATCACTCATCCTTATATTCCAGACCAGCCAAAAGTGGCAGAAAAGCGAAGTAAAATGAATCAAATCAATCAATCAAACAATGAGAGCTCCCTTAAAAACGAACCTTCAAAAATAAATGCAACCTCTCGTAAGCTGGTTGTTACGTTAAGTACACATGTCGCTTAGGTGTTGCTTGGACTGGACCGTGTGGCTTGCGGCTTGTCGGTTCGGTCTGAAAGCTCCCTAATGCTCGGACCGAACTGTGCTACAGGATAGTGCAGTGCAAAATTTTCACCCGTGTGGTATTAAATTACAGCTGTGTATTGAGTGGATACATAGAAGCAACGCAGAAGCAGGATTACATGGCAAGCAATTGATTGCATCCCCAGGCTTTTTTTGTTCCTTTAGGGTTGAAAATTCGACGATAGAATCAGAGGGTTTGCTGTTCTTGGTAAAGCAGTAGATCAAGTACCAAAGGTCATTTCCAGTTACGCAGCATTTGAGCAGCCAGTATTGGCGGTCTGGTAAGAAATTATGGTACTACGTGTGTAGTTCTGCCTTCTACGTTTCGATATCTTTCGATAGTAGTACCTCTCGTTCCCTTCCTCAAATATGGACATGCGAGTTGAAAATATTCGTCGCGGTACATGCGAGACTAAAAGTAACGACCAGTTAGCAATTTAAGCACAGTCATAAAAAGGCACAGAGGTGGGAGAGACGAGTGTCAGTGGGTGTTCAATGAGTACTTTCAACTTCTCGTATCTCCGACGACCGCAATTACACGCTCTCTTGCACATACAGCCATGGAAACTGGCAAGTTCCCTTTCTCGGTGGAAGTTAGCTTTTTACCAAGCTTCAGACGAATGTGCCGCTGCCTGAGGACAACACCTCCGGCCGTGTCTGTCCAGGAAAGACTTTCTTTCGATACAGTTTGAAGGAAAGGCATTGAACGGAATGTTTGGAAACATTTCCTGGCGAAAAAGTTGATTCCATGTCTGTAAACATAACGTCCCCTCAAGCTTCACCAGGTTGAGGATGCAAAGGATTATGTTTCTCATAAGCTGAAAGGTTGGCTGCCACGTTTAGCTAGCAGAAATTTACAGGAGGTAACGGTTGTTGAAAATGAAGCCTTACCTTTAGTGTGTAATGATTACATACGATTAAGAAAAGGTGGAAGAGAATGAGTACAAGCATTTGGACACCATATTGACAGAGGGCTGAAGCTGTGAAAAGAGGATTGAAACACGTACATCGATCCCAAGAGATACTCAATTGAAAGCAGCTGTTCAGTAACAGAGTGTTAGCTTAAAGCTTAGAATTGAGGCGACAGAACGCTGTTTGTGAAATGCATTATACAACTTTTCCGGAATGTCTGGAGTAGCGACGCGCAGAGGCGAAGGCTTGTGGGCGGGGCCATACTAGGTGGGGAAGGATGCAGAATGCAGTAGGCTTGCGAGCTGTCATGTTTACTACAGAACTACTGGACCGCGAATGAACAGTCGAGTCGCCCCCTCCCACGCGACCACTCCCTTTCGGACGTTCACTGGACGAGGCACACGCCCGCAACGTGCGCCCAGGACGCGTTCGCGTTCTCTTACTCCAGACATTCCGGAATAGGAGTATAGTCAGTCTAGGGCCTCAAGGATTAGGGAAAGTTTGGGGACTTCAGACATGTGGCAGCAAAGATGTAAGTTGAACATTAAATGAAGAAATGGAATTGATTAATTGAAGTGTAAATTCTGGGTATGTCAGCACTTGGCTATTTACACCTATCAAATTATATGGGATGAAGCCCCTTACTATAGTTAAAATCAACATGTGTCTCTGAGGTCTAAAATCTCCTTACTCAGGTTAAAAGCTGAGGCTTTAAAGGGACACTCAGCACATATAAAGACAAAACACATCCTTACAGAGGATTATATTGACGCTGTGTCCAGGCTCGTTGGTCAGCAACATTGTAGTTACCGAGATATACTACCTTCAGCGAAGGTCACCATTTACACCTCGAGAGTTGGGAATACAAACGATGAATGTATTCTGTAAACGAAAATGAAGTTGAAAAAGAACAGTGTCCAAGAATTCCCGCTCCATAGATTATGCGCAACATAATGATCTACACACCAGAATCGATAACGATGGTCGTGTTGAACCACCGGACATTACTCTCTGTATCCTGAGGAACATTATGTTCTGTCTGTAGGCGTGTTTTGAACATAAAGGGGATCTTATTGAGCACATAAATTAATTTCTCTGTCTTGTGAAACTTTTCGGACACCTAAGTAACACCCAAAGGTAAAAGAGCCTATCAACAGGAGATCTCAGCTTGAGAAGAGGAATATAGTAGAATCATGGAATATAAGGAAACTGGTAAAAAAAAAAAAAAAGAACAAATGCAGATTGAGGCAAATCAAGTTGCTACTTTGCAAAGTTTTGAATCAACTCTTCATTTTCAGGGCAAGCCCCAACTGAATCCGCCGCGGGTAGCAAACAACTTGAACTTCTTCTCTCGCTTGCAATTATCCTCAAAGAAGCACGTGGAAATAAAAGAAAAGCGAGGGAAAAGGAAGCTTCCGTTATAAAATCCTGGTTGCGTGATTCTGTGTCGTTTTTCGGAATTGGGAGCATGGAATGACTGTAATTACCAAGTTTCTTTTTCATTTTCTTAGACATTGAATTTCTTAAGACCAAACTCTAAACCCCGCAGACTGAAATGTTCACCAATCCCGAAATTGAAGCGTACGGGAGTTGTCAATAAATACCTTTTTATTCAACTCGTTAAGGTGTTTGACTTTCACGTAGAAGACTTAAGTTCGATCTTTCGGTGTCAAGGCCGTGTCACGTGCCTATTTACAAGGGAAACCGATATACTTTTGGAGGTGTCCGTTTCTTGGTCCTCTTTTTAGCACATGAGGAGACGGCTATGGGCGCGTTGCTTGGCAACGCTATGACATGTCTCCAGTGTTCTTTCTTTATCGTTGTTTCCTACACCAACGTTTTGTAAGTGCGACTTCCCACCCCTTGGTACATCAAATTATCGCCATCTCGGCCTCGATGCTTGGTGGGAGCACTTGTCTTGTGGTTCTGCTGGTTTTCTCCAGATTAATAGACCTATCTCCGTTAAAAATAAATCAATAAAAAAGGTTCGGTGGAAATAGACATAAAGACATAAGGACGTCGTCAACACATAATATAAACTGGATCTTTATTAATGTTCTGAGTACCTTTGAGTTCATGGTGTGTTAAGAGTGACCGTTTCTGAAGGCACGAAAATGTCAGACTCTCGTCCTGGACTGCATTTCGCAGACTAACCAGGCTCTGACGCCTTGAATCGCAGCCAGTATAGTCCTCAGTGGAACCTGTGTTGTGTTCAGTCACATGTGCTTGTGATTGTCCCTTCATCTATGTCATTTCATCACCACCATTCATCCTCATCTTCGCGATTAGCCAAAAGTGGCAGTATACGTATGTAATCCAAATATACGTATGTCTTGAATTGAAATGTTATTTTAAGTCCACTTTATGCACAGAAAGGGTAATCTGGACTGGACCTACAGTTTAAAGTGGGATCCGAACCACTATGCTATTTGCCTCCACCGGGATCCCTTGATTACAAAGCGACGACGATACACGTATTTGTATTTTTGGCTTTTTGTTATTTAGCGTCCCTTTTCTGCCACTTTTGGCTAATCGATGAGGATGAGTGATGACATGATGAAATTGATGAAGGAACACTCACAGAAAATACCCACGGACAGGCCTGGATTCGAACCCGGGATCCCTGCCAATGTAGCGTGATGATGTAACCACTCCACCACGGAGATAAATCACTACGATGATAATAAATGGTAATTACAAAATTGATTTGATTTTGATTTATTTAACTTCGCTTTTTGTGCCACTTTTGGCTTATTTTCGAAGATGGGAATGAGGGATGATATGATGAAATTGATGAATGGACACTCAGAAACATCCATGCCCAGGTCAGGATTCGAACCAGGGACCCTTAGTGTCGTAGCGCGATGTGCTAACCACTCCGCCACAGGGGCCGGCGGTAATTACAAAATTGATTGACGCTTACAAAGGTTCATGCATGTACAGTCACGGATACTGCCGGCTTGTAACGATTCCATTGAAACTCAACACAATCATTACAATCCGGCAGTGTCCGTGGCTGTACAAGCGGGGATTCGACTCCGGAAAATTGAATGGCCAGTCTTTGATAGATACATGTGTGTTGTGTGATTGTGCAGATGCATGGGACCATACAAAGGCATATTTTCCGTGTTTCGCCGGTTGGCGGGGACACGGCTACCAGGCACTTTACCACTGACCGGAAGTCCTGAATAACCACTTACCACTCATCCGTGGGTGTTCGTCCTCGCCGAAGACGTTTAACCAACATGCCCTCATGCAATTGGCACGGCAGAAGTAGGCGCTTTGCTGTGGCCTCCACAACGCCTTGTTAACCACGCGGCTGCTTGTTTTGGTTGAAAGCGACAAGGTGTATCCTCCCTGGAGAAGGTGTACACAGGGACCTTCCGCGCCAATTAAAAGCCATCTTCAAAAAAGGATGATGTAAGCAAGAAATTGCTGGCCTTGAATTATGCAATTCTTCCCAAGGTGAAAACCAGGGTCAATTCAAGGGTCTGATTCGCACATGCTTTTGTGAATCTTCAAGTATGCGAATGCATCTGTGAAAAATGGCGGAAAGTTTTTCATTAGCCAATAGAGATTCTTGGACACCTACAGGATATATCATTGGGATTGAATCGTTTACAATTTAAAAAGTACCTTCATTTGTCATACTCAGGACAATTTTGGAGCTGATTAACGAAAGTAGACTTTGAGGTATACGAAAGGGTAAGATTTTGTTGCAGATGATTCGAAAGTAACAATACAAAATTTGATCACCAGCAACAAGAAAGCCATAAGAGATACTCACCGCCTTCTGAAATATTTGATTGGTTGATTTTTGTTTATTCTACTTCGCTTTTCCTCCACTTTTGGCTAATCGCGAAGATGAGGATGAGTGATGATATGATGAAATTGGTGAAGGGGTAATCACAAGGAACACCCATGCCTAGTTCGGGATTCGAACCCGGGACCCTTGGCGTCGTAGGCCTTCTGAAATAGAATTGTATGTTGCGAATACAACAGCATCTTCAGATGATTAGAATGTTTCGAGCATTACTCTAAAATAGCCTTTTACACATTTTGCCTACATAGTCACTATTCCCAAGCACAGAACCACCTTGCGAGAGTCATCAGGTTCGAATTACGTGACACTAGTAATTCGAGTAAAGCTGAACCAAAACTAGAAGAACCGCTTCAAACTTGCGAACTACAATGGACGGTCATTTATTTTCTCCTTTGCTACGTTGTCAAAAAATTAACAACGTTAACTATGACGTCTATACCTTTGCCCCTTTCGTGATGATACAAACTGTATTGAATAAAGGTGACTACGATGTATTGAAGAATGACGTACATTTTGGCAAAGCCCTCTTCTTGCTTACGAATGAATATTTGGCGACACAGCCACAGGGGTTTTTCTCATCTTGGTCAAGCTGTATCTCTATTTTTGTCGGGGTTAATATCAATATTAGTCTTGTGCACGACTATTGAATGAATTTACATTACTTTGGAAATAAAAGAGAGGGAGTTGAGCTTACTAGAACGTGGTGGACGAATCGATTCTTTTGAAGTGATCACTGCAGTCAATCCTACGAATTGGTGGCGATAGTGAATCGTTTGTTTATTAAATGAAACTCTCTCTTAAGATTCTTTGGTGCAATAGTAGCACCATCTACTGTACAATCACTTGTTTAATGATTATGTATGAATCAACGATACTGCTACATTGACAATGAGTTTAAATATCTAAATTTCTGTAAACCAATATGTTTAAACAAAGATTTATCGGAAGCAGGGAGACTCGATTCTTTCGACGCAACTGAAGAATCACCCTGAACTCGATTCCAACAAATCATGAAGACTTTTAGTGGCTGGAACGAATTACTGCGATTCAGTTTTTAGAAACCAGGAAAGTTTCCATCGAGTTATCAGAATTGAGGTGCAGATGATATTCGAACTCGAAAACATTCAAAATAAACGAACCTACTATGTCCAACAACTTGAACTCATAGATAAAGATTCTTTTTTAGCTGTGAGATTCTTTCAAAAGACAAGAAAAAAGATACCAGAACAAGTTAAGCCACTTTTTAACTTTGGCACACGTTTCTTACTAGTACGGAGATAACAATCGACCTTCAACAATAAAAAAAAAATCACTATAGTTAGCGCCAAGACCTTGGTGTTTCAACAATACCTGCCCAACCGGAGACTCATTAGATATATAGCGCAAGGTATAATTATAATTTATGAAAGATAATTAAATATAAGAAGAAATGCTACAGGTTATGAGATGACTCTAGAGATTATATCATTCAAGTAAAGTGCTAGACAAAAATAACAATTGAGATGGTACTTTGTAGCATTTTAAACCCACCCAGTTTGTCTTCGTTGACTTCGTAGCTCCAATAGTTTCTCCAATATCGATAAGTCACGTGATGTCGATTATTATCATTCACGTACATGAGAACCGATCAAGGTAATTTACGTAGCATTAGTTGGTGTTCAACATTATATCTTTCATCTTTGTAGTGGCAGCATTAATTTATCGATAGCGCAACCAACTTCAATCGAAGCTCTTTTGAAAATCTGTGAAAATTAAGCGTTAGAGAGTCTTATCAATCAAGAATACTAAGATAAGATGCATTGTTATTCTTTAACAATGAACCTAGTATGTGTTGTTCGCTTTCTAAATGGCGTACGTTGTTTTGCTGGGAAACGGGAAAAGTTGCTTGTATTATATTTTCATTATATCACGTCAGATTTATACCTTTTTTTTACGTTAAATGCTGCAATGAGAATGAAGGATGATTAAGTGAAATAAGTGCCATGGCCGGGACTCGAATGCCTTCGAGATAGCGACTTCGACATTCAACACACTTCACGAACGCAGCTTATTGTTATTTGAATATGTGGAAAAGTAAAAACAAGCTTTGTTTGCCATGGATAACTTAGAACAGAGAAATCCCAGCAAACTCTCGTAAACGTGCACCCTACCATAAATTAACGAACAATTCAGAAATAATATTAAGTATGTAACAATTTAACAGGAACATTGATACTTTTGTATTGGAGGCAATGGCGGCGATTAGGGTGCGTGTGTGTGGGGGGAGAGGACGTTGCCCCCACCTTTTCCACTTGTACCGCCGCATAAGCCTTGTCTACCAAGAAAAAGTAAATTGTCCTTGCCCCCTCCTCCCTCGTTTTGGCACCCAATCGCGCTACTGATTGGAGGTTTAGAAAGGTAACAAAAGATTTCCTCGAATAGATCAACATCAGCTTCAGAAAACGTCTGTAGGCTACTTGTTCATACTTGTGTTGGAATTACTAAGACAACAATTCCACAGGAACAGGTTACTGTTTCATACCAGCAGTGACGGCTATTTGGAGGGGGCATGGGGTGTAGTTGGCCCCGCCACTGTTGTCTCCGCACTATGTTAAACCTTATGTACCAAGGGAAAGTAAACTGCCCTTGCCCCCGCAGTTTTGGCACCTTGCCCCCCTCCAGTTTTGGAACCCAATCTCCGCCACTGCATACCAAGTATTTATTTCTAAGTTTAAAAGAGAGAGGTTACTTTTGACACCACGTTTAAATCACAGCTTCAATACATGACTTGACAAAGACATCTTATTGATTCTAACATAATTGATGGGTAGGGAGAGGGAGAAATAATTATAGATTTCCCCAAAATATCCAAGATGTCTCAATTACATGCCTTATACCATAAATTAACAAAACCTTAGAAATTCCTCTCCTATCAACTCCTCTTCTTCAGACTGCAGGGTTTGAAAAGTGCCAAAAACTGCTTCGTACAGAAAATCTAAACGGAGAGAGTTTTGTCTACACTTCTACTGCATCATTTAAATTACTACTTTTAAGTTTTGTGCTGCAAGGCCTATATCATAGTTCATTAAGACGTATCTTGCTACATCTTTAAGGAAACTCTGGGAAAATCAATGGTTATACAAGAAGTACTTCTGCCATAAATCAAAGAAACTGTAATCTTACTAAGTATATTGTTCACTTTGACAAAAACGGTGTGGAATTAATACTATTGGAGGGTAAGAGAAGGCACAGATAGATTCTTAGAGAAGATAAGCTATCATAAATCAGACAGCGAGATCGCCTTCACTACTTTTTCCACCCCAGCGTTTAAGTCACCGACTCCGCCTCAGCGCCACCTACAGGCCGTGACGTCACGATGGGCTTGCTGCGGAGGATGTAGTCGAGCAGGTCTCCGCAGAACCACTTCTGCTCTGGTCTCAGATTAAGATGGCGGACAACAGGTGAGACGGGTGAAGTGCGCGCTCCCACATTGTATCGCGTTTCTGTCGGTGATTCAGTGCAGCTGGTGGTGTGTGTTTGCAGCGGAAATACTCGATGTCATTCGCGAACGTTATTTCGGTGTGCGACGGTTGACGACAAACTTCGGTAAGCATTCATTCCCAAACATCTTCCAACCTTAGCGTTGACACTCTTTGAGCTCTTTACTTTCACACGCAGTTTGATCAGTCTCATTGACCCATATTTTCGCTTTCTCTTTGCAGGAATGGCGAGGAACCTGGCTCTGAATCTCCTATTGGTAAGTACACAGTTTGTTTTCTACCCAGTGCACGATTCTAGTTCTGTAAAGACTTTGCATATGCTCATTTCGTCTGTCCATATTGCATGAACGGTTAGGTTTTGACATTAGATTTGCCCCTTCCCTCTCTCTTCACTCACGTGGCGGCGCTACTGTATAAGTGGCAAAGGTCCTTGAACACACCCATTGACGTCACATGTTCCGTTACCTTGATTGACCATGCAGGGCAACATATGTCGCCCACAGTAGCAAATTTCAACTAATATATGACCATCTGTTTAGGAAAACTGAAGCAAAAGCATTACTGTTTCAAGCTTGCATGTTTCGCATCTATTCCATTTGTCTGTTCTAACGTCGTCTATCTTTACTGCTATGATGATCATCAATGGTTGTCATGGTAAGAATTAAATGGTAGGCAAGGAGCGAAATTACAAACACCCACGCCATGTTCTTTCTCTTTCAAATCTCACCCTGTAAAATTCAATTCATTCTTACCGGTTAGGTTCACTTATTTATTTAGTAAACCCAATAGATACAGAAAATATGTCAATTCAAAAACTCCAGTACTGAACCTATCATAATACTGTCCAACAGTCAAATCATACATGATTTTCATGAGCTAGAAGTCTTGTCAAATGTCTTGCTTGAGGTTCACAAAATAAAATGTCAATGATTTTCCTATTGGCTACTAGATCATAGATAAAATACTTTATATTTTGGACGGGTAGTCATTCCTGACGCTTGAAGATGTTTAAATATTACTGCGTTCGCTTTATCGTTTATAAACTTTAATAAGGAAAATACTTCATGTAACGCCCTTCTATGGTGCAGCTTCGTGGCATACAAGATTTGATTTGATTTATTTTATTTCGCTTTTTGTGCCACTTTTGGCTAATTTGCGAAGATGGGGATGAGTGATTATATGATGAAATTGATGAATGGCCACTCACAAATATCCATGCCAAGGCCAGGATTCGAACCCGGGACCCCTGGCGTCGTAGCGCAATGTGCTAACCACTCCACCACAGGGGCCGGCATGGTATACAAGACCTCTATAGTATTCTAACACCCAGTATATTCTATACGTACGCTAGTTAATTTTTGGCGGGCAGGATATACATATATAAAATTAATATATATTGTTCAAATGTGCAAGACGTTAATATCCTGTTATACTGTTTAGAACACTTTGTCCTTTACATTAGAAACAATAAGCTATGCATTTAAATTGCGAAATAAAAATTAATTTATTCAAAATGTACACGCATAACGAAAATTATATCGTTCTGTAAAACGAACTTCTAATTGCATAGTTATTTTTATGTCGTCTTTACGCTTCTTTCGGCTAACCACAACGATAAAAATGAATTGATGAAACGGATGAACCACGTGTATTTCCGAGATTTTAACCTAAGACCACCGCATAACAATCATCAAAATTGAACGAAATTGCCAAACTGAGTCGAAGTAGTTTTGTGAATTCTACTAGGATAAAGGTTAAGGCAGTTTTGAATTTCAACATAAGCAACCAATCACGCATTTTATCCCATATTCGAAATCTAATGCATGTGGGCATATGTGCGAGAGTGTAACTTTCAGGCATTGCTTGTGCCAGGTAATATATAGGCTTGCTTCTGTGTAAACGAAAGCATTACCAGCAAGAGTTGCAGATTGCGTAGGGCGGAGCAATGTCCCCATACGCACTCTTGGAGGTGTTAGCGCGTTACGAGAAGAATCATAACGTTCACAACAATCGTTTCCGTGACGTGATGAAAGTCTCTGTTTATCTTCGAGGAACTTTCAGAAACCCATAATTGAATAACCCCCCACTTAACAGAAAGAAAGTTATCTTCCCTGAATTTCACCGTAATGTTTCGGCACGTTAGCCACAGCATTTTTATACCCGCGCGTCCCCTTTGTAGAGTTCATGTGAACATATGAACGATTACTGCAATGTATATGTAAATTGTATGAAAGTTTCATGGTTTCCGGAACCGTTAACTTCACTGTGCGTCTTTGATATGTCAGTGGCGGTTTATCGTTGGTCAAAGACCCCAGATCCGTCCCCTACCAGTTGAAAGGTTCACGAAATTCTTGCCCACGATACTTTTGCTCATGTTAAGACAACCATTGAATTCGTTAGAAATCGTTAAGATCTTGAAAAGGCATGTCGCTTATCTACGTCTTTAATTCTCGATGTTGAAATAGATCATAGAAAAAGCACAAGGAAATCTCTATGGTCTGGGTAAGACATGAACACAGAATCTTCGGCATTCCGGTTTTAGTAGTCCATACTACATTGTTACTATCCCCAGTCCGATTTTTTTTAAATATCTGTGTCGTTGAGGGGGGGGGGATATACCATGGTTCTGCTATACATCCATAAAGTCTATATCTTACACTATTTAAATCTTGTGAATCCATGTTATCAAGGAGAGGAAGGGTTTTATAGGTTTATTTACTAGCCCTGGACTACCCTTTTGGTAGGTCTTACATTTTATTTGTAAGCTGTTGTAGTAGCTTTTGGGTTCCTAAAATTGACATTGACGGATGTACAGGGCCGTCACATCAGGTCGCACCGAACCTTTGCCGTCGTCAGCAAATTAGTTTTCGAAAATTCTTCTTCTTTCGGGAAACCCGCTGTGATATTCCAATTTCTAGAAGAAAAAAAATCCGTTTACAATTCCTTCCAGAGGCACTCAAATGAATCTTCATGGATTCACTTTTACTGTTGTCTAGATATTTGTAAAAGTTTCCTGGCCCTTAAATCAATTTTCTATCACGCAATATCATAGAGACTTTCGAGAGGAGAGGATTTTCTGAAAACGTTTTCGCTGTTTTCTCGCTTTGGTGATGAATGTACCCGTACTACAATCGTCTTGGGTTTATATATATATACATATATATAGAACCTTGCCTTTAAGCTGCTTTTCACGTTGCTTCTTGTGTCTGCATTGTCTACATAGAACTGTATGTCTGTGTCTTCACATGTAGAGTGTGTTCTGCCAGAACTCCCAAAAAGGCTAGTCACAAGTGTCTGTCTATACAAAAAGAAGAGGACTGAATACAAGAAGTGGACAGTTTGCCTTCTTTTCTTTATGGGGCATTGTTAGCCTCTTCTTTGCGTCATTTGAAATTGTCCAACCTTTGTAACGGAAAGGAAAAGTGAATCCCCCAGGACATAAACATAAGAAAAGTGAAGGTGGGTGTGCCTCCACAAAAGCCCTTTTCAGCCTGAAGAACGGCAGCATTTTTTACTTGACCTTGGGAGACCACCCTTCTTTTTTCCACCCTCGAGCGAAAAGAAATAGCAATAACTTTCCCTAGCATAAACCCTTCCCATTCACCATTGCACATCCCTTTTAACCGGCGGGGTTGAGTAATGGACAGAAAGGGAGAGTTTCCTGTCTGGCCGACAGACCCACTGCAGACATCAGAAGGGTGGGTTTCTCAATAGCCAGGTATGGCGGTCTCACCTACCACCTGTTGCGCGGTTGAATACGGTTGGCTGCAAGAGTTTGTGGGAAACAAAAGGTTAGCATTTTTTTCGCCCCAGCCGGCTTCCATGGTCTGTTCCTTGGGCGTTTATGAATTTATGATGCATTGGAGAATCGGCGTGAAAGCGAGAGTTATGTTTACGATCTGTAAAAAATGCGTAAAGAGAATTTAAATGAAGCTTTTCTTAGAAAACCTTGGAGAGACTTCACGAGGACAGAGGATAAAACAAATTTTCGTCTGTTCTTGACGCAAAATGATACTCTATTGGAAATCATTCATATATTGCACTCTGCTATTTTTATCAGAGATATAGCAACATCTCTACAGGCTGAGTCCCGGGTTTGAATCCTCACGGAGTCATATTTCTATTTAAAATTTCACGATCTGTTATGAATTTTAAACAAATTTCGCTTTTGTATTGGTGTGTTGCATATTTCTTATCCTACATTACAGCGACTTATCCTTATATCCCAGCCCTCCCACTAACACCCCCAATTTTTTTCCGTACCCACAAATTGTTTGTAATAGCCCAGTTTATGATCATTCTTGCAACAAATTTGTTGTGAAACAATTCAGAATATTAACGACTTAACTGGAACCGGGATCCCAGGCTTAGCCACTGCAATTTCAGTTAAAAAAGAAGACGAAAAAGAAGAAAACCACGTTCGTATAGGTATTTGCCTATTTCAGTGTCAATAATTCCATACTGACTTTCATATTACGATATTTCTAGAAGACTTACACCAAAGAGGCGAACGACAAGCAACCTTCTACTCACTGAGAGAAAGGTAAATTCCTTCCGATGAGGGTTTCAGAGAAACACTACCTTTCTTTGCACCACTGGTTTTCCGACGAAAATGCCTCTGGTGGTACAACACGGAAGCTCTCAAGATGTCTAGGGCATTATTTTGCTGCAAAGTTTGACGCAATGTCATTTCATCAGAAAAGGAAAAGGAAATAATATATTCTTATGCAACTTTGACCTTCATGAGGACTGAAAATCCGGAAGAGCGTGATGGAGTTATTTCTACACTCATTATTTGGAAAGTTTCTGGATACTTTTTACTTTGGTATTTTCTCTCTATTCTGTTTCCAGAAATTAGATATTTATATGATGCCAACCCCTTTTAAGGGTGTTTGAGACAATGGGAAAGCAAATGTTTTTCTCTATACAACACGATAAAATATATTCGTTACGACACGCTTGTGCCAAAATGTGATTGAGTTTGTGAGCTAGAAATTATTAATAAAAGATACGTTTAATTTCGACGATGAGCGTCGATATTGCGATTTCTTAAATACTGAATCCATTTTGAAATATCCCTCGCACATTTAGGACATCAGCACTGCATGTTCTATTGCCTGGGTATTTGTACTAATGTAGTGGTGACGACGCTCGCTACAACTAAGGCTATTTTCAACGACAAAAAACTGATGTCGATCCCACACAAATTTGATCATGGTTCTAGGAGGATTTCTTTAAGGATCTACTGCTTGAGAATTCGGAAAAATCGACGCAATTTTTTAAACCCAAATATAGTTTCTGATTCAAGCCCAAAGCTTGATCTTATGGTAATATCGATGACAATAGCCTTCCACGAATCCTGTATTCTGGCAAAGTTATTTGCTATGGCAAATATCTGGACAACAAAGTTCGCAAATGCGGCTCTAGGAAAATGTCCAGAAGGATTTCCTTTGAGAATTCGAAAACATTGATGCGGCATTTAAAAACAAAACAGAGCTTCCAAGAAAGTTGTTTCTGATGCAAGTCCAAGCTGCTTGTTGTAATATTGATGAAAACTTCGGAAACTCAAAAACATGTGTGTATCAGAGGTGGTGAATTCTTAACCAATAAGACCATGCGAAGAAGACGGATTGGTATACAATGCGTATTGTATAATTACTGGCCAATAGCCTTCTGCGAACCCAGTTTCCTGGTCAGGCCCAGTGGGGGCCTGTCCGTCCCGCAATTTTCATGGTGCTTGAGATCTGGGTCAATCTCCGGCAACTGCTACTCCGGCTGACGTAAATCACAGTCTTCGGTTTTAAAAGTGGGCAACACTTCATCTCCATGCCAGATTCAGGGGCGGGGTCCAATTGCTAAGGCTCTTAATGCAAATCAGCAATTGGAAAGTTATCGTTTCAGTTAACTGGTTGGGTAATGTGCATTTTGCATTGTGTGGACGCAGTGCTTGGTATTAATTTCATGGAAATTCGGCAGTATGTCGGTGGAATTACAAACGTTGAAAGTCGTGTGGGATGTGGGTTGCTTATCAAGTCGCTGGTCTCGGAATGCATATCTCGCACAGTTTAGGTTTAATCCCATCCAGATTATTTGCCATTTGGAAACTAACGTGTCACATTTAGCCGACACTGTTGAAAAATTAGTGCCAAAATTTGATGCAGTGGCAAAAAGTGGAATGTCGAAACAAGTGTATGCGAGAGACACAAATCAGCTACATACTTCTGCTGTTGTTAGATCTACAGACCGTAGAAGAATACAGTTAATTAATTTTTTTGAAAATTCTAATCTACATTTTAAAGTAAATGTACAACAAAAAGATCGAGAAAACGTGCCTTTTTTCTATCACCTTTATAAGCATATGAACCGTATAGTAGCCTAATACATTAAGATTCATCCTCAACTAAAAATTACAGTCGCAACACTAATTTTGAACAATAATACACATACTTTGTACACAAAGTCTCCACGGCTGTTTACACTTTGTGTATAAGTTACTTCCAAGATATTTCATTAACCATCTTTCCAAACCATTTACTTTTTTCAATATTCTTTTTTACATTCCCTTACTATTAAGTTTCTATGTAAGTAGTGTAGTGTCTATACTCCATCTCAGCTAACTGTGGAGCAGGCAAACGAAAACAAGTCTGCGCAAGGAGTGACGCGACGGCTCCACCAATGAACACGAGAGAGGAACGGAATTGCGTGGAGGGGGGGGGGAAGCGACTGAAGTTACCAGCCTTCCCACCAGCGTCTACTGCTTCACTCCGGCCAATAGATTTGCCTAGCTTCTCTGACGCCATGCGAGGCCTTGCTTCACAGTTAGCTGGGACAGGGTATACATGATTCTTTTGAAACGGTTGGTAGGTAATTTCCTTGCAAACTATCAATTTGTGTTGAAATTGCATGCATATTTTCCTAGATATTTTGCATGTGGTGCTGGATTCATCATCGATGCACATCGTCGCATCAAAAAAGACGTAAACCACAATCACTAATCACTATCAAGGCAACAGTTGTAATCATCCTGTCATTTGTTTTTTTTTAGAAACGTGTAGCCTCACCATACCCAACAGAAGGCCAAAGATCAATATATTCGCAACTTTTCTTATGATGGCTCACTCTCCGCATCCTGAACACGATCTCGCAATAAAGAAATCACGTTGTGGCTTCAAAAATGATGCCACAAGTACGTAATCGATATCGTCACTATGCAAGGACGAGGGTACAAAAGGGGAAGGCGAGGAATCTGGCAAGATCCTTGAAAAACAAAAGAGCATCGCGACCTTCGACTTCGCTAGTGATTCACACAAACAATATTCTCCCCATTTACATCATCACTCCCTGCTGCAGCTGCCACTGACTTTCTGACGTCATCTCTGACTAATATTTGAAGACGCCCCCACAAAATCCTTCCTTTTCCTTCTTGTTCCAATATTTAATTTTCAGCTGCTACTCACGAAGCTCCATGAAATTCGTAGACCGTGTTTCCTTTAGGCCTTAGGAACCACACACTAACTGAACTGAACTAACCATAAAGGCTAATCGCGACTGGCCCTACAGTTTTTGGTGAGAACTGAAGCATGGGCCTACACCGTGTATCGAACCCGGGACCTCTTGATAACAAGGCGATGACGTTATCACTATCATCGGGGAGGCGATTGTGGATATTGTATCAACGAGTTCGTTTCGTGCAAACGCAGTTCTTTCTGAAAGTCGTTCATCTTGATCAGTTGTGTGCCCAGGGAAGGGGTCAGTGGCGTGCCCAAGGGGGGGGTTGGTGGGGGTTATAACCCCCCCCCCCTTTGGCCCAGTATTCCTAAAAGAAGAACGTCAAAGTTAGGAAAATATGACAAAATGAGGGCTAACTACCAAGAAAAAGTATACATAACCCCTCCCTTTTGAAAATCCTAGGCACGCCACTGGAAGGGGTTGGGGGTTATACACTCCTCTTTTGGCTCAGTATATAAGAAAAGACAAGGGAAGATGGGGAAATGTGAGGCTGACGAACTAATAACTAAAAAGAAGCCACCCCCTCCCCCCCACCTTTACGAAAATCCTGGACACACCACTAGCCTTGATGTCTTTTACACTTTTCAGAACATCGCCTCAATACACCCTTAAATTGTATTTAGCGTATTCTTTAAATTCTTTAACTTCGCAAAGAATCTTTTTCTGTAGATATTCTGATAAATTTTAGTTACGCCTCCCATTCTTAATGTTAGCAAACGGCACTTGAAGTCTGCAAAAATTAACCGATTAACCTAACTATGCGTAAGATGAACTTGAAACAATAATAATAAAACTCGAAAAAACTCTCAAATTGTGTACACGTTTTGTTACGTGTAAGAATATTTAAAAATAAGTTTAGTAGGACCTCGTTCATTTCGATTTATATATAAAATGTCTTTAGGGACGTTTGATTGTAATCCATCAGGTATGTTTTACACCCCATAATACCCAAGTTTATATATTGTAACAGTTATGCATTAAATCATTCGAGTGATATCACATAATTATTCATCCATTCATTAAAATCTGATAATTCAATAACAGACGTAATGCTTACTACAACAGTATGTTTTTTTTTATTATTTTGAATGATTGACTGAGGCCATCTCATGTGGTAAATTGATCATGGCACTATCCACAATCAGGCAGGTTTTACACAGATATGCTTTGCAGGCCATGCGTGGGTGCAAATGATCACATATTATAATGCATAGCCACGAGGCTAAGCACTTCCGCGTGTTTCAATTCCCCTCATCGTTATGGTTGCAACAAATGACTTCATTTCATGCTCGAGGCTAGAGTAACGCCCTCTAGAAGCTTCCATTGCTTTTGATTACAGAGGATTAAGTCTTAAAAGTGGCTATCACGCCCTGACATCTGACATTCCTGGGTTTTTATCATTACTGACACGCAAAGGAGTTCATGACAAATACGGTTAAGTCATTTTGGGTACTAACGATCAGCAGATTTTTACATCATATATGACCTAACATAAGGTTTCATATTTTCATAGCGTGACGTCCTGTCTTCTGTGATAACCACCAATCTGAAGATTGAGTAGGAGGACTGGAATGAAATGCTAAAAAAAATTATGCGATTATGTGGTCAGTATTAGGACACATGTTTCTAGCTTCTGGGAACAAATTTCTGGGCTGTTAATGTTGCCAACCAAGTTCACTTTTCCACTTCTTTCACAAAATCGCTATTCCCGAACCAATTAAGCGGGACCTGTTGGATGCAAATCACAGATTCAGATATCATTCGTTATATACAACTTCAAATTACGATTTTCATATCTTTTTCTGTCCTGAAATTGTCATTATGAGGGAAAAATAACTCTGCTTGAGAAAATGATTAATTTTCAAGATCTCCTGTTTGGATCATTCTGGCAATTAACAGAAATGCAATGTAGAAAGCTTCATTATACAGAAAAGCCTGTGTAAATATATTTTAGTTTTCACGTTATGAGCTTGTTACTTCGTCGCCTTGTAAACTCACTTTTAAACTGTAGGCCCAGTCCTGATTAGTGTATCTGTAGATAAGGTGGACTTTAGACAATGTTCCAATTCGTTGAGTATTTGGGCTGTTTCCCCATAAGGGTTGATTGATTGAATTGCTTTATTTTACTTTGCTTTTTGCGCCAATTTTGGCTAATTTGCGAATATAAGGATGAGTGATGATGTGATGAAATTGATGAATGGACACTCACAAACATCCATGCCCAGGACCCCTGGCGCTGTAGCGCGATGTGCTAACCACTCCGCCACGGGGGCCGGCTCATAAGGGTTGCGTAGTTGATGAACAGTGTTGTGCGTATTTTATATTAACTACAAAGCATTTTCTACTCGTGACTGTACAGAACGAGCTTTGGACACTTGTAAAACACGGTGGGCGTTCAATCAGAAATCGAGTCAAGAGGTTTGTCATGCTCTGATGAGGTGTAGTGATAAATGGGATTTGAGGGACAAAATAGATTATTTACCAATCTTGTAATTCTTGCAACTGGTAACGTAGAAGTAATATTTTTTTGTTATTTAACGTAGCTTTTATCCCACTTTTTGATAATCGTGACGATGAGGATGATTAATGATCATGAAATAGATAAATGGACACTCATAAAGAACACCCATGTCCAGTCCGGAATTCGAACCCGGGACCTCTTGCGTCATAATGCACTATCCTAACTACTGTGCATATTTTTTTATGATAACCCACACATACCTTTGCTTCGCCTCCAGTAGAAATGATGGAAAACCTATATTTAAGTGAAGAAGCATTTATTTTCAAAATTCATTGTTCGTGTCTAAAGGAAGGTCCTAAGACAACGTACAGTATCGAAGCTGATCCGCCCGTCTTCTAATGAATGCCAAGAATAGACACCGATAGCAAGGAGAGACCTCCATTAAGCAATGCCCTCTTAGCACATGACGATTATGCACCCTATTTTCGTGTCAAAAGAGGAAATATACGAGTGATGATGTAAATGGGGAGAATATTGTTTGTGTGAATCACTAGTGAAGTCGAAGGTCGCGATGTTCTTTTGTTTTTCAAGGATCTTGCCAGATTCCTCACCTTCCCCTTTTGTACCCTCGTCCTTGCATAGTGACGATATCGATTACGTACTTGTGGCATCACTTTGAAGCCACAACGTGATTTCTACACTCGTATCAACCCCACGTACCCATTAATACTAGGCAAAGTCAAGAGCCGCTTTGGAAAAGATATTGATTAGGACCACTCTCCCCCTGGAATGAAACCAGAGTTACCGGTGTAGCAGTAGAACTAATACATTTAAGTTTATTTATTGTCGCTTTTATCCCTCTTTTGGATAATCACGACGGTGAGGATGAGCGATGATATCATGGTAGATGAATAGACACTCACAAAGAACACAAAGAAATTTAATGCCCCCCCGCCTGGTATATAACCAGTCAGACATTTATAGATCTTACGTAGGCGCTGCCTTCACACCACTTTACCCTGAAGATTGCTATATCATCAGGCTGAGATCATCAGCAAAGTCCTCGGAAGAACACCTCGGTACTTTCAGTGACGCGCACATCGTCATCGCGGTTTCTGTTTGCCTTCGTCTCAATGGTAAGGATGATCTAGCGTCAGAAATCTCTCCTTGCATCATTCTTCTCATCCAGATGACTTCAGCTTACATTAACCGTCTGTCGGTTGGTTCTCTCCGCCGGCATCCCATGGCAATATCTGCGGCCTCTGAAGCGACAACAGCTTCCGTGTGGGAGTCGCGAATCCAAGGCTGGCAGGGAAATGAAGTTTCTGCTTTGGTGGCGTGGGAAATCAAGCGAAATCCACGTTGCGACACCTCCTAAGATTTTTTTGGTCTTCCGCCGTCCAATCAGCTGGAGGGGAAACTCCGGGAAGAGAGGCTCTTTGATTAGGCATTGTTAATATTTCTTCTTTCCGATTGCTACATTCACATGAGCGGTATGGTAACTAGGTTGTCCTGCAGAGGGGGAAAAAACATACAAGTGAAACTCACCGTTTCCTTCAAAGTTTTCCAAAACGAGCGATGTTATCGGTTTCCTTTTTAATGCGGTGAGAGCGTCTTTCTATTGTTGGTTTCTGAAAGCACTCCGCGTCGGCAATAATCATTGGCGTTGTCGTGACAACAGTCTTGGTCATGCATAAGTTACAGACCTAGAAAAATGCTATAAACAACGGGAAAAATTGTGAGAAAAGGAAGAAAGAATGATGTGAGTAGTGATTGAAGAGGAACAATACAACGAATGTTATACAAGGAAGCAGTGATAATGTGAAGCGCCAGAGCGTCGATTCGGGCCGCTAAAACAAATATTTAAAATATATATTACTTCCCTACTTCTATAGAGCAACTATAATCAACTTCCGGGCACGATACTTATAACCCAAGGTCTTCGGAATCAAATAATCAACTTTTCAGGTGCAATCCATAGGAGAATTAAAGTAACGACGGTACTAGGTATTTAGAGAATGTGTTGTCATCAGAGATTGCCTTTGGAGAGAATACAGTTGGTGTCTCATTTTTAACAGCACTATATTGAGAAGACTCATTGCCACTAGGACAGGATCCACTATATTTAGATGGTGCATTGTCACTTCATAAAGATAATGTCTTACCACTAGGACAGGATCCACTTTTTGGTGCATTATCACTTCATACAGACAATGTTTTACCACTAGGACAGGATCCACTATATTTAGACGGTGCATTGCCACTTCATAAAGGTCTTTCCACAAGGACAGGATCCACTGTATTTAGATGGTGCATTATCACTTCATATAGACAATGTTTTAAACTAGGACAGGATCCACTATATTTAGATGATCCATTGCCACTTCATAAAGACAATGTCTTACCACTAGGACAGGATCCACTGTATTTAGATGGTGCATTATCACTTCATATAGGCAATGTTTTACCACTAGGACAGGATCCACTGTATTTAGATGATCCATTGCCACTTCATATAGGCAATGTCTTACCACTAGGACAGGATCCACTATATTTAGACGGTGCATTATCACTTCATGTAGACATTGTTTTACCACTAGGACAGGATCCACTATATTTAGATGGTGCATTACCACTTCATGTAGACATTGTTTTACCACTAGGACAGGATCCACTATATTTAGATGATCCATTGCCACTTCATAAAGACAATGGCTTACCACTAGGACAGGATCCACTATATTTAGACGGTGCATTATCACTTCATATAGACAATGTTTTACCACTAGGACAGGATCCACTATATTTAGATGGTGCATTATCACTTCATATAGACAATGTTTTACCACTAGGACAGGATCCACTATATTTAGACGGTGCATTGCCACTTCATAAAGACAATGTCTTTCCACAAGGACAGGATCCACTGTATTTAGATGGTGCATTACCACTTCATATAGACAATGTTTTAAACTAGGACAGGATCCACTATATTTAGATGATCCATTGCCACTTCATAAAGACAATGTCTTACCACTAGGACAGGATCCACTGTATTTAGATGGTGCATTATCACTTCATATAGGCAATGTTTTACCACTAGGACAGGATCCACTGTATTTAGATGATCCATTGCCACTTCATATAGGCAATGTCTTACCACTAGGACAGGATCCACTATATTTAGACGGTGCATTATCACTTCATGTAGACATTGTTTTACCACTAGGACAGGATCCACTATATTTAGATGGTGCATTACCACTTCATGTAGACATTGTTTTACCACTAGGACAGGATCCACTATATTTAGATGATCCATTGCCACTTCATAAAGACAATGGCTTACCACTAGGACAGGATCCACTATATTTAGACGGTGCATTATCACTTCATATAGACAATGTTTTACCACTAGGACAGGATCCACTATATTTAGATGGTGCATTATCACTTCATATAGACAATGTTTTACCACTAGGACAGGATCCACTATATTTAGACGGTGCATTGCCACTTCATAAAGACAATGTCTTTCCACAAGGACAGGATCCACTGTATTTAGATGGTGCATTACCACTTCATATAGACAATGTTTTACCACTAGGGCAGGATCCACTATATTTAGATGGTCCATTGCCACTTCATAAAGACAATGTCTTACCACTAGGACAGGGTCCACTTTATTTAGATTGTCTATATGAAGTGGTAATGCACCATGTTTTACCACTAGGACAGGATCGACTATATTTGGATGGTGCATTGTCACTTCATAAAGACAATGGCTTACCATTAGGACAGGATCCACTATATTTACGCCACTTCATAAAGACAATGTCTTTCCACTAGGACAGGATCCACTGTATTTAGATGGTGTATTACCATTTCTTATAGACAATGTTTTACCACTAGGACAGGATGTACTGTATTTAGATGGTGCATTGCCACTATATTTAGACAATGTCTTACTGCTAGTAGGATCCTCTATATTTAGATAGTGCAGTGCTAATACCACAGGATTCACCTTACTTGGACAGCGTATTGGCCCTATGATTAAACGGTATGTTTGTTGCCCCTAGGAAAAGGACAATATCCACTACATTTAGACAGTGTAATGCCACTATATTTAAACAATGTCTCACTACTAGGGCAGGAGCCACTATGTTTAGAAAATGTACCGCTAGTGTGGGATCTTATATATTTAGATGATGCTGTGCCACTGTAATTAGACGATGCATTGCCATTACAAGAGAATCTATTACATTTAGGCAGTACATCACTACTTTAATTACAAATGTCTTACCACCAGGACAGGATCCACTGTATTTAGACGGTGTATTGCCGCCAAGTGGATCTCTCCGAATTAAGTATTACTCTATTCAGATAGTTTATTATATCTAGAATTCGATCTTACTGTTCTCTGTCTTGGCATATACTTCATAATTATTTTATAGCTTCCACTTTCTAACACGATATTGTTAGGAAAACCAAAGTAGTACCTTGGTAGTACATTAGTAGCTCAGTCCTGGATTATAACCAATATGAATCCTAAGCCACTAAATGAGTACAAATAACACTTCTGTAGATAAACAACTGTAGTATTAAAAATTCTAATATCACATCCAGAAACAAGAAGTTCGTCGAAACACTTTGTTCAAGACCTGCAGTCGGATAATAGATCTCCGTTAAAGAACTGGAGCAAACATATTCACGGCAATTAGTTACGGAATATAAACAAATGACCACCAAGACAATCAGTATATTACTTTCTCCTCTGCATGGCATTGAAGCTCCTATGTTAAGATTGCAGGTCAGCGTTGTGTTGCTCCTTCAGGTAACAACAATACGCTTACTTCTTTCATCTCTTAAAAATATTATAGCAAGTTTTAGGGCTTCATCAACAAACCGTAACGAAAGGCTTTGAATTTGCACGCTCCGTGGAATCTGCTCTCGTGACAGCATAAACACCAGATGTACTTGCAAAGAAACCACCAAGAAGAAGACAAAGCCATCTCTCTCTGGACCATTGTTGCAGTTTTGATTAGCTTTTTTAATTGGTTTGAATCTCGAACGCACATCTTCTCGGACCTCCTGAAACAGCCTTGTTTATGATCGTGCATTGTCTTAAAAATAACTTCGGATGGCTCCAAAGAGGGTGTCCTTGAACTTCGTGTTCCGTGACGACACCGGATGACGTCATCAGCTGGAACTAACGATGGTTCATGATCTCAGGATGGCTGCAAGGTCGTCGCTGTAATCTTCTGCCTGAGTTAGGTGGCTGGTTTGCCGAACCCAAGCATCGTCCATCTTCTTGGGACGTGCGGGAAGGGAAGGCGTTCGGGGATTGCCATGGTGACGGATTGCCTTTGTGGTGCTGTGCACAGCCGGGCTACGTGTCCGCGACAGGAATGCGGGTCGTGATGCTGCGCAGGGATGCAGAAGATTTTTTCTCTGTCTTGCGAGGACAATGATTCAGTTCAACGATTTGTTCATTTAATTCGAAATGTAGGAGTTCGTGATTCGCTGGACCTTTGGCTGACGTCAGCGAAGCAGTTTTCGAAAATTTCTCTCCTTTGAAAATAAACACTGTGATATTCCAAATTCTGAAAAATTACATCGTAGGGAGAGGAATCTTAGAAAAGGCTTCGCTGGCGCAGGCCAAAGGTCCAACGGAATCTCACATCAACTATACGTTCAGCTCAATCGAACTTTGCACTGTTCGTTCATTTAGGAATCGAACTCTTTGGGGTCAATTCAGCGTGGAATCGAACTTTACACACGTAGCTAAGTTGGAAATCGAAATCTGCACCCTCGGTTCAGTTTCGAATCGAATTATACATTATGTTTTTCGGTTGCGACTGTGCTATCGTTTATTTTTAAAATTGTCACTGGAACAATAGATTGATGTGTATACTTCAAAGAATGTTTCGTGTCTTCGATACTCACATCATCTTTGTCGTTACTGATATCTCTGGTTGGGAGCATGTAATGAACGATTCACACACTAAACGAAAAGAACAAAGACATAATCACTTAAAGTAATTGGAGAATCGTATCACCACTACAGTCGATTCAAATGATGCATCATATTGACCTGTTCATAAACTAGTGAAACAGAAAAATGCACAGAACGAGCATGTCCAAAATATGCGCTCACAAGATGAGCAAGGTAGCAAAACCGAAAGCGGATATTCGACGAGTGTCAGTTGTTTTTGTGTTGGACCTTTACCCGGTAGTTAGACCACAACTATTAATTAATATTTTCTTATTGCCTTATCAAAACATATTCTATTTCCTTTCCAACCGCAGACTTCATCACATATAGAATGTCAAATCTCACGAAATAACTTTTGACTTAAGGGGGAACGAGGTCTGAAAACAGAGCCATCGAGAGGAATTGGAGTCTAGTTCCTGTTGAAGGTATGCACGTTTCTGGACCAGTTAGGCGGCTTTTTTCAATGCCCCCTTACGCAAAGTTGCCGTTCGTCCTTGCGCAGGAAACAGGACTGCTGGAATTGGCCAGAGGCTTTCCTTCGAGGCTGCTGGAGTCGTTTCTCTCCGGCAGTTTGATCCGCTCTCAACGGCCATAATTTGATGGTTCCGCAGATGAATGATTTCCAAGGTGGTGTAGGCGGGTTTTGGCATCCGCGAGAAGGAAGAAGTTCCTGATGAATCATCGAAAATGAACCCCTTCGCTCATCTGTTTGAGTCATCTGCAAAAACCCAGGAAGCTCGTTACAGACAGTGTATACTTTATTTACTTATTGTGTGCTTGCTTTCCGTGACAATTCGCCGTCGAGGCCAAGAGAGTGTACGTGGCCTTCAATAACTATACTGTTAAGTTTCGATTTTTGGGTTGCTGTTTAGGCAACCACTTTCACCCCGGATCATTCTTATAAATCATACGTTTCAATTCTGTTGGGGGCGTGCAACTTATCGAAGAAAGATCGACCTCTTTTCCTCTCGATACGTCGTACCAGTCTTGACCGAATGTCCATTTCTGATTAGGTTGGCTGTGTCTCCGAATTGAGACCACTTGTAAACCACCTTACAAAATTTATGTGCAACGAAAATCGGGCATGGAATCGGCTGTTATGTGGCGAGGATAGGGCACATGGGTGATTATTGTTCCTTGTTACTACTGTACATTGCAGTGAAAACTGAGCGAAAGCACTTTTGGCAACGAGGATAAGGTGTAATATTCGAAAATATATCCGCGAAAATCCATAACGAATGTTACAACCATAAAAAGTTTTACCCGGTGGAAGGTAGGAAATGTGCGTACAATTGTCTACAGCGCTCACTTACGTTATATAATAAGAACTCGCGCAGACGTGACCTTCGGCAACTTTTTGGGCTCCTCAATGCTCGTAATGCCTTTGGAAATATCGGGGTGTATTATTGGATGAAGGGAAACGAGTAAGTATGTTCGCTTATTTGAATAGTTTAGAACGTAACGTTATGTGTGTACGGGCTCTATTATTGTGTACTTTCTTACAATAAATTGGATAAGTAATATCCGTTTTGGATAAGCTAATTCAATAGCGACACGAAATTGGAAAAGCAATATTTACGTCCATTGTCATTTTCACATTTTTAAACGTAATTGAAAAATAATTGTTAACCGTTATTCCCCTTAAATTCATACCTTGTTACCCCCACACCCCCTATACGCCTTCATGGCGTGGTGCTATGCACAGGGGAACACTTTACCTTTTTTTTGCCTCTCTAATAAATTCTGACGCTCATATTTTGAAATAAGAAAATTCAAGCATAACTCACCGTAGTTTTCGGGGAGAAAGTAAAATTTCTTCAATTTCCCTAGCAACGTCCGCTTCCATGGTCAACAACAAACATGGCAAACTGTAAAGAATTGTTTGTTATAGCTCTAAACATTTAATTAAAACAACCACCATATAGATATTTTCGTACTGAGTACCAATATCTATATCTGGACTGAATCTCCTCATGTAGATGTCACTCCTTGTTTGAAGTACGCGTACCTTTTCTGACCAGGAGTTAATTCATCTGTAAGTTACTGATCTGTGAGAAACATTATAGCTAGACAATGAAGAATGAAACAAACAATGTGGGCAAAAAATGCGCCATGGAAACGGGTTGCTAAGGACGTGAAAAAAGGGACATTTTCACCCTTAAAAAGGGTTAATTGAGTGATTTTTTAAATTTTCTCTGTCTTTTGGGACAATTTCATTGGGGGTCGTAATCGAGCATTGTTTTGCCTCCGGGGCATCCTTCATGGAGAACATTTGTCAGTGAGTGGTGGGATTGGGGCTTTATATATATTGGAGGAGGATGTCCCCAAACAATGTTGAATAAGCTGTCCTCCACAAGGACCAAGAGCATTTATTCAATATTTCAATCAATTAGCTTCGTTGAAATTGAAGCCACAACAAAAAGTAAATTTTGCATTTCCAGAAAGTCGCCACTCGTTACTGTTGCAGAAACATTGGGCTAAATTTTCTTGATCTAACAGAGAACTTTACTGTACCCATATCAGATGATTCTACATGACAATGTCTTCACGATGCAGGTTGTTCATTGATAAGGTGGTCAAGCTCACCAATAGTACAGCATAAATATTATTTTTGAGAACTGTTAAATTCACGACATAGTTGCATTAAGAATTCTAGATGTGTACAATATAAACACATAAATATGAAGCACAGCACCATATTATTCCTGTTTTACTGACTTCCACATTATCTTCTCATGCCTTCAAACTTTGATTCTAGAGTATGCATAACCCGCCTAGGTTGTCGAGTGGTCTACTCAAGATCTCGTCACCAAAGGATCCTGTTTGGAGTCTTGGTCTAGGCATTGCTTTGTGTGTGTCCCGTTATCAGTCTCATCTGATCATAATTTTTTTCTTATCGCGAGTGCTTCCTAGATGACGTAATGATAAAGTTGCCATCTTGTAATCAAGGGTCTTCGGCTGAGGCACGTTCCACAATGGTCCGGATTCCAGATTAGTCTGTCTCGCCATGGTAAAGGTAAAGTTCCCCACGCATATAGCACCGTGCCGTGAAGGCATATTTAGGGGATGTTGGGGTAGAGCCCCCGATCTCGGCCATATTTTGGATGTGATGTGATCGGCACCACGCTTCGGCCGCCTGTACCCCCCGGGGTTGCCCCCAGGTATCCATTGATTTGAGGAGTCGCTTTATGCGGGGACAAGGCCGGAAAAAGTTCCGACCTTAGATCAGCCACCCTGGCAATCGTACTCGGTCTCCCGCGTGGCAGTCAGACGCCCTACCGACCAGACCAACGCAGATCTATCTTAGCATGAGGAGGGAATTGAACTTTTTGTCATTCTCATCGTCTCTTAGATTAGAGACAAAAAGTTATGCAAAATCAGATAATACAAATAAAATATTACAACTGTGTATTAAAGTGCACATCATCAACTGATTTGACATGAAATTTTCTTGAAATGCTATTGTGATCTCACATAACGTCTATTATGAGAGGACAGGTAATGATACATGTTTTCCGAACGAGCGGTTTCGTAAAGTTAGGGTAGGCCTTCCCTTCCAACAAAACAGAGACAGGCAAGTGAGTCACAGCCGGAGTTCCCGACGAGAATATAGGCAACTGAACTTGCTTCGGCATTGAGAGATTTGCCGCTAAGCAATATCGCTATATAAAAACAGGGCGCGGTCCTTTCCAGTTCACCTTGACTGTCCGTTGCAGCTCCCACCACAAGGTGTTGGCTCGCTAAGACTGTCGCATGTCTGCGAAGTAAGCCGTGGCAAAGTTCGCCTCTTAACGGTATCCCCAGAGTTTCTCACCATGGCAACTTTCACCTTAGGTAGCACCCTGCAATCAGTTGGAAATTGCCTCATTCGCAGACACCAGAGGCTTCGATCCAACGCCGGTGGGTACGTTAAACCCTGAAGGTCGTACGATAGCATGAAAAGATTTTATTGGGATGTTTCCTCAGGTAGTCTCTGTTGTCGGACGGGAATGTAGGGCTATTATCAATAAGTGGAACTAAAAGGCAACGTTTGTAGAATGGCGATAAATATTGGGGAATGGAATTTGAACAAATTTTCTACTTGTCCTTTCCTACTAAAAACGTAGGCTTTTATGCATAGATCCGTTTCGACTTTTCCGACGTTTGCGAAGTCATTGGCGAACATTGCTTGTATTTGGCAGTCATTTATTAAAGAAACTAAAAACCATTTGCAAACATTTTGCAGAATTAGTTTGGAAACGATACTTCATAGTTTACGATACTCATTAATTCAGTTATCTTTCGATTAATTAGTTGTATTCTATTGTGCATAGACTGCCTTCCTGATATATTTTGTATCTGCCATTTACTCCAATCTCTAATGACACCTTTGAGAACTGCATTTTTCTTATTAGCGTCGTTTTTCTTCAACTATTTGGCTAACCGAGACGATGAAGATGTCTATTAGATTGTGTCTTATCATTTTGTCCCCCCCTCCCCCTTTTGACTATGCCTCCAGAACATGATTTCTTTTGTTGGCCTTGTGAGTACTGCCTATTGCCTTCACCCGCAAGATGCACAGATTATCACTCATTTGCAATTCAAGGTTTCACCTACACAGGTACATTTAGATAAACCTTTCATGAACTAAAACGTAGATCGATCCGATAGATGAGAGTAAACTAGGGTAGAAGGTAGAAGAATAAAGAAATGACCATCAATAAAATGTATCCGACTTTTCACAACTTTTCATTCCATAACAATGAAAGGAATAAATTGCCAATAGTTATTCGCGGTGAGAATATGGCGTACATGGAAGTGAATATGGAGCTATCTGCTATATCAAGCCGAAGCTTACACCTTCCTCCAGTAATCCGCACTCCCCCGAGCATTCTACCTACCTTTTAAATCTCATGCGACCGTTTTCTTTTAGTCTCAACTTAAAAAATCTCCATCCCAAACGATGACCAAACATTTCTTCATTTGTGTACTTATTTTGGTGCCAATTTGCTCACCTTCCATCCGAAACTAATAAGAAAAGTACTCATGGCGTCCCATATGTTAAGACTCGCGCAATTTCAACGTGACCTTAGGCCACGTCTTGTGCGCTCGCATGTTATACCTGTAGACGGCGTTCCTCAATGCTCACAATGACTTTGAGAACGTCGGCATGTAGCAGTAAAGGAAGGGAAACAAGTGAATACATCGATTCTTCCGAAAAGTTTAGAACGCAACGTTATGTGTGAATGTGCTCTAATATTGTACAAATTCTCACAATATTATGTATATTTCCTAATAATAAACTGGGTAAGTACTGTCCGTTTCACAATAGCTACACGTTTTATATGAACGAATTCAATGCGCCCATATTTGGAAATACGAAACTTTAAGTATCACTTACCTAGTTTTCAGGGTGAAAATAACCTTTCTTTAAGTTCCCTAGCAACGTCCGTTTCCATGGTCAACAACAAACATGGCAAACACGACAGTGTTACACCTACAAAATCTTCTCCCTGGAGTGAAGAAGAAAGTTTTGAATGAGTAGTTTGATTGATGTCGAAATGAACTTGTAACACTTGGAGAATCATACAGATCATTTACTGAATTCAAGTTACACAAACCATGGTTTCATCATGTCAATGGCACAATAAAAGTAATTGTATTAATTAACAGACTAAGATCGGGTCATTCATGTACTTGGCAACATTTATTCAGAATTCTAATAATAAACATTGTGAATGTGACTGGGAAAGTGCAGACGCGCATAATACTGGAATGCCCAAAATATAATAGAGAGATAAATATGTTACATAAAACTTTATATAATTTAAAGGTTCACTTCCCAATAAATTTGACAAGTTCTGTTGTCAATCCGGATTTTCGGATGGGTTTATAGCTTGTTAACATTTTTAAGAATGTGTAACATAGAATTGTAAAGGGGAATGTTTTTCTTTGTGAATCCAATGTCTGTAAAATAGGGAGGAAAGACGGATATTTGTAATGTAAAGCAATTATGTGTAATTTATGAATATTATAATGGACGAAAACGGCTTAAAATATGCTAGGTCCAAATAAAACACGGCGTCTACCAAAATAACAAATCCAAATTTCTTGACATTTCTTTCTTTCCTCATTCTTGACCTTTTCTTCCTTTTTATTAACATTTATTTAATCGCCCCCTGCTTAGGTATAGTTGGAAATGAAGGAAATATATACCTTTATTCAAGGAAAAACCCTACCACAAGGCCGCTTAATATGAAAACTGAGGATGTCCTTTAACAATAAATTTATACTTGCTTGCATGTAAAAATCAATGATTCAGACTTCATCCGGGATGGGGAATGGCCACATTACTTTAATATTTTTACAAAACTTCACGCATACAAGAATGTATTTATTAAGAAACAAAGTGAACAAACTACAAGTCAATACAATTTTAGATTTACAAATATTACATTTTATCAAATCCCAGTACAGGTACTATACAACAATGTAAAGTTTACTATACTGTAAAAAATAACAAAACTTCTTGACCACAAGCATCATTTCTTGACTTTCTTGACCTACCTTTTGATTTCTTTACTTTTTCTTGACATTCTTGACTGGTAGACACACTGTAAAATAATAATAATAATATTAATAATACACCTATAAACATTTAATTAAAACAGCCATGATGGAGCTATTTTCGTAGTAAGTTGTATGTAACTGTTTATGTAATCTGTGGACTGAATCTTCTTATGTAGATGTCATTCTTGTCTGATGCATGTTTTCTAACTAGGAATTGAATCATCTGCGTTGTTGATGATCTCGAGGATAAAGTATGAGAAGAAATGTCGGATTTTTAGTGACAGAAAATCGAAGTAAAATGCAGTAAATCAACCAATGAAAACCTTAATCTGGTGAATAAAGAATATGAAGATAAAGTTGCAGAGTGCTTGGCAGAAGCGTGTGGGAGAACCCAAGGATAGAAGATGAACACGACACTCATGAAGAACGTAGGAGTCGAGAGCAAACGAACGGTTCTCATATTTAACTTCCTCATTTAACAGAGTGAGCTGTTTGTCTCCCACAGCAAACAGATTTTGCAAGCGAAAGTGACTTTGCATGTTAGGCGTGCGTGCGAAAACAGCCGGTGGCCATGATTTGCAAGATGGAAGGCAGATACTGAAAGGGACACTTCTGTATGTGTGCAGACTGGCACGGCAATTATATTTTAACACAAGCAAGGAGAGTGTTGTTTAGGTTATGTAGCATCGTGTGTACCGTTAGGTTGACTGAGCTGCAAAAGGAGGAGTTATACAAGGAACGAAGTGATGAGATTCTGTTAGTGCTTTGTGGTACTTAATTATCCTTTGACTGCCATCCTTCTGCTACGTCCGCCATTATGTTGTTTTGCGTGACTTTCGAATCTTGTTTCATCACTTCACCTCACCACTCATCTTCATCGTCACGATTGACCTACAGAGCTCAAAAAACGACTTAAAATAACCAAAATGCAATATATATTATATGCTTCATTCATGAGCAAGGTTAATTCATTTTTTGCCTCCGGTTATTCGTATCAAACTAGTAGAGTCCAGATTGCATTTTATTTCTCCCACTATAAAGTTTATTTTCCCCATATTCATTCTTGTGTTATTTCAGGCTTCTACATAGCACCTCCCAAATTACACATCATACCCTCAGATCTGCAACCTAGTTAACTCTTGTGTATTGCCAGGTTGCAAACACTGAAGGGGTAGTCACTTTAAACTTGCACAAAAACAAAAGCTTTCATCACAGATAAGCCACTAACTCTTTTATGTGATTGAATTGGGTTATTTTACGTCGCTTTTCTACTACTTTTGGTTAATCGCAACCGCAAGTCTTTTTTGTATAACGAGGTATGCTAGATACTTTTGTATTGACACATGCATCGTCAGTGGCGTTTTTAACACAAATTTTCTCTTTAAAATTAACGCCAAATTCATGAAAAGGACTGACTTCCAAAACGAGAAGTCATAATGCCCCCCTATTTCTTGAATATGTCGCTCAACATAATGATATTTTCTTCTGCCCGTTCAATTAGTACGCATACGAAACATTGTGATTGGTGCTGATGAATTTTCTTTCTTCAACAGTCACTCGTGATGTATTTTCTGGAGTTACACCCTCAGAAGAAATTCCACGCATCATCGTCGTTCAGAAGTATGGCAGCGCACGCGTACTCACGTGCGTGGAGAATTAGGGTGTGTCCCCGATGCATGACTCTCCATGCGGAATTGTCGCCAGTTCGACGACTGAAAACAATGTCTGTGCTCTTTCAGATTTGTATTCGAGATACTTCTTGTCCATTTCCTGTAACTGTAGAAGGCTAGTGACTTCGATGTGAACGTACGACGACTTTTTGAAATGGGGTTAGCGAACATATCTCGACCCGCCACCGTTCTGTCTATTGGTCCATGTTTATGTTCACGGGAGTCAACGATACATTAGCTACTATACCAAATGGACATGGAAACTCCATATACTATATAACCAAGGGCGATGTAAAATGCACAAAATCAACCACAAATCTTTCTGTCACATGCATAACGTATAATATATGCACGTTCGCTATGGGCCTCCCCGACGGCGCAGGGGTAGCATCGTCGGCTTACCCAGTGGAGGCACATAGTGGTTCGAATCCCAATTTGAACTGTAGGTTCAGTCCCCATTAGCCTTTCTGTTCATAAAGTGGACTTAAAACAACAACAACAAAATCATGCACATTTGCTGTTTATGTGGCATCAGATCAGAATCATATTAATATGCTGACACCGGGAATAAAATCCGGCTTCCTTGGAATACAAAGGGATAGGCTTAACCCACAACTACCAAAAGGTCCAACCGGTGTCACGCTGCGTATTAATATCGTAATTATATCGTAATCTATACAGTTCGAGTTGAGTTGACTTGAATTGAGTTCTTGTATGAAGTCCACTTCAAGCGCAGACAGGCTAATTGGGACTGGACCTACACTTTAAAGTAGGATTCAAACCCGGAACTCCTTCATTGCAAGGTGACGACGTTGCAACTACATCATGGGGAGGCTTCAATATACTGATTAGAGAAATTGCTAAAACATAATATGAAGGTATCTTGAAATAGTTACCCGATAGAATAGACCTTAGGGCAATGTAGGATGTTTATTTTCGGCGGAGCTAGAATCAATATCGTTTGGTTTTGATAGATTTGATTTGGTTCATGTTACTTCGCATTTCTTCCACTTTTGGCTAAACGCGAAGATGGGGATGAGTGATGACATGATGCCATTGATGAACATCCTTGCCCAGACCTGGATTCGAACACGGGACCTCTGGCGTCAAAGCGGCCTGTGATAACTCCGCCACGAAGGCCAACCGACAATTTTTATTGCCAATAGAATCAAACGTCGAAGTGCTTCTAGCACTGAAGAAAGGCTGCCATATCTTCCTTGAGAAGTACACATGAGAATGTTTGACAATAAAAACTGCATTAGACTCGAGTTTAATACATATTAGACTTGACGTCTTGAACAAACAACTCGCCCACAGGAAAGTACACCCTGACGTCTTCATAAGAACGACACAACTATTTTAATGTTTGCAATTCTTTTTCTTAAGTGTGCACGTGATGAAGTGTCTTCTGGATGATGCAGGAAGTTCTTCACGATTGTTGGAGAGCTTCTCTGAAGGGACAGCTTAAGTATTAAGCAAGGCTATTCAAACGACCACTGCAAGTGAGTGAAAGTCGCTTCTCGTGACCCAAGGCATTCCTTGGTACATTGTTTACTTTTCATCTTTCATGGAAAAATATACTGAAGAGATCTAAGGGCCGATTTAATGCATAGAGCATACCGTCTTATGACTCTGTAAACATTAGGAAGTTGTCGACACCTGTTTTCGCTACCAGGTTCGACTTCTGACCTGCCGACGGCAGTTCCTTGGCGAGTGTTCATTGTAGCGATTAGCCTAAAGTGAAAGACAAGCACTGGCGTAGCAAGGAGAGCAGATGGGGCTACAGCCTTCACGAAATTTTAAGAAAGTCAAAATTGTCAAGTGAAACGCAGTAAAAAAAATAGCAGTGGTAAACGCACCCCACCTAAAAATAACATATATTACTATTTTTGTCTTGAACAGTTTTTGTAACTACAGTTCATAGTAGCAATTCGAAATATTTTATTATGCATCCTGCGCCCCTATAACGGAGCTATGAACATCCAACGTTTACAATTCCAGCTCCACCGAAAAAAATCCTTCGCATGCTATTGAAGATAAGAGACGGAAAATAAGAAAAAGACAAGTGCATGTTTAGCTACTCTAAAATCATAATACAATGTTACACAATAATAATAATAATAAATGTGCACTAGATTTCTATCTCTCGATGTTAATGGCTACAATAATGACGTAGGAAGAACTGATTACATAGACGAGATTACAAAAAAAAAATGCCTCTACACTGCCTGACAATCGAACTAAGGACTTTCAAGAGAGTTTCAGTAAAAGCTAAGTCATGCAGGTTCATTTCAATTCAATGCTGGCCGATTTTGTCTCTTATTAGCATAGTGGTTAGCCCTTTTTACTTTGGTACATTGCTATGTTCACGATTTTCGAGCACCAGATACATGTTTTGAAAGCAATGGTACCGGGATGGTCCCGGAGTTGCAGTATTGAAAATATAATTCCAAAGGTCAATGACATGCAACGGGACAAGAAAACAACAGGCGGCATGTCGTTTTTCTCATTTCCAGGTAAAAATTAAAGCAAGGATATTCCGCTGCAGAGGATTGGCCGCTCCTTCCGCGTTGTCATGACAACGAAACCGTCTGCAAGAAAAGTTCCTGCCAAACAATGGTCACTTGCTCTGGCGGACGAACACATAACGGGATACAAGCGCTGTGGCAATTTCCGGGAACGCATTTTCATGCGTGCAGTCACGGCAATTTTCCCTTTACGTTTCCTTTTCAATGTTTTTTTCTTTATTCTCTTTTTTCGATTTTTCAGGAAAGGAAGAGTAAGGAATGGTTGTCTGACCAACTGGAAACCTTCGTGTTGCTGTCGGTCACAATAAACTTCCAGAAACTCTAAGTTTCTTGAAAAATAAGAGCAATGGAGTCTTACTCCTTTGCCTACCAGCGTGATGCATGAATATGGGCGCACGAACGACAAAGAAGCCACCATTGATATGCTCAGGAGAGATTAGTGGGGGAAAAAACACAGCACATATGAAAAAATATGGAAAATATACCACTGATCACTCCTTATATGCCTCGTAGCAGCACTACTACACTCAAAATGGCACCATATAAAATACATATCATGTATTTCATGTCCCAGAAGGTTCACACTACATGTTGAGTCACTGTAACACCTTTTTGCCGGTGTAATGAGCAACAGCCTCCCTGTTTTAACTTGATTATGTTTTTAAGTCCACTTTATGCATAGCAAAACTGTTTGCTTTGATAGATTGATTGATTTGGTTCAATACGTAGCATTTCTGCTACTTTTGGCTAATCGCGAAGATGAGGATGCCTGATACGATGAAATGGATGAAGTGACACTCACAAAAACACCCATGCCCTGGACGGGATTCGACCCCGGGACCCCTGGTGTTGACAAAGAACTATTCGGGACTGGACCTACAGTTTAAAGTGAGGTCAGAACCACTATGTGCCTCCACCGGTCATCGAACTCGGGGTCCCTTTTGCAGTGCTTTAACTCGAATAGTGTCAAAATAACACAGATAAATGGTTCCAATGGGTACAGTTTTAGCACCATACATTTATCAAGCTTCATGTTGTTCATTTTACATCATTATAACGTTAGATATTTTTGAACTTATGCATACCGTGCGTCTTTTATCGAGTGCATATGGTAGGCTACTGGACTCGTGATCTTGTAACCAATAGTCTCAGTTTCGAGTCCTGGGGTGTGTATGGATGTTGCTTTGTGAGTGTCTCTTCATCAATTTCATGTACTCGTTATTTGACTTGTACGTTTAAACGTACAGTTTAAAGTGGGATCCGAACCACAGTGCAATGTGCCTCTACCGAGTATTGAACCCGGGACGCCTTGATTACAAGGCGACGAATTTACCACTACGCTATCGAGGAGGTCCGCTTGTCGTCATGATTAAGCTAAAGAGCAGAAATGCGACGCAAAATAAGCATGACGCCATTATGTATTCATAAAGAAATCCGTACACACACACATTTATAGATGAGAGAATAACTTTGAAGAGTTACTAAAAATTGTGTTTTTACATTATCATGACATCAAGAGTTAGAGCTCTGCTTACTGTCATTGTCTTCTTAGAAAGGAAGAGCAAATTTCTTTTCACTTTCATACACAAACACATTGCACGAGAGTCCGTGAGAGCTCAGGACAGGAAAACATCAGGGGACCGTTAGAGAGTGACCACACTTCATGCCCTGCGTGCTTCGGCACTTTATTGCGGCACTAAATTGTGCACTTCGTGTCGACGGCGCTGAAATGCCGGTGCTGGCTCACGGAGTCATTTCGTACCGGACATGCGAATGCTTTTTTTTTTTTTTTTTGACGGGAAGATGACCGTTTCGAATGAAAGTGATTGGTGGCCAATAGCAAGGGATGAAAAAAATATATATTGCGTGCAGGTCACCTGGGTCTTTCCTTCCCTGTGAGGCGTCGTTTGTGTCAATACTTGAGATAGAGCTTCATTATGAACATAACGGAAAATAAATTAACGTCACGAGGAACCACAACAAAGGAAGCTCACATCTGCATCATTGACCGAAGAATAAATAATCATAGAGCGTTGGCTGTACAGGACTTAGAATTTCGAGATATAATGTTGGTAACCACTATCTTCTTGAGTCAATATCAGTCAGCAATTCAAAGCACTATTAAACAACTTAGTGTGTGGGAGAGGTTTTCTCTGGATATCAACCAGGCGACTTCCGATCTTTCGAGAGCTAACGTCATGCTCATCTTCATGAATTGATTGGTTTGTTGTTATAATATTAAAACTTGAGAATTGTATCCTCCGCCTTATATCTTTTACTGTAAGTTTTGTTCTGTTTTTATTTTTCATTAGCTATATTTTAATGTTATCGCTATTTCTAGGGTGTTCGGGAAAAAAGCACGTAAGTTACAACTGTTGCTTCCATCTAAGTCACACTGAATCAATTAAAGAAAATATTATAAGTATAAATTTATATTAGGCATATGTAAAAATTCTAAACAGTGATGATCCAACATGTACTTATATCATGTTTCTAATGTTTGCTATTAAATGAATAAGCATCCCAAACCGTCTGCTCTCAAATAGAATTTATTTTTACATAAGTGTTTTTTCCCGAACAGTTTGGATTTGTACGTGTATGTTATTACTAATTATCTTGGCAAATGTGTTTACATATGTGCATACCCGGTTGATTTGGTTTATATTACTTCGCTTTTCTGCCACTTTTTGCTAATCGCGAAGATGAGGCAGAATGGGGATAAGATGAAATTGATAAGAACAATCACAAACACACATGGATAGAACACAACACAATCTCCACGGAGGATTATACTTACAGACGCCAGAGCCTCGTTAGTCTGCAAAATGCAGTCTAGGGTGTATTGCGATGAAGAGAGGTTGACATTTGAGTGTCGAGGTGGTAAGTGAGGTTTAAGATTTGAATCCAACCTAACAGTTAACTTCTACACCAACGTAAGTACAATTCGTTCTCTAGAAACACATCAGAAGTAAGAGGTACATTATCGAAAACAGCCTTGGGCAATTTGCCTGATAATATTTATGCATGCCACTGTATATTTCAGTGTTTCAGATTTAACTTTAGCTTCAGTCCAGAATCCAGATTAGCCTATTTGAGCCTTTGTCGGTTCGTAGCAGCCGAATATTTAGAACTGTAAACTAAACATGTCCTTTATTGGAAAATTTCATAGCAGAACTGAAGATTCAATCCTTGCGGGAGGAAAAAAATGGCAGAGCGTTTGGCTTCACCCGTCAAGAGACATTTAGCCAACACTCCGTTACAAAGCCCCGTATTCCCTTGTTCCGTAATTAACAATGGCCGCTAAGAAACGGACACACAGACCCGTCAAAATATATGGAGGAAAAACATCCATGATATGCTTTTGAGATGTGATTACTGTTGATACTAATGCGCCGCTTGACCTCGGGCAAAAATAGCATGTCCCCGATTAGTGTAAGACGGACGATCTTCATTTGTTACTGGAGTAAATGAAACAGGTTCAAGTCTCTCTTCCTGTGGCACGGTAGCTTGGATGCGAAAAAGAAAACTTGTCGAATGCAATGTCGTTATTGGTGAAGCACGTGCCTTAGGGAACATGGCGCGCGATGTCAACCTCATTCGGTTTTTTGGCTGGATTCTTTGGCGACCGGAAGTATGCCCAGTAACCACGCCTGGTTATGACAGTCGACATGATGCTGAAAACTAATGTGTCCTTGCAACTCTTTTTGTACAATAATCCTATAACGTGGTGTGGATTTTACCATGTTCTTCTGATTTCTTAGTTAAAGAATAGAAAGGAGTTTCAAAGGAAAGATGATGAAACCTTTCTCTTGTACATTTCGAGAACATTTAAATAAAAGTGTAATAATTAAGTCAAACACCATTGTTTAATCAAAAGTCGTACCACAAGTGCGTAACATTTCAAGTATATGTATGTAAAAAAGCAGCAGTCTATTTAAAACTATTTACCTGTGTATTTACATTACAGTTCCAAGATTGTCACGCTTTTATCGCTTTTCTACTACACTGTCCCAGTAATCTGTGGTGCAAGCGTACGAAAACAAGTCCTCTGCGCAAGAAGTGACTCGAGAGGGCTAGGCCAATGAACGCGTGAAAGGGAAAGGGATTGCATGGAGGCGACAACGTGACTGCAGCTACCAGCCGTTTGTAGCAACGCATACTCGCTTTCTATCCTTCTCTACCGTTATGCGCACGTTTCTCCACAGACTCCTGAGGATAGCTGTTGTTCAACTCTTGTTTAATCAACTCTTCACTATAGAACATATGTACGAGGGCTGTTCAATATATAACGTAACAAGATCTGTCATTTACGTACATTTTCTTTGCACCTTATTTATTGAACAGCGCTTGTATGTAACAAAAAAATGGGAGGGGCATAAGAAGAAGAACATTCCATGGCTAGTGCAAGTATTGTGTATAAAGAACCGATCCACAGCATTCTACTAACTCACCTCGGAAGAAAAAAGCATGGCACTGCAGTTCCTGATTTTATAACGAATAATTTGAATTCTTCAACACTGAAGTACGATCCTTCTCCAAAGCCTCGAGACATATGAAATCACGCGTGAACTTGGCTTTTTACGCACATTCAAGGAAACGAACCCCTGTGACCATGGACGTGGGTCGCACGGACACGTATGAGTGACGGTTTTCTTTTTTCGCCCGCGAGGTAACTGTCTTTCCCAGGCCGTCGATCCGAGAACTGATAGCCGCGGTGAATTGTGATGTTTTTTTCTCACATGCGTTTGAAACTACGGTTTCTTTAATGTACGGCGACGACAAGGTACGAAAAGTCACCAGGACATTAACAACTGAAAAACATATAGCCTACTCCGAGTGCCGTTAGTTCAAAAGTAAATACAAGTTAAATTTTCACAGTTACTCTATACTGCAAAGTTATTAAAGCAGTGTGTTCTGTGATGCGTGTCTTGAATGGGGCATTATATATAATGTCGATGTTCAACATAGTACTTCACAAAACAAACTAAACAAAAGACATGACCTTGAGTAAATGTCAGTCGCTAACTGTTCAAGTTTTCGGTTATCCAATGTCGCTTTCCCACCCTGCTTAATCGCAGTGATGATGATGATTAGATGAAATGGACCTTAAGAACATACAACGGAAGACTCTTGGTTTGACTGTTGATCGAAACTGGAACCCTCGGCCTCAATGTCTAAAAATGGGTTGTAAAATATCACGAAGAGTTAGCGTTTCAAATACTCAGAATTAGTGTAAATTAGCAGTTCTTCTTGCTCTAACGAGGAACCCCAACTAGCCACCAAATACGATCTTAGTGGTTAGTTAATGATGTCATTGAGACTCTAATATATTCTGATATGTCGAAAAGTAACGTGGTATACACGTAGTTGATTCCTACCATTCTACAGACTAACTAATCGATATCAATTATGTTGTGTTAACTTCACATCTGGAACAAGATCTTGAAATAACTGCATACTTGCGGTAGTATTGTGGCAAAAAGAAAGACATGCATTACTACTATTGTTTCATTATTTTATTAGTGTAAAATTACATTTTAATGTTTCTACGTAACTAAGTATTATTAATTTATTTTGGCTTTATATAAATGGCGACGTTAAGGCTATAAAGCCTTGTCCCACTTAACTATCTACTTCGATATTTTTCTTACATCGCTTTGCTAATAAAAAAAAGAATTAAAAGGAATATAAAAAAAGAATACAATATTCAAACGGACACATAGACACATTCTTCCATGCACATAAACAAAAAGGCAGTACAGTTTATATTACACACATACATACATTCTCGCCCTTACACATACACCCCCCCCCACCACACACGTACGAGCATACCATTACACTTTAAACATAGTCCAAAACGGTATACATTAACGATAATTTATCTTAAATATTATACACAATCATTTTTTGTTTCATTACTTTCTTCTGCTACTTAGTGTCGGGAGTCAAATATTTAATTTTCATTATTTAATAGATGTAATTTTAACAGTCTTTTGAACGTCACAATTGAAAAAGAGCCACGAATTTCAGCAGCTTGTTCCAAAGGCCTGCTGAAGTAACAGTAAAATAATTAAGTATTAAGTATTAAATATATAATATAAAATTTTAAGTGTCCTGTTCTTTTTTAAAAAAAATAATTTAAAACGGCAATCACAGAAGACGAATAAATGAATAAAGATGCTTTGCAACCACAACGGGTAAAATATGGTTAAGGTCTTCAAACCCCAGAATTTCGCTTAACTTTATCAGAAACACAATACGAGACACATAGAATCATATTGGAGATCTCGTTCAATCCAGAGATATTAACGCACTGATGAAAAGTATCCGTTCCAACTTTTTCTTTCTTTTTTAGTACAAAAAGGTACCTTGCACATGGAAGTAACTGATTTACTCTCCACGTTAACGTTGAGTATAACTGGAGGAAAAATTGGCAATTTCACTGACACATGGATGTCAATCAGGTGGAACGGGTTCTACGGCTGATCGATGATGTCAGCTTCTGGTGTTGCAACGGCCTAAGACGAAACTCACACAAGACAGGTTGTGTTGCAATGGATTCTGGTACTGAAAACCGTTCATGTACTGTTTGGGCCTTTTCGTTCCTTAAGAACCAGCTTTGCCATTTCCTTTGGAAAGGTAGTTGCTGGTTGACGTAAATAATGAAATGGAAACCTTAAACGCCCCTGCATTTGCAGAGCGAATCCAAGGACAAACTTCATCGTGAAGAGTAGAATCTTTTCAGATTATCAGGAGTATTCTATATTCGTGGAGAATTTAAATTTATTACTATTATCTTATGATTTTTGAGATAGGTGGTAGTCAGCCATAGCTGACCCGCACCCAGCAATAAAGTCTATTGACTTGAATGTCTGTTCCAATATGTTCAATCTTCTGCCATTCTATATGTGTTACAAGAAGTGATCCTACTTCTGATACTTTTAAGAAAACCACCAGTACACACACGCGCTCGCGCTCAGTATGATATTTGAAAAAAAAATCAGTGGGCGAAATTGCAGTAAATTATTTTTGAAGTATTAGGACATTATGTAAATTGCATATATAGTCCTCCCTCCAAAGAGTACTTAAAATTAGCAAGCATACGAGAGGATGCAACAACCAGAGGGAAGAATTTCTCCCCAATCCTGATCAAATACCACTGTGCACACACGTATAAAAGAATTCGCAAGAGATAGCTAATGTATATGCTTTGGTATTATTATTATTACTATTATTATTTCGAAGGTATTTCGTTTCGTAAACCTCTTGGCGCGCCCTTGACTTTTAGTGCTCTCATTAAATTACTTTATTATTCTTGATACAATACTTTGTCAATTATAACCATGCACGGTTTGGCTACATCAGCTTCCCAATCTATACCCAGGTATATCTGATGCGTTTTGCTTTACTGTAATATGAATTATACATTAGATACTGCAGCAAAAGTTTAGTTGTTTGACGAAGAGGATCCGTGATTAATTCTAGTCATCTAAATTTAGAACGTATTTCGTAGCCAAATTTTAAATCACCATTAACACTTGAATTGTGTACGGTCACCGGCAAGGAAATGGAAACAGTCGGTTCCCTGTATGGTGGTATGTGTATTGACTAAGTCTAAGGCGGTGGCAGAAGTTTCCATTAAAAAATTCCTATTCAAATTCACATAAAGCCATGCAGGGAGGCGAGTATTTCAGGATATAGATGTCCCATTTTTATTGCCGCTCACTGTACAATCACTCGCATCAAACTAAACAAATCTACAACACACTTAATAATGTTGTTATGCTCTTTTCCTTGCTCAAAATCGCCCACTCTTTACATGCTATCAAGTACTACTTTTCCAAATAAACCAACCTTTGCGAACGTAGTATTCCAATAGGCTAGATACTAAAATCAAGACAGTTCTTGCTGCTTACGTGAAACAAGTTCTGCTGATACCCCAACCGTTGCAATTCAAATACTGGTATCGGCGTTCTTCCAGCTTCAGGATGTACTTGATTGATATTCCACAAATAAAGGAATTGAGGACGCTTCCCTTCCCGCGGGCTAGGAAGGAAGAAATTTATTGCATTTTTAACATACTCCTTCACTTCCCCTTGGAAATCTTAATTGTCCTCGACAAAAAATGCCAGGGAGAAATTAACGGAGACCACACGGGGTTGCAACAAATGTGCATGGGGTTTATTTTCGTTTCATTGCAATTAGTAAGCTGTTAAAATATTGTCAAGTTTTAGGGCATGTAGAATGTCGATGTAGCAGAATGTTAAAACCGTGCAAATTGTGAACCTAATATAAGATTATTTCAAATGGAAAGCAACCAGTTCTTTGTCCGGAACAGGTAAACCAATCCTGTAAACTACGATGACAATTAAGGACTGACTATCTCAGAGAATCAAGGTTAGAGTCGCGATGGAGCCACATTTCAGTGATTCGAATTCTACTTCAAACTGTTCGTCTATCTCGATTAGCCTCTATGTGCATAAATGGGTACTTAAAAATTCTTTAACTCTAAAAGAGACTTTGATAATTAAGTGAACGAGTCGCGGGGACTGAAACCATCTACTTTTCGTCGTTACATATTTTAGTCCTTACGGATACCATGTACACAGGGTATTTACTCCTAATAAATAACCTTTTTATAATGCAACTATTTAGAAAACCCACTTGTTTAACTTGATTGAATGTTTGGAAATCAATATCTGTTCTCCAGTCTATGTTGTTTGTCTTTTAACTTCGGGAAAGACTATTTTGATTGAGATTTTCCGGTTTCGACTTCCCGTTAAGGCTAAATGCAGTGCTTTCAATCCAAGTTTAAGCTATAGGCAAAGTTTCAGTTAGCCTATATGATGTTTCTTTCACAAAGTTTTGTCTATACGACCATTTTACACTGAGATATGCTGATTATGCCATGACCAAAATGCTACCGTGAAAAGTGACAAATGCTATGACATATTTCATGGCAATTCTCAAGGATAGAACCGGCTCTATTTCCGTAGCATAGCCAATCAGAAGCGACCTCTAGGTCACGAAACCAGATGTAATGCCGGCAGCGTGAGTTGTAAACAATTTATCACTTCACACTTTTAAAAGACGACAACTATTCAACCGAGAGGAATATCGCTTCGTACAAAATTGTTTTAGGTAAAGAAGAATGGCGCTGATTTAAATACATACTTTACAACGTTTACTGTACACGCATGGAAGTATATTTTAGCTTTTTCAATTGTAAACACCATGCACACAGCATAGACGGTGTAACTCGACGTTCATTTCGTGCTATATGTATTATACATTGTAATTGCAACAGCTAACCGAAATGTTCCATGAAAAGCTTTCGTGTAAAGTGCTATCTGTTGGAAGCATTTTCGTAGCATTTATGCTAGCAAAATTGATAAAGGAAATTTTTTCGTCTGAAGCTGGCCTAAGTTTTAATTGGAATTCAAACTACTGTATCATGAGACTCAGCTGCAAATCGAATCAAGGACGCTTTGGATGGAGGTCTGATATCATTAACAACAACAACAACAACAATAATAATAATAATAATAAATGATACGTGAAAAGATGGGAAATATAACATCGACGATGTCAAGAAAAGAAGTTATACCCCTTTTAGGCACTAATAGGCACGCCACAATACAATGCGAAAAGGATGAACGTTGAAAAATTAACAGCATTTTTTCCATTTTGCAGAGCAAAAAAAGAAACTTTAAGCAAAAAAAAAAAAAAAAACTAACAAAAACGCCCCACATTGTGTCCAATGAGCAACAGAAGACAATAACTGTAAAGTGTACGACATAACAACGTGACCTGCGCTGCATCCATCAACCGCCTGTTTCGGTAATCCGAAACCACATTGACTCGATTTTCTATGCGTTTCCGAGGAATAAAACAGGATCAGTGTACGGATTGTGTCATTGCGACGTCAAACACTGGCGCGCTAGAACATGTTTTGCTCAGGCTATGGAGGTCGTGACGTCACAGCCGTGGCTGGCACGGTTGTAGAAAGCGAATCCAGGACTCCAAAACTTGTTACTGGGTGAAAAAGCGAGAGAAGTCGGAATCGGTGGTCTTCCAAATTAAAAACGATGGGATAATAGCAGTGAGCGAAATCATTGGAAGACTGTTGAGGGGGGGGGGGGGGAGAAGGAGATGATATTAATCTACACAAATATATACACACACACATTACATATATATATATATATATATATATATATATATAATGATATGGATATTTTACAACTAAAGACAATTATTTACTAAATATATTATTAAATTCACATAAAGAAATTAATTTGTTACTTTTAAATATATAACAGATATTTATGAAGTAGCAAACTTATTCCTTAATAATAGATTAAAGATGCCAAAGAACTGCAAAATAGTTGAAATTGTTTTATTATATATGAGCTTTTGTTTAGTTTTTGCTCTTCACTGTAATAAATCAATTAGAATTTATAATTATATTTGACTTGCATTCTTGTTTTACTTTTCTTGTACGCATATTGTTATTGGTGTAGATAGATCTGTTAATGATCTCTTGAGAGAGAGAGAGAGAGAGAGAGAGAGCACATTCTGCACTCACAATCATGCTATTTTGTCTGTGTTTTTGATATTATCCTTAGTAAAAATACGTAAGTAGTCAAAACTAATTGCTTGTATTTTGTTATAACAAAAACTAACCCCCAGAAATGTCCAAGATTGTTGTCGCCCCCAGGAGTTCGCACCCTGGATAATAGAAAGAAGTATTTGTACCGCCAGGATTGAAGTGTACCGTTTTTAGAAAAGAGACAACGATAGGTCTTACTCTCTTAGCGGCTATTGCTTGTATTGTTACGGATATCTGAACATTGTAGCTTCTTTTTATTATTATTTCTGAGAGCCGCCTCGGTGGCCAAATGCATTGAGTGGTCTGTTCACCACCGACAGTTCAGAATAATGGTCACCAGTAATTAAATTAGCAGAACGGGAATGCTAAAAATGGAAGGTTATTGCTAGTCCAAATATCGAAGTACAAACGCAAGTTCAAACATATGTTTCTTCCTATTGGGCCAGGCTTAGTTCCTTGGAAGAATAATTGTCACGGAGGAAGATGACTATATTAGTTGTACTTCCAGATAAATCATAGTAATTACTATTTTTTAAATGCAGCTGTCACGCTAATCATAGTAATTACTATATTTTAAATGCAGCTGTCACGCTATAGTGAATATTATAATGTTCCATGGAATCAGAAAGCAAGACATGAGTTGTTTGCATTAATAATGATGTCCTTCTAACATAATAATTTATTAAGCTTTCTTGTTCTTCTTCGTGTTATGCGATGCGATAAACGCCTCTTACTATCGAAGAAATGAGGAAAGTATTCAGTACATTTGTCCTTATACATGGCTATTCTATCTTCTGGTCTTTCACCTATAATTTACCTCTACATTAATTGTGATTTGTTTTGAAGTTTAGTGCCTTTTTTACTCACTGAAGTAGATACAACACTCAAGAAACCTTTCTGCGATAAATGTGCGCTCCCGTCTTTATCAAGGGCCTCCTCGATGGCGTAGTGGTAACGTGGTCGCCTTATAATCAAGGGTTTTTTGGTTCGATACCGGTGGAGGCACATAGTGTTTCGGATCCCGCTTTATATTTTAGGCCCAGTCCTAATTAGCCTATCCGTGCATAAAGTGAATTTAAAACAACAACTGAACTCAACCCGTCTTTATCAACTGCCTGTCTCAGAAATATGTGAGGCATTACAACATAAAGTATCTAATTTCCAGTTACATGAGATTGCAACTGACCTTCCAATGTCTCAAAAACGATTGTACTTACGACAATATGATTTGATTTACTGAAAAACCTATTACATGGCAGAATCCGGACTAGTGTGATTATATGATATGATATTCTCGAGACTTGTATGTCCTTGGTATGTATTTATGTTCACAAATGTGCGTGTAAGTTTGCATGAATGTTTATTTGTAGCTGTTCCCCCCCCTTATTGAATTCGCACATCCTCATCGTGGGTTGTACATAGAATAATTATTATGCAATACAAACCATGAGGCACATCGTAATTACACACCAAAAACAGGACTCGAATCTGTTTTATAATTTCTGCCGTATTATCCATAATGTGCATCAGATGTTATAACGTGTTAACTGACCTACAACATTTCACTAATGAGTGAAACAGAGCGAGGTCCATTGTTATGTCACGTTTTCCTGTTACACTATGTTTCAGTCCGTTCTCCACATGCCCATCCTCTTATCAATGTCTATCGCTCACGGGTAGGACTTTCCACTGGCCGAGACCGCAATCTGGGAGAAGGCGAAGGAAGTCAGATCATTGTCACGCTGATAATGATTTCTCCAGAGACACTTGTTTCGTTCTCTTGAACCGTAAGTGACTCCAGGGAACGTGATAGAAAAAGAAAGTCGTCGACGGCGACCCAACTTTCCAAAAACGAATCCTGACCGTTTCACGTGACCTAATGAACTTGTTTCGGGCTCCCGCAAGAAGCACGGTGGCGCGTCTGTTGTTTCCAAAAAACGTGGAGCGGTTTGGTGGTAATTGCAGAGGGGTTCGATTTAGTTTCTGGGTTTCAAATGGAGGAACGGCAACGGTCCATATGGCCCAAGAGCTGCAGGAAGTCAGATTGAGGTTAGCAAGCGTCTGTCGATTGAGGCTGCTGGGAGAGAGGCACACCTTCCACATCGGAGGCCTTTCGTGGCTTCCTCCATCGGGAGAAAGTTCGAGGAGCCAGAGAGCAGCTGAAACTCGGTACAATCTGTTTTGCAGCCATATGTATGCATAACCAGTCTGCATGTATACACATCATCTTCTACTTAGTCGTAGTGTGGCCTGCTTATCGTACAAATATTTCTCCTTTCTCCTCATCTCTCCAGGCTTCTTTATCTGCTGAATTTCTTTGTTGTCCGTGGTTGCGCAGGAAGATTTCTGATTGGCAATGGGCACAGTACACTCAAAAAATCTATTGTGTTGACCTTAGGGATGGTATTGAGACGAGATTTCGCACCTGTCTCGTGTGTGAGGATGCGTGTATGGTTCTCGGTCTCCTCACGATTCATAAATACCATCTTGTCCTTGTCTTGATCTCGAACAGCAAGGACCCATCTCCGTGTCGGTGTGGTTATCATAGGGAACTGCGACGTCAGGGTTCACTCGTTCGAATCCCGGACTGGGTATGTGAGTGTCCCCTCATCAATTTCATATCACTCATTCTCATCTTTCGCGATTAGTCCGAATTGGCACAAAAGCGAAGTAAAATAAGCTAATTCAATCAATCGACCGACAAGTCCTGGTCTCAACTCGAGTATTGAAATATATGACATTAGCAACATATAGAGCACGTCACCGCACACACTTTCACAACGGGCGTAGTGAGGTATTGTCGTCGCCTTGTAATCAAGGGGTCCTGGGTTCGATACCTGGTGGAGGCACGTAGTGGTGCGTATCCCACTTTAAACTGTAGGTCCAGACCCGATTAGCCTTACTGTGCATAAAGTGGACTTAAAACACGAACTCAATCAATCAATCAAATACATTCACAATGTATAGAGGTCACGAAGGCAAACAATTGTTCTTAATAACATTTTTCCTTTCGACGTTATGGACCCAAGAAGGAACACATTTTTATTCTCAATGTATGCAATCAACAGGGTCACGGATGCAATTACATGGCGGGTATCAATACGGGTAAGTTAATTTATGTTATGCATAAATAAATCGCACAGTAAATTTATTTCTGTTTTCAATAACCATACATTTTGTAGCTCATAAAATTCTCGACCACAAAGTCCCGTCTCGTCTCGATTTTACAAATGTCTGTCTCGTTCTCGGTCTCGAAGAGTTTAGTCTCGTTTTTGTCTCGATTATGCAATCAAAAGACACCATTTGTAGTTGTTACAGCGGCATGATATTGAAATCATGCGATGATTACGGCTCTTGGACATTGTAAAATAAAAGCTCATAAAGTTACATCGAATGCTCAACCCGACAAGGACCACAGGAGAATCGCATTGATGACGTCATCTCTGCATTTCCCACAGTCGATTCGCATGCGTGGATGATTCCAGAAGATTGGCAGCCAAGGTCTTCACCTTCTCACGAGAGACCCGATATCGGCCGCCTGGAGGCGGAGGCCAGACCGCGGAGGGGCCTCTGGACATGCAGATGGACATCACGCGACACCAGGAATGTCCTCTGCGCGCACCGAGGCTTCGACGATTCAAGCAGGAACTCATCACTATGCAGAGGACGCTCCAGTAGAAATTCCGCTCTGTCGAGGCGTTGAAGTACTTGTCTGACGGCGACGTATGAGGATATGTAATTCCTTTACGCACACGTGACGAATTGTGTCTGTTAACTGTACATCGGCGGTCATAATCGGATTTGTTGTTACGTAATTTCTTGCAGCGACCGAGTCTTCTGTCCGAGGATTCGTTGTGGGGGGAGGAGAAGGGAGGAGGGCGGCTATAGACTTCTTTGTTTGAGTTTTGTTTTAAGTCCACTTTTGTGCACCGATAGGCTAATTTTGACTCGACCTACAGTTTAAAGTTGGATCCGAATCACTGTACCTCCATCGGATATCGAACCCGGGATCCCTTGATTACAAGGCGACGGCGTTACCACTAAGCCACCGGGTGGGGCCAGGCTATAGCCTTCTTCTCTCACTTTCTAATCGCAAAATGTAAAATTTATGAACCATAATTATTATGCCAAATTCACATTATTTTACAGTTTCGTATGCATGGGAAATGTGCTTTTTCATCTGTTTAAGTACTTTCTTGCAACAATTAACATTTTCCTTGTAATGACAAGGAGAAAGCAAGTACATACAGTATCGTACCAACAGAAACATAAGTATATGCTTTTTTAGGGCTCCCACGTAGCAAAGTGGTTACCGCTCTCACTTTTGGTGCGAGCCGTCACAGGTTCTTCCAATGGGAATCCCCAAAATTGCTGACCAGGCGTCGTGAAGAAAATTAGGGGGTTACCTGGAAGGAATTGTAGCGGATTCTAGAAAGTCATAAAACAGCGGCTATGACACTCGATGCGCTGACCACGTGCCACCCAGTTAAAAAGTCGCTTGGCTGGAAGAAAGCAATTGAGACATGGAGTTTAATATGCTTTTTTAAATTGCCGGATCTTATGAGCTATTTATAGAAATATCGAATTGCAAATTAGTCAAAATTACCGACGATTGATCATTATTGACAAATAATCTATCTAGTCGTATCCGTAATTTTAAACAATACTATTTTTTTTATTGGATGACTGAAGCATACGCTATATCTTTCATTGCTTCATCAACAACAATTCAGTAAATATATTTAGTTTCGAAACAAAGATGTTCGAATAAATGAAAGAGGTCTGGAAAGAACAATATATTGGTTTCTACAATCAATATAGACATAATAAACATTATAAAGGACTCTGTTTCGAAAAAAATATATTATAAATAACTGATTACCCGACGTTGCCCGGGTATTTATTTATCCCAATCTTGTATTAGACAGGAAAATAATGAATTCTAACTATATTGTAAAATCTAACTAATTTTAAATTTGATCGTGAATGTCACGAATTAGCATAGCGACTCCGAAAACTATGGATTCGACACTAATCTAGGTCATTTGTGGCATTTTATTTTTCACCCCCTCTCACCCCCCATGCCGATAGATGATGAACTTGATGTTGAATCGCATTGGGACTGTCACGAAAACTATGGATTCCACACTAATATCGGTCGTTTTCGAAACACATCTTGAATGTTAGACAACCCGAGAAACACTATCGTTGTGCGGGATTGCATAGAGTCACGGATGTCTGTTTGTGCGGAACTTAATGTCGCTCGATCTCGATTATTTTTACATGTCAACCCTTCCCACCCCACCTCTAGGGGTGCAAGGGGTGTCTTACCCCCAAAATATTCTTTCCAGATTGCAAGTGATACGTGTACCAAGTTTGGTTGAAATTGCTCCAGGCGTTCGAGAGTTATGCCGGAACAAACATATATACACACCCACACACACACACCCACACACATACGTACATCCATTTTTATATATAGAGAGAGAATATATAGAAGATAGCTTATAAAATATAAATGTGTTGAGAATTCCAGGAATAGCATGATCGTCAGGCGTTATTCCCCGGTAATTTATAATCACGGCTGTCAATGACTTCGCAATCCTGAAAAACTGAGAAATTTTGGATGTATGAGTTTTAAAGTTGGACTTGACTCGATTGTGGATTCCTTTTGCAGTAGTTTTTAGATTGGGAACATTATATTCAAAAGTGTTTTCATTATTTTTTATTCATTTTCAGGAGTACTACTTTCATTTCAATAGTATGTACTATTAAATATTGTTTCAATCGATATATAATATGTTAAAACATTACAAACTAGTTTTGAAATTAATTTTAAAATGCCTGGAAAACATTCAGGGATTTTGATTCTGTCGAAGTAGGTGGGAACTCTATTACTAATAGAAAATAGACCTACTCTTGACTCCCGTGCCGCGAAACTTTTAACGTGTAGTTTTTATCTACAGCCAAACGCCAAACTGGAGAATTCCCTTAAAGCTTACTCCCACACCGGCGTTCAGTGACCTTCGGCGCGGGGAACACCAAACACCACACGAAGTTAAACATCAGACGTCCTTTGAAGTAGTTTGCTGCCGCCCACTGAGGCCTGTTTGCCCACCAAATGAACTTCCATATTGGCACAGCCACCGCGGCCCACGGAAAAGTCAACTTTGCCCATGGCGGTGTCAACGGACGTTCGTGTTCCTTCGTGTCGTCTGCTTGAAATGGCTTTGTTTGGATTTTACGTATTTGGAGATCGTACTGGCCTTAAACCTTCAAAAGGGGGGAGAGACAGATAACATAAAATGCGAATGTTGACGAAAATAATAGTGAAAAGTGAAAAATCCGCTAATTTCAGGAAAAAAAATTAATATTGAAGAATTGAGGTTCCTATGTATGTATGTATGTAAGTGTAGGGGTGCACACATTCTCGATCTCAATCATGGCCTCCCTGATGACGTAGTGGTAACGTCGTCGCCTTGTAATCAAGGGGTCCCGGGTTCGATACCTGGTAGAGGCACAGTAGTTCGGATCCCACTTTAAACTGTAGGTCCATTCCAGATTAGCCTTTCTGTGCATTAAGAGGACTTAAAACAACAAATCAATCGATCTCAATCATATTGGAGCTGATGTGATATGCACCATGTTACGGCCGACTTTATCCCAGGTTGTACCCATTTATTTGAACTGGGTGAACCCCAGGGCCGCTCTTATGCAGGGACAACGCCTGAAAAAATCCGACCTTGGATCACCCACCTCGGGAAACGAATCCAGGTCTCCAAAGTAGCAGTCAGACACCCTACCGACCAGACCACTGCGGCTCCATATTATATGTATGTGTAGAGGAATAATCATGATCGTGCAAGATATGGTATAACGTCTCCTGTGCATTCGCGACATGCCATTAAGGCATAGGGAATCAACACATAGGCCATTTATTGCGGTAATGTGATCATCACCACGCTCCGCAAGGGTTGCTCCCAGGTGCTCATTTATTGGAGCGTGGGTTAACTCCAGAGCCGCTTCATGAAGGGACATTGTAGTCATGTAAACTGCAAAACATTGCAATTGGTTTAACCGTGCGCACCTTTGTTCCTACCAAGGTTTACCGCAGTAAATTTTACGATGAAAATCTAACAAATACTATGATATAACTAAATTATAGAGCGACTATGTAAGGCTGAAAGAAAATGCTATAAGTCTGTGCGATAGACTTTCATACGATAATATGATAATATGTAAACAATAGGATCCATTCAGACAGTGACGTTACCAAAGGAGGGGGTTGGTGGGGTCATAACCCCCTTTCTGATTCAGTATTTTAAAAAAACCCGTCAAAGGTAGGAGAAGGTGGCAAAATGAGGACTGACTACCAAAGAAAATTGTACGTAACCCCTTCTCCCTTTTGAAAATCCTGGGCACGCCACTGTCAGATCATTATTCTCGAACGGTCGAAGAGAAATTCTAAAGTGTTCTAAATTTTCAGAATTTCGAACATCTTCAAAACAATAAATATCTCATAAAAGCTCTTAGTGAGGCAGATCCAAGGGCTAGCCGACCCTTGATTATATCTTGGAGAGAGGTTTAGAAGGTCTTAATCAGATTTTGTCCCTCCCTCTGTACCTTAGAGAAAATAAGAAACAATCCTACCGCAACTGTAGATGGAACGAGGAGACCAAAAGAGCGAACACGGTGTATAAAGAACCTAACCTTACGGGTCAGTTACCCGGAACAGGCCCGCCTACCAAACATGTCGGACGCGGCACATGGCGCTCTCCCAGCAACATTATCTGCTGCAGCATCACGTAGAAAGAGATTTGCCCGGCGAGTATTGTTCTTGGAGGAGGACACTCGCTGTCACCTTTGACCCCCGGAAGAATGCGGGAGAATGGGAAGACCCGTTGCTCGGGTCAATTAATGTTATTTCCCTTCTCCATCTTCACACCTTCTCTGCCTTATGAGCGCGGAAGGTGCGGAAGATTAAGCTGGGCTTTCCTCCTTGGAGGTTTATCTATTTTTATTTAACGTCCTATTTCTTCCACTTTTGGCTAATCGCGACGATGATGAGTGACGATTACATGAAGGGACACTCACAAAGAATACCCAGGCCTGGATTCGAACTAGAGATCGAAATTCCACAACTTAACGCACTCAACCTTGCCACCTGTCGAAATTTTGTAACCACTTTCACAACACACAAATGCCCGACAGATATCTAATGGATCTCTAGTGGATATTCTTATCAGAAGTTCTGGATATCCAGTGGATGTTCTTTGTATATGTACTTGTACGTTCCCTCACGGATGTGCCATGCATGTTTTGATATGTTTTGGACATCAAGTAATACTTGGTTCGCTTGTTTAAGTCCACTTATTATTCAGGATTAGAATCTATGGCGTTAAGCTCTCCATCACAGAGGCTGGCAATAAAATAGTCGTTTATGCGAAGATATTGATAAATACGGCGGCACTTAATGATTTTCCTTATGCTAATATCATTGTAATATTGATTTAAATCTTTACACTTGCAATCCAAATTAAAAATGATCTCACTTTGCAAAATTTGAAGAGCGTTGTGCAAAAGTTTGCTCTGGCTAGCGGCGTCGCCCCCTGGGTGACAAGGCGGACTTTTGCCCACCGTGAAAAAAATAATAGCCTAGCCTCCTGCTTGCTAAAATTATTTGCATGAGACATTCTGAGAATCATTTACAGTAGAGCAAGAATCACAAATATATACAGATATGTAAGGAGATATAGATTATGAAGAAGAAAAAGGTTAGGGAGAGAGAAATATATAAATAAATGGAAACAGCTGAAGAAGGAAATAGAGATAGAATGAAGGCAAGAGAAACAAAGAAGGAATGGGGGAAACGGAGGAATAAAGAGCTAGAAAGAATGAAACAGAAACAAAGGAGAAGGGGAGGACTTGGGGAAACAGTGGAATAAAGAGGTAGAAGGAATGAAACAGAAACAAAGGAGAAGAGAAGGAATTTGGAAACAGAAGAGAAGAAAGAGAAAGAATGAAACAGATACAAAGGCAGTAAGATTGAAATAGAGAAACACAGGAAGGAAGATTAAAAAAATAGTAATTAAAGAGAAACAAATGAAAGATGGAAATGGAGAAACAGAAAGAGAAAATGGGGAAGAATAAGAGGGAAAAGAGAACAGACAGAAAGGAATATAATGAATGAATGGTAAACAAAGAAGGAAGGAGAAACAAAGAAAGGAGAAAGATGAAGAAAAACTGAAATAGAGAAACAAGAAAGAGGAAATTGATAGAGGAAGAAAGAAAGAGGAAATAGAGAAACAAGAAAGAGGAAATTGAGAGGAAAAGAGAAACAGAGAATGAACGAAAGAGACAGAGAAGGATAAGAGAAAGAAGTAGAGAAATAGAAGGAAGGAAGATAGGGAGAGACAAATATAGGAAAAAGAAGTAGAGAAATAGTGAAACGAAAATGAAAGAAAAAAGATTAAATACAGTAAAAAAGATGGAGTGAGAGAGAGCTGTAACCACCTAAGCATAACCAACAATAATATGCAGTCTACCCCTTGAGCCCCACTGCTGTGTGCTTCAGCAGAACCCTTCTTGTTCGCACCGGAGCACATGGAGGCAACCGAAACTGTTGGGAGTTCAGAGCCACAGGGCTCACCAGCCGTCGCCCCGCCCGGGAATTTTGACCTCTCCGACCTCCCAGCTCGTCTGCCGACGGTTCCCTGGAGATCCGAGCGAAACAGTGGTCTCTTCCTGTTTCCGTGTTCATGCGTGGTTCTCCATCCTTCCATTGAACCTGAGCTTCGGTGCGCGATCGCAACGAGAGATACGAACAGCTGCCTAGCTTAGGCTCCAACCGCACCCCGGCCTTCCTGCGAAATTCTCCCAGGCACTTATCATTCCGAATAAATACAATAACTGTACTTTGGCGCAGACGGAAACAGCGTGTTTGGGCTCAGAATTAGATTCTGGGTGCCTAACCTTTGGGTAGAGAACATTCTCTTCAGGCTAACCGACGTGGTGAGGTGGTACGTGTAGTGAGTAGGGCCCGAATTTTTCTGTGTGTGTTTGCCCTCCGTAATCTATTGCATGGATTAATTCTCATCTCAAAGATATTTACCAAAGCTTAAAAGTATGATGAATGACATATTATCATGTTGAAGATGGCAGTTCCAGTAAACAGTTACACCAGTGTCCGACCTCCGTGGCGGAATGGTTAGCAGAGAGCGCTCGATGCCAGGGATCCAGAGTTAGAATCCCAGCCAGATAAATTTAATCATATCATCTCTCATCATCATCGCCACGATTAGGTAAAAGTGGCAGAAAGGCACCGTAAAATAACCCAATTGAATCAATCAAGTTATACCAGTGGTTTCTTGCCCCCTGGAAACTTCCAAGCTCACCAAAGCCTATTTCCCGAGAGGTGTCTAGACACTTGACCGCTGGAAAATGGGCGGGAATGAACAAGGTATGCAATCCTACATTGAAAATTTGCAAGAAATCAAAAACAAATTTAGATTTGCATTTGACTCCCCCTAGCATATCTCAAATAAACTTATTCTTGATGATATGTGGATAGGCCGCAGTAAATTCTTGTCTTTCTTTTCCTCCACTGATATCATAAAGACTAACACAAAAAAAGGGGAGAGAAAACTACCTTCACGATATATCCTTACAACTTGTTCAATGTGCCGTTGTGTGTTGCTGGTAGCCTCCCCAAAATGTTTGGTTCATTCAAATCAACAGTTCACTCATCTATAATTGTTTTGCGTTTGAATTCGGACTAAGTTCTGTTAGTGACTTCACAATACTTTAGTTTCAGTAAAGCCGGCGTGATATATAGTGTCTTTCCCAGTCAAGCACAGACCTGTCGATCTGCGAATGGTCCATTCTAGTAGTTAAGCAAGGAACTCTTGTGGTTTAATATCCGTGTTTCATTTACAGAAAGCCTCACATGGCTAATCTGAGACAAAGAATTCTGGCTCAACCACTATTCATACAGCATTAGAATGGATAACATAGGCAGGTCTTCAGGTATTCCTTCCACGATTCGAGAGCTCTGCAGTGGCAGCAAAAGGTGTCAATTCCAGAAAAATACTGGTTCTTTTTCATCCTGACACCTGCTCTGTTGTCTAGCTTCTAGTGTGGAAGCACATCCACGTGCCAAAGCCTTGCGTGGAGCTTTCGCATTCCGTCCCAAACTTACGCTTCAACCGACGGCCATATTGGACAGCAACCGGTACACGCACGTTACTGAATATTCCACGTCGTATCACGCGCTCTCGCTGCGCGTGACGGATTGCGAACCTCGCACTTTCATCGCGCAGAACTATACGCATAAATCTCAAGTGCGTAAGTACAACGAGATGATTACATCACCTCAGAGTTTCCATTGCCAAATCACGTTCTCCTCAGTAGACATGGGAAGGCAAAAAGGGGGGGGGGGGGGAGTCGCCACAATCCCACTTCTTGGACCAGTGACAAGTATGGTTTCGTAAACAGAAGGACGAGCGTGGAATATTATCAAAGAGCCGCCGATTTATTTATGTAAGAGAATGCATTCATATCTGAATAGCATGCTTCAGAATCAATTTCCTACCACGATTCAGAGTTTTGTTATCAAGTCCACTCGAGGCTCCAATAGACTAAACGAGAATGGGCCTACAGATTCGAACAACTGAAATAAGTTCTCACCCAGAATTAGGGATGTTGGGGACAGAAACGTTTTGTTCGGGACTGGAAAAAAATCTCAATTTTCCCACTAAGTCGGGAAATTTTCTGGACGGGAATGATCGAAGTTTCCCAACAGTGTGTAAATCTCGAATTCTATTTGCATTTCTCGAATAAAAGATAACAGTTTCCAAGAAGTTTCACACACTTACAATGCAGAAAAGATCGAGTACTAACCACTTATAAACATGATCATTTGGAATTTCCCGACTACTCGGGATCCCGAAAATCGGGATATCATTTCCCGAAGTCGGGATCGGGACAGGAAATTATTTTCCCGATACCGGTACCAGTACCGATGTTTCGGGATCCTGCACACACTAACGAGACTAGAAGGCCCCAAAGTTCATTCCCAAATAACCACACACCTCAACTGGGTACATGCAAGTTCTTATTTTTCATTCTGGAGGCTCTACAATGTATCCGAGGTACATATCGTATAGCAGTTCAATTCATTTCTTATCTGATATAATAATAACACCAACAGCAAAGAACAACAACAACAAATCCAGTTTGTTGGTTCTTCATATTCTGATATGCTTGTAGTGATGTCAAGTCGAAGGTCAAAATGAAGGAAACGTTGAGATTCATGTTAACTGGATTTTACATGCAATGTTAGTAGTATATGGAAGATTGAATGTCAATGTGACAATGGAATTTCCCTCATTCTCTAAGATACCAATGAAAAAACCTGAGAAACAGAGAGAATTTTCTGTCACATATGAAGGCCAGCAGAGAGAAAATAGTTTTCCATTCACACCAGACAAACATTACGAATATTTCACACAAAATATAAGAAGCTCAAGGTATAAGAATCGTAGCAAATGCCTCAATATTAAGGCACGAAGTAATGGACACTTATGAATGAAATCCGGAAATTAAAAATACAGTACTAGATTGGTAACTGGTAGTATGATATTAGGCCCCATCAAAGCTGTATTGCACAATGTACACACAATAAAATCAGTTTAATTTTTTTGTACGTAGTCTTGTCTTTCTTTAAGAGGCAGTCAATATGACGCCTGACTGCCATAAGGGAGACCCGGGTTCGATTCCCCGGATAGATCCTTTCAGGTGGAAATTTCCCAGCATGGAAAGGCTCTGGAATTCACCCCTTAATAAATGGATGGTTACCTGGGGGAAGGGGTATGAGCGGCCAGAGCGTTGTGCCGACCGATATTGTGAATATTTGGAGCCGTACCTCCACATCGTCCCTCCCCCCCTTAATGGCATGATATTTTGGTCCTGCCTTTAAAGATTTGCGAAAATCTATCTGCAACCTTCATTTTTAACATATTTGCTGTATTTTCAGAGTATAGTTTCCATTCATCCATATTAAACTAGAATCATATAGTTTTGCTACTATCACTTTCGCTCTACAAACCTTGAAATTACTATACGTGAGCATCTTTGACTGTAAAACTACGAACATAAAGCTAATAAAAATTAAATCCATTATATATAAGAATACACTTGCGCTAATTTAGTGCTACATATAGAAGCCGAAATGTAATAAATCAGCAGAAATTTCTTCACGTCCTTAGAAGCAGAATATCACATCTACTACCAGCACGTCACAGTTATCTCAGCTTTTACTCTTTCAACAGAAAATTTTAGCCATGTTCACTCACTCATCGACGCTAAAAATTACAAGCCACTGCTAATTTTGCTAAATGTGACCATGCTTCTTTGTCAATGTTAATTTTGCTTAATAACTATGATAATAAGCCGTGCTCGTGTGCATCAGAAACTTCGTTCCTCTGTGAAATTACCACGGTTTAGGAGAGCGCCATCTTTATTGTATTGTCGGCAACAAAAGCTGGGGGTTGTACGAACTCGCATATTGGCCTTGGGAGAATGTATGTAAAAATGTAGAAAACGTCCTACAAGTGCGATTGTTGTCTGTGCAAACGTTTTTTTCTAGGTCGGCGGTGTGAAAACTGACACCACGTTCCACTTCCCTGCTTTCCTGAGGTCCCCCGTGAAGGGATACCACTTTGCAGGCAGACACGACACGAGGAGAACGGAAGTGCTACTTATGTCATTTGCTGCGTGTACTTCAGCACGGTAGTTTCCGTAAAAAGTACGCTACGCACTTGACCTTCAACAGAAATCTTATCATCTGACCTTGTAGTGAGTGTTTTCCTTTGTTATTTCAACGGAAAAGTTATGCTATTCGCAAACAAGAGACCAGGAGTGACTAATGGTATTAGCCGCCATTTTACCTGTTCCCACGGCGGTCAAAATGACCCGGAATATTAATTTTGGTGCGAATAACTCTGTTTCCATAATTTACCTGCGTGAGGCTAACTACAAACACTCAATGGTGATAATTTTTTATCGGACATCATAATTTACACAATGTGATCTCAAATTTGTGTGGAAATTAGACACAGCCTAAACATAACACGTAATATTTTATTTCAAGTCAAATGATGACTTAATCTCGCTCCTTACATATACTAATAATGGCGATGACTTTAATGACCACGCTGAGTTGATATCACTAGACATAGGACAAGTAACATCGCTAGAAGAAGAAGGGGTCAAGGGGCAGATAGCCCCGTGTCAGCCAATACACTCCCATAAGAAAAAGGCAAGAAAATCTAGATCATTAAGCGAACTTTTACCTAAATTATAAATTGTTCATGTGACATCAAAGTGTAAAATAAATGTGATTGTTCTCCACATGATATTGTCGCTTGCTTGATCACTTTTTCCTGGAGACGTTAGTTACTAAAGCATAGGCGCCGACTTAGTGGGGCAAGGCATTTTCTGCCCCCCCCCCCCAATTCCTCAAGAAGTATGTACATTATACATTTAAAAAAATATTGTTGTCACTCTTCCCCCCATATTTAAATGAAGCTGGCGTCTCTGTACTAAAGGTATGCGTAGGTTCGCCAGATGTTCCCTATTCCATATCTGTCATTATACTATGTAAAAATTTGTATTATATATTGTTTTAATATATAAAAATAATGTGTTCGTGTATAGAACCCGGATCATACAGTCCCGCTGTACTAGCAAACTAGAAACATGTCAGCTCTAGGTATGTATATTAATTTTTGTAATGTTCTGGTTGGTTACTTTCAAGTGTGTGTGAAAAAAGATTTAAAATAATGACAAAGGAAGAAGAGCGAACAAGGAACTGAATTTTCAATCTCTGCGGCATGCACTATTGAAAAAACATAAGCATGCTGTCAATTTAGATTTAACCGCACACCTAACTAAGTCCTCCCCCCAAAATTCCAGGACCGCAATATGCATCAAAAGTGTCCTCTATCGTACACATAAGTATCAGGAAGTGAAGACCAGAAGATTTAAAGCTCCGGTTGTCATCCCAGCTGCTCGCATAACCCGTTGACTTCTGTTTCGCATGATTGACTGTGTCAGGTACATATACTGCTATTATTGCGCGCCTTTTTTCTAAAGGTTAGCGGTTGCTCGAGTTAAAATAATCCGCATTAGCTCGGCATGTGAAGCAGAAGTTCGCCGGGAAAGAAAAAAAGGCAGTTAACGGTTTAACTTAAGCATCGATATGCTTAGACAGCATTAAGAGAAGAATGGAGTGCCGCCTGAACAGAACGCTCTTATGCCGAATGACACCGATCGAACGGGACATATTAATACAGTTTGTGCTAAAAACATTTTAAAGAGCATTGTTGACCTTTTGCGTTAATGCTAAGCGTTTGCAACAGGTTGGACTGGTTGGACTGTCGCTATCTTCTGCTTTTTCCCATTACTTGGATTCCTCCTCTTATTTGGTATATTCGTCCTTACCGCGTGTGACATAGTAGTGCATCTCTTACTGTTTATTTTTTAGCAGTTGCGTTTGTTCGCTGTTATACGCTTTGTTTATCGGCGTCCACCCCTCTCTATTTCCTTATATGTCTGATTCCATTCCTTTATTTTCTTATATATTCGTGTTTGTCTTTCTTCCTCTTTCCTTGTTATCCTCGTAATTACATTTCTTTCGTATCGTGTCCTTATTCTTTGTCACCTTTCGTTTTCACTTCATCATCTCCTATGTTGCCATCTTTTCCCCTTGGGTTCCTTCGATATTGTTGAATTACCTACTGGCATCCCAGGGATGTAACAGGAGAGACACTCGTTTTTTGATCCTTTTTAATATTTATTAGAACACCTTGACCATGCGGACCCGAATGTAGACTAGAAGTAGACCCCTCTCACTTACTTAATTCCTTCTCTCTTCGGCCCTGGTACCTCCTCACTTCCAGCACGCCACTATCTCCTCAACACCACCTTCTCCTCACGCCTCACGAAACGCTACTCCCCGATCAGCCACGACTTCCTCCCGGTCAATGTCTTGCAGTTTCCATTACTCAGCAATGACATTGCCCGATCGAAAGTCGCACCCGCATTCCTATCTCAAGATCTCCCTCTCTGTCTACAGTATATTCCCTCTGACTACTTTCTCTGTGCTCCATTTCTCTTGTTCTGCATGTATGTTTATCCTTTGTTCCTTGAAAGTTCTCTTTTGTTACTTTAATTGATTCTTCCGTGTACCTGTTTTCTTCTTTCATATACATGTCAAAGTAAATCTGGCAACATGGGCCTCGGTTGGCATGACAAACGGTGCTGCCATCTGTTATCGAAAAGTTACCGCAAAATCGGCTTTAGTTCCCCCTTAACATTCTTTTCTAGTTACGCACGCTTCTACTTCATATTTATGTGTTATCTTTCGGGTTTTCGTGCACCAGGCTTGTGTTTCTACATCTTGCTTTTTCCTTTGAGCAATATTAGTTTCTATATTTGATTCTTTAAAATAATTCGTGTCTGTTCCAACTCTCTCCTCCACAACGGTTTCTGTGGTTTATTTGACGGGATTTTGTCATCTTGGTTGAGCTTTATGAAGGCTGCGAAATCATTGAAGACTGGTGGGGGAGGAAGATAATAATCTACACACACAAATAAATATATAATTAAATATATATGTATAATTATTATATGATATACATATTTATAATGTTATTGAATATGAAAGTAAATTATTAAATATTTAAAAATACATTATTATTAAATACACATAAACGAATTAATTTGTTACTTTTATATTGATTGAATTTGAAATTGTGGGTGTGTCAGCACTTAGGCTATTTTACACCCGTCACATTATATTGGGTTCAGCCCTTTACCATAACTAATACAACATAACTAGGACTACAATATTCTTACTTGGGTTAAAATCTGAGGCTGTAAAGGAGCACTCAGCACACATAAGGACAAAACAGAGGGCAACACACACGGTCATACAGAGAATTATACTGGCCGTACGTTCAGACGCCAGAGCCTCGTTAGCTTGCAAAATGCAGTCCAGGGTATACTTGTTACTTTGTATATATAGCAGATATTTATAAAGTAGCAAAATGTCAATAAATTATTTGTCTTGTATTCTTGTATTACTTGTATTTTGGATATATTTTTATTGGTGTAGATCTGTTGGTGATTCCTTGAAAAAGAGAGAGAGAGAGAGAGAAAGTATTCAACACTCACAATCACACTACTTCGTGTGTGTTTAGATATTATCCTTAGTAAAGCATATTTGAAGTCAAAACGAATTGCTTATCTCTCTTGGTGATGGGGATTTTTGAGGCCAAGATTGTTGGTTGGGGAAATCCCCCCTGCCTTTCTCCCATGATTGCATACTCTGGCTGTACGCCACTGTTTGTTGCCATATTGGAAGATCCTTGCTGACTCGTCCTTGACCAGAAAAAGTATTTAGATCTCAATATCCTCCGCCAAAACTTGAACAGAGCCGTAATAATTCGTAAATATCCATGAAGCTAGAAAAACATGAATTCCGCAATGGACAAGGGTGAAATTGTAAGTCTCCACACGTTAAAGGGGTACCGTGAATATCCTTTTACTCGCATGATATTCACTTAAAACCCACAACACGTTCGCCTACACGCGTCCGTGGGAGTCGATAGGAATTGCTTCACAGGAAAGTACCAAAGCGGAGGAAAGTGACCTGGCCCCGTTAATCGTAGAAGAAACCAGTTTGATCACGTGGTGCATTGCAAGTGGGAGTCGAGGGAGTTAGTTAATTTAATAAATGCAATTCTACCATTCCTTCTATTCTAGAGAACAATTATAATTATAATTGGCAATATAATATTGCATTTGTACTTTTGTTTCTTTACTTCACTTTTGTCCAACTTTTTCTAATCGCTACGATGAGGATGAGTAATGATTAGATGACATTGAAGAAAGGTAATCGCAAGGAACATCAATGTTTAGGCCGGAATTCGAACGCGGGAATTTCGGTAGCTAGATAGAATCGATCTATTAAATAAGCATTCAAAGTTAGTGTCTCCCCGATTGCGTAGTGGTAACAACGTCGCCTTGCAATCATGGCTCAAGGGTTCGATATCCAGTGGAGAGACATCATTTTAAACCGTAGGTCCAGACCCAATTAGCCTATATGTGATAATGTGGACTTAAAAACTCAACGTAATAAAGGTGGGTTAAAAAAGGAACAGGCTACAGTAATGGAATACAAAAGTTAGTAACAGAAAGTGTAAACTGTATAAGCGCTGAATAATGGACAATAGGCTCACAAAAAATGGTATATACACATTATGAAGATAAGATGGCATTAAAAAGATGGGAAAATGCGATTGTCGATTAAAAACGCAACGAAAAATCAAATAGGTGCTAAAATTTGAAAGAGTAAAAAATATGCACAAGGAATATGTGGAATAAATACTGTAAGAACTGAAAATATAAGAAATGTAACTTTTTCTTAAAAAAAAAAGGTTATAAAATAGACAACGAAATACAAAAAAATATGCTAAAACATGAAATAGAGATTAACATTTTGGGAGATATGAACTAAAATACTGAAAATTATATTAATTGATACGAAATAATCACGGGAATATTACCGAAGTAGGGAACAGTTATTTTGATAAGGCATAAAAAGTAGCAACATGCACTAACGACGGAAAGTCAGTATGGATAAAGATAAGAAGGATGAAATTTTTCAATTCATACTAAGAAACAGTGCGTTAAAAATTATTCGGAATTGAAGAGGTACACTGAGAAAAACCCATACGAAAAGCAGAAACGCCAAAAGGTGTGAAATATCTTAAGAATCAAAATGGGTATTCATCGGAAGAAGTTGAGATGAATTTATGACAAGTCCTACTTTATAGTATTAATGCCATGGAAAAAGGAACAAACAAAAATGGCGCAATTCATGGCATCTGTTGCATTCCAGTTGGGAAGTGTAATATGAGGTAAGAAAATATTATCAATGAACGACCGCATTCGTTCGGAGCCATTTCGCTGATGCTAAATGCGAGATGTAATTGCCAACCGGTTTTCTATTATCACGCTATAATCTAAGTTCATTTCTGTTGCAAAAAGCAGAGAAACTTCCTTTTAATTTACTCGTCGCTCATCCATTAAGCAGTTAGCTTTGATTTGCGGGCTTCTTTATTCCAGGACCGGTTGAAAGTCGTTCCTTTTAACCAATGGAACGTAGATGATTCGGAAGGAAGACGAAAATATGGTACAGCAGGATCTGATAACAAATACAGTGATTCTGTTGTTGGTTGAAAATGCGGTTACTGTTGCGTATAAAACACAGCGAAGGGATTGGACTATTCAAAAAATTTCATGTTATATCGGTTATTTAGATTTGGTTTGTGTTATTCAGCGTCGCTTTTCTGCCACTTTTGGCTAATCGCGACATTGAGGATGAGTGATGATATGATGAAATTGATGAAGGTACACAAAATTCGTGGTTGGGATTCGATCCCTGGCGTTGTAGCGATATCTGCTAACCACTACGCCACGGAGTTCGGCAAATATGGTTACCATATTTTTGAAACAAATATTTGTTAAGCAAAACGTCGGCATCCCTTTGCAGATGGTTACCTAAGGCTGCATCCTGTTTTTCCATATGAATTTCTATGTGAAGCTTCACTATTACTCTATTTTTTTTTGTTGTCTACTGGACTTCCTGACGCCCTTGATGACGTATATGTATTATTTTCTACTCATGTGAACCTAAATTTTCATTGCTTTCAATATATTGATATCGTCTACATCTATAACTTCGCCATTTCTCAGGAAACAGGTGTCTCCACACCTATCCCACATTTAACCAAATGTCTTTCAACGTAAGATACATCTGCCCCCTCCACTCCCGTGGCACCTGTACGCCGAAGGCCTAGCCACAAAAGGCGACGCTCACTTTCACCGCTCCATAAGGTATGCGGGGGACCATCACTCGCTGTCATGTTTTCGAAGAGCCCCCCCTCCTCTTCCAGACACGCCTTTCTTCTGGTTTCATGGGTGTCTCGGTGTCTTTAGCTCTTCTGTCATTAGACATCAAGGAGTATAAAGGATGTAAGGGTCCAAACATTTCGTCACGTGAATTAGTCATCGATCATTCTTTGATTCGTTGTTTCTTGGTTGTTGAATAGGTACCTGGACTCGACACCAAGCTGAAAATATTTTCTTTCCAGTTAGTTTTGCCACCCGGATCGTGTCCTATTTTACTACTATAACTAGGAACAGTTAATCAGAACCAAGAGTGTCGTTTAATCCGGGTGATACGCTACGTGATTGTCAACGTACACAGCATGTAATATCTACTTTGATGTTTGATCACCACCCACTTTGTAAAGTCGATCAGCATATAGATTAATCACTGGAGCAGTATCTAAGTAGCGTGTGCGACGGAAGCAGTCGATTGATTGATTGTTTGATGAGTATGGTGATGATATGATGAAGTGGCAATCACAAATAACAACCATCCCCAGGCAGGGATTCGAACCCGGAACTCCTGGCGTCGTGGCGCGCTGTGAGAACCACTGCGCCACTGAGGTCTGCACTAACAGTTGAGTAAAGATTTCTTACGTAGTTCAGTGGGCTAGTATCCACATTGCCATACAGGAACCAAGCGTAACGAAATGTTTGCACTGACACCGCCCTGGCTATCTTACTGCAATGAAAGAAATTTATTGTACGTTAGGGCGTTCGGGTTACTGAGGGAAGTCGTGTCTCTTGGCCGATACGTAGGCCGAGGGATGCAGCAGCTGCTATCTGATTAGGCTTGAGTTAACATTACTTCATAACAAAAGACCAACTAGTTTTCCTTCATAAATAGTCACATTGAAACTCCACTCGCCATGTTACAGCAGGATTTCTAAGTCCCCTCAAGCAAAAAACGACCGAGGAAGCAAATATTCAACCTAAAACCAAGTAGAACCAATGCTTTAGCAAATATGACCAATTTGGAACATGCGAAGAATATTCAACGACATTACCCAAAGTGAAAACAGTTCTCCGACTTCAATACTGAACTGAGCAATTGAATTTAATTGCAATTGAGCAATGATCTGCAGTCCTTGTTGCTCCATTGCCTTTCACGGTCTGCAATTACTGCATGATTCTTCAAAACAGGCGAGACCTTCTGTACCTGATACAAGAATGCCTGGTCGAGTCCTCTCGCTCCAGGAATACCTGTGATTTATGATCAACTTCTGCGACAGGATGTTTTCTCGGATATGCTACGCATAAAACAACGCCCTTAAATCTCCCATCCAGACACCCATGACATTCTGTTCTCTTTTAATACAAAGGATTCGTACCAACACAGAGAGACGCTAGTTCAAACATCTGCAGATTTGGTTGGTTTACCATCTTCTCCATATACAGCGAGTACATCCATTTCCTCTACGACGCCAGAGGTCCCGGGTTCGAATCTCGGCGTGGGCATTGATGTTTCTGAGTGTCCATTCATCAATTTCATCATATCATCACTCATCCCCATCTTCGTAAATCAGCCAAAAGCACAAAAGCGAAGTAAAATAAAGCAAATCAATCAATACCTTGATGTTGTTTGCCGGTGTAGGTTATATCTTGGCGCCGTTCAACACCGACAAACTATCACAGCTCGTAGAGAACATCAAGGCGAACAACTTTTCTGAATAACATTTTGGTCGCTGAGGCCTTGTTTCGAGCCCGTGAAAAACGGCAGCTTTATTCTGAATGTATGCAACCACATGGCACAAATATACGGTTGCCACTGACATTTCCTTTCTCTGCTTGACAACATGCTAATGTTGATGTTTATTCCACGATGGACAAACACATATGGACGACACAGAGGATTATACTGACTGCATCCAGACGCCAGAGCCTCGGATACCATGCTAAAAGCGACAGTATCCTATATTTTCCTGGAGTAACGAGTCAATATTCGGGGTCATGTTTTTTTCAGGTTTCTATTATTAAGTAAGTTTAATTAAATATTAAATATATTTCCCCTAGCATACGTTAAAGCTGTTGTGTAATTTTTGCGCTTTTTCTTCCTTGGGAGAGAAAGGTTTGGATAATATTCGACAAGAGATTTATCGAAATTTGTAACTTCCGCTGTAAAAATATTTAGTTTCTTATGTAATGTTCCTTATTCTTGCTTCCTGCTATCAATTATATAAATTTACATATAAAAACTTGTAATTACGTAATTTGAAATAATTCCGTGACATATATGGGTGAAAGCAGCATTTAAATAAAATGCACGACGATAAAATTGTTAGTAAAAGGGCGTCAAATAGTGAGCCACGTATCTACTGAGGTTAAGATCGTATTTCCATATTGGCTCAGACTTAATCAGAATTAAATAAACCTTTGGATTGATGAAAAAATGGTTTCTAAATATGTAAATATGAAAAAGATTCATATTTATCCAGATATTCCTGGGCATGACAATAATGAATAATAGCAAAAAGAAATTAATTACCCACACGCACATTGCAAGTTATTTATTTCGCCTTCATTTCAATATTGAGTAATACTCTTGGTACACTTAGAGAGCTTTCAGACCGAAGCGACACGTGTCGCTTGGAAGCGAATCCTCAGTAATCAATGGAACCTTTCAAACCAAAGCGACACGATAAGTTGTACGTGTCACTCGAACTAGGCCGTTTCTATAATAATCTACATCGTGTCGCCTAGGTCTGTTCGAGCATTGGCCGTGAATGTTTTGCGTCGTGTCGCTTCGAACTGAAATGTTCCTTATTTCTTATTCTTATTTGTTTGTACTTACACTTGAAATTTTATACCGTTTCACTCTTAATTTTTCTCGCGTTTAATACTTTTCACACTTATTCCATAAGCTGGAAAAATAAGGGCGAGAATTTCGAAGTTAGGTGAAGAGAGATACCGTAGTTCACTTTCAAAAACACTCACCAGGTGTCTACAGTTACATTCAATAAGCAACACAAAGTTGTGCGGAAAACATTCTTGTTATTCCAAGTGGTCTCGGGTCCATTGAGTAAAGTCGCCCCTGGCCGCAGGCTAGAATGTCTATGTTAGAAACTGTTGTGTTCCGACTGCTTTCAACTGCCTTGGAGAACGTGACCGACAAGAGCTTTGCCCATTGAACCGAGCCATGATTGTCTGCGGCAGTCTCTGGTGCCAGGGTGCGACAGGACCAAGCGGCTGCAGATGTAAACAGCACCAAAGGATATTTTGACTTCCGCCATGTCTTCCAACAGCGGTGCCAATCAACACCGCAATATGTGGGCGTTGCGAAACAATAACTTCATTGCGAATTCAGCAGATACCCAGAAGGAAGCCATTGAACCGCTCAGGCAACAAACAAATGCTTCCACATCATCCAGGCGGTGACTTGCGCAATAACTGAACACGATGACATAACCAGAGACAAGGCGATATGTCCGTTCCAGGATGGAGTTGTTACTTAGATGACCATCACAAGTTTCTGTGTACAGACTTGAGCAACTTACTTATTATAGATTGTAGCTCATTCCTTAGAATTATGCAGTATTCGCCATTCATGCAATGCACTGAACGTAGTTGTATTAACTAAATATTAAGTATAAACATAACTACTTGAATATTCGCACACATTTGCATAACAATTTCTGTTTTCTTTTTAATTGCAGATAGCAACACTGGTCGGCAGCGGTACCTGCGCTCAAATACCATCATCAAGTAAGTCTCAATTTACTTCTTACTACAATTGTTCATGTTTGTGAATACATACTACACCCACTACACCCCACTGTGCGAATTAAGTTTTTTTCTTTGGGGGGATGTGAATTCAGTGGCGTATTTGTGATTTCATATTGTCAGGTAGTTTTTTTGGGGGTAAGCAAATTAGTATGTACAGTATGTTAACAGTCGGTGAACTCAACTATTAGCTTGCTCTTCCAAGTACCTAACCTAGGTCATAAAATCTTATGATAACATTTACCCATAATTTAGAAGCATTAAGTATATTTACATTCTAAGAAAACCCACATTCATAGACATAAAGAGCTATAGAACTAGTAACATCGAAAATTTGATCGAATTTCTATTGCCAAGTTCAAACTTAATGCTCCTATGCTTTAACATGGAGACAAATGAAGATGCTTTACATAAACTTTCCTAGCTGTGGGATACCATCTCATCGCATCCGCTACCACTTCTAGAACTGACTACACCTTACATGTCTACAGTGGTGAAATGCACTGAGGAATATGGAATGTGCTTTGGAATTAAGTATAAATTAAGTGCAGTATGTACAAAGGTAAAATCTGGCTTTCATGACACTAACTTGGTAGAGTCGTAATGTTCGAGATTAAATGAGAATAGTTAGACACACTGTGTCTATTTAATTGTCATGCGTTTTAAGTAAAGGTACCTCATGATGTAATAAGATCAGCAATCTGATTGGAGTAAAGGCTAAACTGAGAAAGTATCTGGAATGAAGTAAATATACAACCTCAAACCGAATCAGCATATGATATGACACCAAGTGGCTCACATTAAATAAATGTTCCGCTATTTCTAAAAATAACTTTAGGGCAATGAGTTCTAGCAAGTAATTGTACCAGATGATAAAAATGCCACATGAAGATGAAAATTAAGCTAAATACAGTAAGTGCTCCAAACAAAGTTCGCATGTTAAGTTGACAAACTAAGTAAATATTTGAAGTGGATAATTTCCAAGTATATACAGTAAAACAGGACAACAACTTTTAATGTTATCTTCCTCAATATTGATGAAACATTTGACAAGGAACGTGACATCAACGAAGCTCGGCTTAAACTTGTTCAAGCGTTTAGAACAACCCACAGCTCATCTTGCATGACGACTTGAGAACCTAACATTACACGTTACCAACACTTCAAGGACAAGCAGATGTTTGAAGCTCTTTATTCGCCTCAGTGGCAACACTGAATACCACATGTACGACAACTTCCGGTTCAGAATTTAACAGCAAATTCACACAAGATTGCAAGAAAGAAGTACATGTATTGTCATATTCCGCATGCTTCATAGTTTATAAGGACGCACATTACGAAGTTACACAACTTCCTGGTTGAGTTGTGGATCTTTTAATGACTCGTATCAAAGTAGGGAAGTATACTCCATGTTAATTTTAGACACGGCCCAGGAGAAGAATTAAACGCAAGGAACTGAAGTAATCTATCAACAATAGTTGAAGTATCTTACATAAAATCAATGTAACATTGAAATCCGCCAAACTTCCAAATCCATGCATTTCCGTTGTTGTTTACCAACAACCCCAAGCTTTTCCGTTCTTGCGCTTTATTATGCTCAGATTATTAATATATTCTGGGATTAAAGAATTTGCCAAATCGTAAATGAACGTTCAAACACTGTCTCATATATATATATTTATATATATATATAAAAAATGTTACTAACTCCTGTTAACCTGTTCAACTTTCTCCCTCCAATACGGTCATGCATGCAGTGCACGTCTCGTATGGATCTCCGTGCCTACTAGTTGGACTTTGATACATTGTATTTGCTTGTTCTGCAGTGCTCGAAGTGGAAATTCCTAGCTATACCCTGTACCAGCCAACTGACCAGGCGAACGAGAACAAGTCTCTGTGCAAGAAGTGACGCAAGACGGCTCCACCAATGAACAGTGAGAGAAACGGAATTGCGTAATGACGACTGGAGTTACCCGCTTTCCCTGCTTTACTCTGTCAGCGTTGCTAACTTTTGAAACCTATAGTACCGCACGCACATGCAAACGGACCGTATTTTTGTCTCCAGGTCCATACGCTTGGTTTAAGAATTTCTTAGGGAAATATTAGGGATAAAACAGCAAGTGCAAATTTTGACAAGCCGTAGATTTAGCTTACGGAGTAAGGTCTGGGCCGTACGTCCGTACATGCTATGACATTTCTGTACATGTATGGTAATGACCATACGGTTGGCAACGATGCGCTTTCACCACTAAATTTTCCTCCTTCTCCTCTGCCGCTATGCGCGGCCCCGCTCTACAGTTAGCTGGGACAGGGTATAGGAGAATGCTAAGTAGAGTTTGAGGAAAGGTTGGGAAGGGGGGGGGGGGCGCGTATACAATTTTATATGCTTGCTGAAAATTTTCTTAACTGGGACGATAGAATCCCACTTTGAGCATTGATGTTCTGTCGCATGTCTCATTATTTGTCGCGAACTAAATAGGTAGAAAAGCAACATAAATAAATAGAATTACACAGTAACTGTTGCTCAGCTTGATCACCATGATAAGTTTTAGATGAGTTACGGGTCTATTTCAGTTATTCTTATCCCACTGTAGGTACAGCCTTTACAAACCTGTTAGGTAAACATTGTAAATGTGAGTTCACTTTTACCATTTTATGGACGCAATGACATTTTCTGTGCGAGAGTGAGCTTTTGAACAAAATAACCAAGGAACTCCACAGCGTGCGGAGTGGAGATTGTATGAAGCATGAACTTAGACTTTAGGAAGAAGTTACTTTGGAAATATGGTTATGGTTAAGAAGGTGAAATGGATAGCTAAAGAGAGGAATTAAACTGTGCTGGAAAGGGTTAGGGGGGAAAAGCACCACCGAAGGTGATCAGGAAGGCGAAGAAAAGTAAGTGCTTGAGACACTGGCTGAGAAGGGGCTGCCAGATACAAGATGTTGATTGATTGATTGATTTGTTGTTTTAAGTCCACTTTATGCACAGTAAGGCTAATCGGGACTGGACCTACAGTTTAAAGTGGGATCCGAACCACTTGTGCCTCCACCGGGTATCGAACCCGGGACCCCTTGATTACAAGGCAACAACGCTACCACTGCGCCATCGGGGAGGCCGAGATACAAGATGTGTCGGAAGCAATGGTCAACAGGGAAAGTGTCCGGAAAGTAGATATCAACTGGTAGATGATATATTAAAATAAGTGGATGATGTATTAAAAGAAAATGCTGAAGGTCTGTCCGTTGGACTGAAACAATGAATGAAAAAAACCTGCCCACATATTATGTGTATTCATGTGAGGAAAAATTACCATGTAAAGATTCCCCACTAAAAGGAGAGATAGCTTCGTTCTGCACTCAACCAACCAGTTAATTGATGGATATTACGTAAAGGATCTTCATAACAGGTTGTACCCTCGTGGAACTGATGCGCAGAGTATTGTTGCCGTCTTTAAAACGTTTGTAATCCCCTTTGGCAGAAGCGGCCCAAGGCTACCCTTCCCCCATTCACATGTAAACGTAGCCTAGCGAATCCCACCGTTGCCGTCAGCATGTCGGTACACGAAGAATTGAGGTCAGAATCGAAAATCGAGGCCAACCTTCACTGTCACTGCTGCGTCTGCAGATTCTGAGAGTGCATGGAGCCAAGTCTCCGTCGCAGCTGTTCATCCAGGTAACCTTGTTTCGGGAGCGACGCGATTATTAGCGATTGTTTCGTAGTCGTAAACCCCGCGACGCTTTGGTGGTTTTAACGAGCGGGGAGGAAAATGTTACGGAAATAGCTTTCAGTGATTTCAACGCTCGGGTGGAGCAGCATCGAGCAAGAAAGTCTCTCTGCCTCCTTTAGGTATGGTATCGTATGGTACAACTTTTTAGAATAAGACGACAGCAAGACCTGATACTTCGAAGCTTGTCGAGATCAGACCCTCCAAAACTTGTCGAGATCAGACCCTCCAAAACTTGTCGAGACCAGATCCTCCAAAACTTGTCGAGACCAGACCCTCCAAAACTTGTCGAGACCAGACCCTCCAAAACTTGTCGAGACCAAACTCTCCAAAACTTGTCAAGACCAGGCCATCCGACGAATGTCGAGACCAGACGCTCCAAAACTTGTCGAGACCAGACCCTCCAAAACTTGTCGAGACCAGACCCTCCAAAACTTGTCAAGACAAGGCCATCCGAGGAATGTCGAGACTAGACCCTTCAAAACTTGTCGAGACCAGACCCTCCAAAACTTGTCGAGACCAGACCCTCCAAAACTTGTCGAGACCAGACCCTCCAAAACTTGTCGAGACCAGACTTTCCAAAACTTGCCATCCGAGGAATGTCGAGACTAGACCCTCCTACACTTGTCAAGACCAGACCCTCTAAAACGTGTCAAGACCAGACCCTCCGATGCTTGTCGAGACCTGACTTCGAGGCTTGTGGAAACCAGATCCTCCGAGGATTGTCAAGACCAGACCCTCCAAAACTTGTCGAGACGAGACTCTCCAAAACTTTCCAAGACCAGACTCTCCAAAACGTTTCGAGACGAGACTCTCCAAAACTTGTCAAGACCAGACCCTCCAAAACTTATCAAGACCAGACCCTCCAAAACTTGTCAACCAGACCCTCCGTGGAATGTCGAGACGAGACCCACCGAGGCTTATCGAGACCAGAGCCTTGCAGGTTCATCGAGACGATACTGAGAGGAGACAAACATATGTAAAAACAGAAGTGGACAGATATCTAGACATCAGCAAGAACAAACCACGCGAAAATTCACTTGCATTCTGTTGACGGAATTCTAAACAGATGTAGTTTTTCAAAATTTGGAATGTCACAGTGGTTTTTTTTTCGAAAAGAGAGGAATGTCCGACAACTGCTGGATCCTAAAGGTCCAATGCAGCCATAATTGGAGCCTTTCGGATGGTTCTATATCCAATCTAGGCCTTATCGTTCATGGAAACTGCCATCCAGAAGAATTCTCATAAACAGAAGACTTCACATAAACATAAGAATATCTTGGTCTGAAAAGAAGACAGCAATGTAAAGGGAGGACAAACCAAATTTCGCCCACCATGATTCTCCAGAGACTTCTCCCATTAGACTTCAGCTTTCCAATTGGTACTTTCCTAAACAAACACACCATATGTTAACAACATATCAACCGAATTAATTTTAAATACGCGATCCTTTTCTAGGTTAAATGGTACATAAAAAAGTTAAATTTCAAGAATAGATTCTCAGCATTGTTCAGGTCCTCCAAACAATTACATGCAAATCTTGAGGGAATATACCCACGGCCACCATTGAAGCCTTAAATGTGTTCGAAAAGTATCACGGTCCATAATTAATGAACAGCGTTCGCCGAGCAGTATTAACAAAAGAGAAAGTCACAAGAGCTTACAAGGTCATGAATTATACAATACGTAACTCGACGCTTACCTAACAAGACAATCTTGTATCTGTCTGGGGTTTTGTCTTCCTAGTCTACATGCATAAACAGCACATTGTGTTTGAATGTGATTTCAACTGGCCATTTCAATTACGTTTGTCAGAGTTTGCATGCAAGATGTGTTTCAAGATGGAAGTATCTGGGGCAGTAGACGCTTACTGTAGAGACTTCTCTGGCACGGGTGCAAAGACAATAGCAGGTACATTATCCATCACTAAAATATCATTCCGTTTTTTGCTTTTTATCCTGTGTGTTATTTAGGAAAGAAATGTAATGGGTAATTTCCCTGGTATTCTATTTGCAGTCGACTTCACACGCAGAACCGATTGGTTGACTTCGTTTATTTTACTTCGGTTTTCTGCAACTTTTGGCTAATCGCGACGATATTTAAAGGCTTTTCCCATGGTAACGCTGAGCATTATCAGTAGGTACAATCACTGGCAATAAAATTAAGACACTTAGATCCTGAATTACTCACTTCTCTGCAAATCGTTCTGTGTGTTGCCTAACTCTACGGCGAAAAATTGATTTGAATAGAACATTTTTCAATGGAAAGTTTTGTCACCGCCATACAGTTAGGCAACACACACAACGCCTTTCAGGAAAGTGAATATTTCAGGATCAAGGTGTCCCATTTTTATTGTCAGTGACTGTACCTGCGAATGTCATTTTGAGAAAAGGAGTGTGATTGTATTACGTGATGGTCGCAGCTATATAATTGAAAAACACTATCAACAAAATTTTATGTCTATCCACGGATTTGGAAGGCTAAAAAATGACCGAAGATAACAATTATGTATTAACAAGACCAGCTGCTTAAGTGTCACTGTTGAGCAAGAAATCCCTTGAAGCAAAAATCTCCGTCGAGCAGTCTGAAGGCTGGGTGGAAAGTCGGAAGCCCGAACCTATAATTCAAAACAATCGATAAGGCTGAAGACTGGACGAAAATAAGCTCTTTTCTTAACATGGAAGACGTGGTTCCCGTTGATACCTCTTCGATCAACACATGGCGAAAATATTATCGGGTATCGGCGACCAGGGGTCAACGATCCGTAATTAAGACCCATCCTCCGAGCATCGCAGGACACGGAAGACTCCGATTGTTTCCTGAAACGTGACCTGCGTGCTGAACACTTCCTTCGAGGGACTCATTGTTGGCTCGACATTGACCTATAGAGGACTTCCAATAGGCAATGATTATGCATATACGTCGACGGGGGTTTACCAGCTATTGTTGCCGCATCTTTAACATTCCGGCGCTGTTCACGGAGCGTGCGTAATCGGTAATGATTGCAGCTCTGCTGTCACGATGGACAATTACTAGCCGACATTAGTGTCGCTAACTCTGAGGAGTGCAACAGGGCCTGTTTACCCCCTGCGACTCTTTTGTGTGTCCGCGGTGAGTTTCGAGCTAGTCTATTGACGTTATCGGTTACCGGTGAGCGATTTTCAGAAGGGTACACTACGATCGAGAGCAATACGCGACTGCAGTACTCTGAGAAGCATGTATTAGCAAGCAAATTGTCCATACCTATGCTCATTTACTTTCTCTTACGTCATAATGCAAGTTTTAAGTAATGGAACTGCACTGATGTCTTGCTTCTCCAATTCTTGAAACTTGCATTGCGTGAAACAATGTGAAGAAAATGGTAAAAGATAATTAGAATCGCACCATACTCCAAGGTCCAAACTTTTTCAGGACTGGATTCGAAGCCAGAATGTTCTTCGTGGGGTTAGGAAAAATGTCTTGCATTTCTTGATTGTAGCAATCATCAAGACTACAAAAGATCAGCGCCCTCTTTCGATCAGCAGCATGTCAACTTCTTCAGTAAACAAGTAAAAATAGGTAAATAAATGGTGCTTTGGTCCTTAATACTCACTTTTTGTATGGTGCTTAGGAGTACCTCTGTCTTCTCAGTATTTTCATTACTGCAAAATAGCTAAGTTGCTTTCCACAGATCGAATCAATAACCTTGGTATTCCTTGAATCTGCAACCATTGTTAACAGCCGTACGGTAATTTCATGACCTATGCGGATATAAGGTCCTGACTTTAGAACATATGTTAGAAGTACGATTCTGGAATACTTTTGTACTGTCATTTTCTTCTTTACGTCGCTTTTTTCCTCTTTAAAATCACAACGATGAGGATGAATGATGATTGGATGAAATTAATGACGATAAACTGACAAAGGTCACTCACCCATTCCCACACCGGGACTCGAACCTGGAACCTTTGGTGGCGAGATTGTGAATCGATCAATTAACGCGATTGGTCAACAGACTGATCAATACAAGATAAAGGTAAAGAAATCCCCACTAATGATGTTCTTTAATCAACAAGGAAAACAAGAAAATGAAAATAAGAAGCATACTTGAATAGAGGCATTCCCAAGGCTAAGGAACAAACTCCGGTTCCTAGACACAAAAGCAAACAGCAGCAATCGAAAAAGTTCACATCAGGATGTATGCAAGAGTGCTACATGGCTCGTCCCAATCTATTTATGATTTTTCTGTTATTTGTCACAATTCTGTATGATTTAGTGTTTTGGCTTCCATTTTCCAATATGGCGGATGAAGATTCAGTCGCTATTTCCTAGGACATCGCTGCCAAATGTTATATCATTGCTTAGTTTTCCTTTATTTTGCTTAATTTGTCTACACCAATATTAAAAAGAGTCTAATCGATGGCATAGTGGTAACGTCGTCACTTTGCAATCAAGAGGTCCCGGTTGCCTTACCCGATAGAAGTTCATGGCACAGTGATTCGGATGCCACTTTAAACTGTAGGTGCGGTCACGATTAGCCTATGTATGCCAAAATCAAATTGAACTAATATTAAAGAATAGGCAGAAAGTGATCTGTAAGGCCTCTATTGCATCATTGTTGAGTTTGTGTTGCACATCAAAGTTGTTTTGGAAGAACAGTTTAAAATGTTGAAAAAAAGTTGTTTTCAGTGCACCGTTGTTCGGTTGTTGGTTAGAATTATGGTTAAACGAAAAGCTAAAACAAGTTCTGTTAGATTCGAACAAAACTTGTGGTGTGTTTGACCTAAGAGGAGATTACAAAGGATCAAACACACCACAAGTAGTTCCCGCAACATGTTTTGGGAACATGATTAGCATTCACATGAAGCAACTAAGCGCAAACGCTTTAGTTTCAAGGCCAACTGCGCTTGGATAATACCTTTTTCCAAATGCACACTGTATTTTTGTGGATTTGTCTTTTACAAGCGGATAATGTCTTTTCTGTACCGAGCGGTATTAAATTTCATTCCAAGAGTGTGCAAAGGGTAACAGATTTGCATCAAGATGTCATTGCAGAAATGTTAAGCTTTCATCAAAATGCCATTGTATCGTGGATAAATCTGTTTCCATAAATCAGTACGCGAATCGAAGTGAAAGGACACGTATAAGCTTCATAAGTTTGTAAATTATGTTTTGACAGGAATGGTAGCGAGAACAAGTTATATGCAAGGATAGGATAATCGGGACTGGACCTACAGTTTAAAGTGGGATCCCTTGATTACAAGCCGACGATGTTCCAACTATACGCTATCGGGTAGGCCTTGATATTGACAACGAAGCAGCCCTGTTAAAAAAATATCGAGACAGGAAAGCAATCAGACCCTTCGAGGCGAGACTGAAAAAGAGAAAGACCACTGTAAAATCGAGAGGAGACGGTCAATAAACAAAGACATGATACTTGAAAAATACTCACATCAAAGTTGCTTTACTGTAAGACTTATGGAGACATTCAAATCAGATGTTCATTTGCTACTTGTAATGACCGGACATTACATTGTAGTTGTATGCTGTTTAGTTGAAATATTGTGTTTGTTCGTTTTTAAATGTGTCAAATATTTAAGATGTCACAGGCAACTAGTGGTCAAATAGACTAACCTAAATATGTCAACCTGGCAACATGTATGGAATGAGAGATTCATGAACAAGCTAACATAGCAACAAGATAACTGTGATATAAAAATATCTAGAACAATGTGTAAAAGTGAAATAATCATACATTATTTACAAAATCGTGTCGTATCACTCTGATGAATCCATTGACATTATACAGCGAGTGAGAACTGATTTGGTAAAAGGTACAGGAGCATTGGCCAAAGTCGACAGTTCTTTGTTGACAGGGTTATATCAAACAATGCAATGGAATGATGTGTGTATTTAAGTTTCTAAATTGTTATTAAGTGCATTCACGACGATTAAAGCTTTTTTATTAAAGTAAAACAGGATGTTTTTGTTTAGCACGACTGGTGATTACCAGAGTCTTTTGCTAACGACATGAGGAGCGAATGATAAATTCCGAAACAGACTCAAAGCTACGTAACACACACATCTCCCTTTCATTCCCCTTATAAAAATTTGTTATTGATGGTTTTCATATTTTTCAGTATCAAGAGTTATATTGTACATTGCGAAATTTGATGCACATTTTGCCACTTATTACTGAACAGACATCTTCGAATTAATAATATATTTATGAATTCTCCTTTAAGCGTTTACGAAGGTGCCATTTATTCCCAGAAGGTAAACGACTTTGGTGGAATCTTCGAGATGGCCTTATGTTTCCCTCGATTTTCCGCATCGAATTCCATGCAGTCGATAATACGCGCACTGTCTTCCACTCTGGAGGCTCCAGGAGCTATTATTATCCTCCAGAGCCAGGCAGACGGCCGAATCCTCCGTTACCTTCCCGGCAACAATATGACTTCGCGATCGTGCGGAATAAATTAGACGCGGTACTTATTATGTGGTTGTGGGACTGGAGGCAGTTGGACCTTCTTGTTGGGCACAGTGTTCTGGAAGGTCAATACCATGGCCTTGGTCAGATCTTCCACAATGGCTCTTTCCTTTCGTCGAATTATGCACCGTGATGGACAATTTGCAATGCAGCAGACTTCTGCACGAGGTTGCACTTTTGGTATTCTTCGGCAGCCTTCCTAAGATCATTGCAAATGAGAGAGTGGTAGTAATTTGCGAAGCCTTTTTTCAAAGTTTTTGAATTGTAAGTGTTCGACAACAACTTTGAGCTATTGCAATATGCTTTTCCCACTGATATTCAGTGATGGTAATTCGAGGGGAAATTTCCCTGCGCGTGGGAAATGTTTAAGAAATTTCAGTAACGCCAATGATGGGAAATACTTACAGGCAGGCAAAATGTGCATAAAACTGTAAAGATAATTTCTTTCAGTCGTTAGCCATTTATTACTCTTTCTTAGGAAGCGAACTGCAAAATAATTTCCAAATGTTCCTCATTGAGATTTGTTGATATTTACTCCTTGGCACCTTCTGAAAAATGATAACTTTTGGAATACATAATCAAATGCCACAGCATATGCTGTTGTCTTGAGAAGTATTTTTCGTAGATTGCCTGAACAACGGGGAGGCACATAGTGTTTCGGATCCCACTTTAAACTGTAGGTCCAGTCCCGATCAAGACAGCAACGCAATCAACCAAAACCCAATGCACCTAGAATTCAGGACCTCTGATTCTATTCTACAGTATACGCTTTGCTCCAATCAAACTTTCTGAAAACCGGGATCTTTAACAAAAGTTTGGCCATCGTGCACAAATGCAGATGGACCCTTCTGTCCATCAGATTGTATCTACCTAGCTTTCCCTATTGTACTATCAATTATCAAAATATACTAACAGCAAATAACGAAAAAATTAGTATTGTAGGAATACAGAAAGCATATAGGAAATACCAAACCATCGAAATACAAAATACCAAAGTATGGAAAATCTAAACAAGGAACGAAATACCATTGATACTGAATACTTCAGAACTTTGAAATACTGTGGAGATATTTTCGATATTGATTCCAACGTGGCCGGAATCTCGTTGAATTTTCATGCTCAGGAGAGGCTTTTTATCTCTCGGTCATCAACTCGGTTAGCCACGTCCTTGGGCGACCTTAACTGGCCCCTCGCCCATGCAATCGCGCCGCGGAGGTCAACGCAATTTGCGAGACGCCCGCGCGAGGTGCATCGCATCGTCTTCTTTCGCATCTCGGGTGGATGCTGCATCCTGGAGACGAAGGATGCTGCCGTCACCATCTGCAATCAAGCGGGATTAGTAATTAGCAGGGGCGGCGCCTCCCACGCGGGTAACAATCACGCTATCTCACAGTTGGGTTGCCATTGTCGTTGTCTTCTTCAAATTCGACTGGAACAAGATTTTTCTTTGTTAGATTTTCCGTTCTTCTCTACTTATGGAGAGTTATACCACAGATAATGATATATATCTGGGTTATATAAGGCACGTCCAGAAAGTAAGTTCCGTTTGGTAATAAAATTAAATTGTGTACAGATACAGAAAAGTTATTTATTGCACAAAATTCTACAACTCTTAAACTACTTTTCCACAAAACTGCCGAAATTTTGCAGGCATTTGTCATAGCGTGGCACAAGTTTTTGTATACTTCTTCATAGAAATTTGCCGCCTGTGTCTTCAACCAGTTGGAAACAGTTTCTTTCAGCTCGTCGTCATTGTTGAAGTGTTGACCGCCAAGGAAAGACTTGAGATGTAGCGACTTTCATCTGTTCTTACATCTCAAGTCTTTCCTTGGCGGTCAACACTTCAACAATGACGACGAGCTGAAAGAAACTGTTTCCAACTGGTTGAAGACACAGGCGGCAAATTTCTATGAAGAAGGTATACAAAAACTTGTGCCACGCTATGACAAATGCCTGCAAAATTTCGGCAGTTATGTGGAAAAGTAGTTTAAGAGTTGTAGAATTTTATGCAATAAATAACTTTTCTGTATCTGTACACAATTTAATTTTATTACCAAACGGAACTTACTTTCTGGACGTGCCTTGTACGTTACTCGTCAGTAGAATTTTCGTCGACTATTGGTTGGTATCGCACAAATATTAATGGAATTAGATAAACAACAAAGATTACCTCATACTGGATCAAGCACATGCATTCACAAATCCTGAAGAGGGATGACTGATTGGCTTTTCAAGTTTTGGATGTCCTGTCTCATTGTAGTCACCGCCAGTAAAAATGGGACACCTAGATCCTGAAATATCCTCTTCTCTGCAAGACGTTATGTGTGTTGCCTAACTGTACAGCGGATATTTCAGGATCTAGGTGTCCCATTTGTATTGCCGGTGACTGTACACTGTCGTCGAGACCTAATGAAATCGGTGTTTTCCAAAAATTATATTTTTTGTCAGAAACGAATTCAACACTCAACATTCTCTGTAATATGAACGAAATTCTGAACCCTGTTTCTCTTATGCACAAACAGAAATGCAAATCCTGTATTATATGATACTACTTTAAATTATACTCGTGTCCTTTATAAGTCTCTTAACGTTAATTTTGAATGTGAGCTGAAAGACAACCAAATCAGCACGTGGTGTTGTCTGTCCGTGAGAGTGAAAAATGAACTTCACTTGACCTATTGATCTCACGGGAGCCGTAACGGCTGAACATAAAGCAACCTCAACCTATTTTACCTGATATAAGCCTATCAGGTACCATGCTGTAAAGTAATTGGTACTTGTGAGTAATTCTGGCCGACCATGGGCGTTAACTTACCAAATATTGTGGATAGTGTGTACTATACCAATATCAAATCATAGGAACACATGTTTTTCTGGATTGGAAAAAGGGGAGGCGTACTCCCCCTTCTCTCTACCAGTTTCTACATCCATGTGGTCAACATAATATAGTTTCGGCAGCTCATGGCCTTTGAAGTCAAGCGACTAATCACTTCGTGAGAGATGAAATGCAGTACAAAGGATGGAAGAGATCCAAATGAACTTTCGTGCTCCGTTTGACGTGGACTCATCTATCACCATCGAAAGTGAAAGTCCATGTGTTCCCTTCGGCGTGAGCATCGGAGACTGGCCGTGAGCAAAGTCTTAAATGAACAAAAACGTTCGATGAGGCAATACTCAACCGGGTCTCGGCGCATTGGTAGCAAAGGATCCGTCGAAGGAATAACAATCGTTCTAGAGATTTTCCAGTCGATCGCCCGACGCATCCTAATCGGATCTGCTTCGAAGGCTCCGTTCCGATTGTTGACTGCATCTCAGGTACGGAAGGGAAGTGTTGCCGAACACAGCGCGTTAAGACGCTACAGGTCCTGGGTTCGAATCCCGGTCTGGGCATGGGTATTCTTTATCAATATCATCATATCTCCACGATTGGCCAAAAGTGGCTGAAAATGAAATTAAAATAAATCAAATCAAAGAATTGAAGCAAGGGAAGTGTCATTGTCGACCAAATGACGAGGTAACAATTTAGGCGATAGAATCCATGCGTTTATACATGGTACTCCACAGTATTAGTGACATTCATATTATTGTTATTGCCGATAGAATCCAACCGAATGTGCGTCCTTTCCCGATATTCTGCACCGGACACGACTACCTTTTGTTCACGATCAAGGACCCTTTATCATATAACAATTTGAACCCAAGGACACGACCGTTAGCAGCATAAATAATAATCAGTTCCCAACATAAAAATGGATATTATATTCTTATATAAAGTTACATCAATACTTTAAAGTATCCAATACTAATAAGTGTGTAAAGATTATATCCTTTAGGTTTTCACAAACGCTATTCTATAAATTTATACCAACCTTTTTTTAGGAATCCCATACTAACAAATGTGTAGAGAATCCTTAGCTTTCATGCTCAATATTATCCTTTTATTGTGCTTTACATTGGGGAAGCATTCCTTACCACAGAGCTCTTTCTCAGCGCCAGGTTTCCCATTGGTTCGGAGTCACCACAAATTGTACTCAAAGGGTATCAACCGGTTCAAATTGGGACAATAAAACTCGTTAGAATGTGGCAAGACGTGGTAGTTCCTCTTCACATAACAAGCGTTTTCTTCTTCCACGCACTGACAGGACTATGGCCGCAATAAAAGCGACATACAATGTACGCGCAGTAAAGAAGTCAATTGTCAGGTCGAAAGGTTTTTGGCCAGGGGAACAATTGCGGGCGTTGGGATTTTCCCAAGGTTCCAGCGGTGCATTCTAATTATCAGTAGTGCCAAATCATCCTCTCGCAGTTCTCCCTTGTCTTGCTTGCAAGTAATATGGTCTCCGTTATGCTACTCTCGAACTATTTGAGACGTAATTAGATGCACCAATAAAGAAGTTTGAATTTTAAAATTAAGTTTCGGTGATGAACTCTTTCCCAAAACTATGCGATTGGCGAAGATACGAAACGAAAGAATGAAATAACACGGTTTTAAATAACAATAACAACCCTGGTAATCTCATTTGATCAGAACGCCAACGGAGGCTAAAGTTGGATCCAAGAGCCACTTAAATGTGCCAATGAGATTTTGGATTCGACCTGTTTTTGTTATTTAGAGTCATTTTTTGCTAATCGCGACTATGAGGATGAGTGATGATATGATGAAGGTACACTCACAAAGAACACCCATGCCCAGGCCGGGATTCGAACCCGAAACTCCTGGCGTTCTAGCGCGCTCTGCTAACCGCTTCGCCACGGAGCTCTGATTTCGTCTAGTGACAGCAATCGTGGAAGTAAAGTTTGCATAAACGACTATCACATGATAAAATTACTTGTGTTAGGACGAGGATTTGCCCCATAATGCCTTTTTTGTTACTTGACCTGAAAACATGGCTTTTTAGTTTAAAACCCACTTCAGGCCATTTCTGATGGACATGCATGAGTTTCATATTGCGTGTTTTTACTTATTTTAGGCCTCCCCGATGGCGCAGTGGTAGCGTCGTCGGCTTGTAATCAAGGGGTCCCGGGTTCGATTTCCGGTGGAAGCACAAAGTGGTTCGGATCCCACTTTAAACTGTAGGTCCAGTCCCGATTAGCCTTACTGTGCATAAGTGGACTTAAACATAAAATCAATCAATTTACCTATTTTAGTTATAACTGCCTATTCCGAAGATAGCTGCTTCTTTAAGTGCCTTCGTTTCATAATTTTGTCAGTCAATTGATAAAATTGCATGGTGCATAAATTGTGCACTTGTTGGTAATAGTCAATCAAAGTGCACCGTAGTTGAAGGAAAATGCATCTGCAACAGTTAATCCGATTGCGTCACATCGATCATCATACCTACGGCTCTAAGGAAAGAGCAAAGCTCTAACCCTTCATTCATTAGTCATAGTGTGTGTGAATTTCTGAAGAGAATATACGAGTTTTATAGTGCATATTTCATTCCAAGATATTTGTTTTTCAAGTACGTATTATGTGGAAATTATTAATTGATTGATTGATTTGGTGTTTTAAGTCCACTTTATGCACAGTAAGGCTAACCGGGCCTGGACCTACAGTTTAAAGTGGGATCCGAACCACTATGTGCCTCCACCGGGAAACCCGGGACACCTTGATTACAAGGCGACGACGTTACCACTGCGCCATCGGGGAGGCCCGGGGAAATTATTAAAAATTTGTTGATGTCCATCAATTTTATTGCCTATTTTAAGTGCATATTTTGTATTTTTCGGTGTCTTTTTGCCTAGTTTGAGAATTTTTGATGCCTCTGTGTATGAGATTATTTTCTAGTTTTACAGCGTACGTGAGTGTTTGGAATTGTGATGTTCGGTTGATGGTGGGAACATTGCTGCAAACGATTAGCAGTATTGGTATAAAAAGAAGCTTCGGTTTTGATTATAAAGGGGATAGATTGTATCGTGAGAAATTGGGAACATGAACAACATTTATAAGTTAGCTGAACAAAGATTGTTTCGGAGTAGATAAGGAGTGGAATGATATTTGAACTTTCTGAACCCCGAGGGAATCTTCTTGTGTGTTAAGAACAGCTGCAAGATTACGAAATGGAAGACGTACACGTGATTCTTCCATTAGAAATTTGCTATCTTTCAATCTGCACGATTCACATTTACTTTTACGTCCGCATTTAACAGAATAATTGCCGATGCGGCAACGATAGGCTCGGTGTCAAGTGGCAGTGGGGTAGGATTGATGAGTAGGTGCTCGCCTGCTTCCCTTTAGGCCGATTGCATGGATCGTACTTGGGGAAGTTTATGGTTTTCTGCGGCAACAGAGAAACGTTCTCCGAAAGGATTCCTTCTTGGTGCAGAGTTCAACGAACAGTGAGCACTCGAGGAACTCCTGGAGAGAAAGAAAGATCTTCAGTTGATGGACTTGAGTGTTCTTCATAGTCTCAGGGATGCACGTGAAGGGGAAGAGAAAGGATGGGAAAACACTTGCATCGCCGTTCTTATTGTATAATGTTTGCCGATGGGCGTGGTGATCCGGCGGCCAAAGTTTGGTTAGCAAATGAGCAGCTCACGTGCTTCCCATCTCGGACTCTCCTGGGAGAAAAAAGTAAAGCACTCATGTCCTCAGACATGCACACGCTTATTTACATAACCTGATCGCATGATTAAAATCATGTATGATGAAACATCTCCATTAATTTACCAAATCATCGAAGCTTGTTAACCAAGACTGAAAATAACACAGACTAATGCACACAAGTGGACCAGGGTTCTTATGGACTGTAATGTCCTTGGTGCAAATGCCTTTACACATATAGATCCACAACTAATGGCGAAAAATCATAAAGGCGAGGTTTCGTAACTAATTTAACCGAGTGGAAAAGTGTAGAAGTATTTTATAACTTATACAAGAAAATTAAAAATTAAACACACATTAAAATTACATAGAAGGTAGAAGGAGAACACGGAAAAGATTTCTTCGGCTTAAGAAGTACAAACGCACATTCATTTTAACGATCAGTCTAGAAAAGAGTTTGTACGATGCCTAAAATAATCAAAAAAACATATTTGTTTTAAATACTTTAACTTTTTAGTAAACATAGAAAAAATCATCGCACCCTCTACTAATTGTGGTAATTGTAAACAAATGCATTCAACCTGGTCGAACTTATTGACGATGTTGGCACAGGCGGACAGTCATTTGTTAAACGTCTATTAAACAAATGTTTTGGTTGTCAGCGCTTATTTTTGCATTTATATATTCCAACCTTATTTTCCCCTTTTCTCCTGGGCACAAGTGTTAATTTTTTCAAGCTTGAAGGAATTTTCCCCTTGCGCGGACAAGAATGATGATTATGGGAAATAAACATTCGATTTCTTGCATTCAAATGTTAGAACTACATCGTTATAAAAATTGCCCTGTGACTCGCATTTTTATGTAACTATACTAAGTGCAGGAAATTTTTACCTTACCCTCCCCCTACCATTAGATGTCCATCATGGGCCATTTCAGTCTTCTTTTCATTCTGGCTATAATGTATTTCATCTTTGTATGCTTCTTTGTCGTACTTGCTTGAGGTCTTTTTTTTTACCACAACCATTTCCTCTTCTTCAGTAATGCATGAGTTTACCTGTAACGATATGATGAAGAGTGGAAGCGATCTTGACTCAGAAATATTTTTTGTTAAAGGTAATTTATTCGCTCCGTTCGTATAGAAAGAATGTGTCTGTATTTTGATACAGATCTCGCAAAGCCAGATGAGTTAAAGTACACCAGTTACTGTACAAGAACGTCGGTTAAATCTTGATTGGAAATTCCTTGTGCTCAAAAACTGTGAAATTGCACATAAGAGAGACAGTGCAACGCTGAACATATTTTATCTGAGATTGAAAGTGCAAATGTATTCGACAAACCAGTTGAATGGAACAAGCGAATGCATTTTGAAACATCCGGAACCTAACCAAGACGACAAGGAACAATCTCATCAACTTCTCGATCGGATTTCTTGGAAAAGAGAATCATTAATCAGCGTTTATAGTTGCTGTTTTTAACATACAATAAAATAACTTTTTTTTTTCTTGAAATTGCATTGGGAGTACGATCTTTCATGTCATTTTTCAATCCACATCTCCACCGTAAACCGGAATTACCTAAAGCATTGCCATGTAATGGAAAGAAATTATCTGCTGGAATTACATTGCAGAATGAATACAATTCCCCTGGACTATTCAAGGATGAAATATCGGCAAAAATCGAAGGACGTTCTTGAATTAGCAATCCATACAAGATTGCAAAAAAACATCAACCACAAGCCACAGCATTATTAAGACAGGGAAGATTGGTATTTTGGTCATCGGAGCGGCACACGTAAAAATGACGTTATCCTTTTGTCATTGCAGCATGGGATAAAGGATATGGCCAAATCATCTTCATTGAAACCCACAAACGATCTCTCTTCTTCTTCATCCTTAGAGACTGTGGAATTGCTTATGTCATTACCTGAGCGTGGGCGTACGATAAATTAAAGTGGGGAAGATTGCTGGTGAGCGGGAAAGAAAGAATAAAAAAAAACTTGCCATGCAGCCAGGCAGTTCTGGTGCTTTTTTTGAACACACGCTGCCACGACTACATTCGAGCTGAGTAGTCTGTGGGCGAGCTGGGGGAGGAGAAAATTGTTAACAGGTTCTTCTTCAACCTTCAAGGTCGTTGAAATCGTTCTTTTTTGTTTTTGTAATATTGCCTCGTTCCTTCCTTTTAAAGCAATTTTTCGGTAATGTCATGCTTCTTGTAGGCTCCACAGTCTAGTATTATCTGCTTCGTTTTTTGTTTTACGATTCCATTGCTCCATCTCATAACACTTTTAGTTGCGCTACATTCATCCAGAAAATCTGTGCAAATTCTGGTCCATCTATTAGCAGTTTAGCCTTTTTGATGGGTTTTGTGTGGTTAAGCGGACCATAATCTTAATACTAGTAATAGCACATCTTCAATGTCCTCATTTCTTCTTATTTTGAAGAAATGATTGGGCACGTTCGAAATTTCCATCTGCAACGTTCAAGAAGATGGAGAAATATTTAGATTTGTGTGTCAATTCAGTATTTTACTTGCCTCATTTGAACAAGAATTTAAAACATCTTTTTACGTTATAAATGAAAGAAGTTTCTGAATCAGATCTGTCTTTTTATAATTTTTCACACTGTACAAAAACGACTTGCTTGCATAACTTCACAAAATACCAAAGAGAAGCATCCATCATCCTTCTTATTATCGCTTACAGGACCTGATTTGCTACAGTGCCCCACCACAGTCTATGAATTTTATTTTTTGAGCTGCAATTTCTAATTCCGGTTGTTGCGATATTTACAAACGTATGAACCAATCGAGGTATAGCCTAATCTGTGGCTGTAATCTTATTTATTTTATAGTTGTTTTTATTCCCCATATTTTGTTTCCAGTTCTGAGTTGTTGAATTGCCACCGAGAACTGTCATGGCAATTTTGTAAAGACACTAAAAAAATCCACGTCGGTACTGTGACTTTTGTCAGATGAGTCTGATACGATACCTCAGTTATTTCTAATAGTACTCACAATGCTTCAAGTATAGGCAATGAGACTTTCAGATGCAAGAAGTTGAACGAACACCAGCGCCTTAAAACTGATGCGGCAAATGTCTTCTTCTTCTCTTATTTAGTCCGTGCTAAGGGGTTGTATCATGTAACTCATTCTCATTACCGGCTTCATTAAGGCTTTAGCTATTAAAACTGTAGCCACAGCTGTAACGACTGCACGGTGCAAGAAGAGAATACGAAACTCGAGACAAAGGAAAATATAAGGGGGAGGAGAGGTGAGGGACCTTGATTTCTTTTCAACAACAGACAAACGACCATCGCCTTTCCGCATGGCATGTGTTACCCCTTTTGCAAGCATCCACAGTTCTTTCTCTCAAATCTTTTATCTGTGACCACTGACTGAAAGAACAATTACATCTTGTAAGTTGCGTAGAAGGACGACAAAAGACTGAATGAAGGTGATGGACTAAGTGGATGCTCTGTCTGTCATCTAGCACGCACAGGAGATGCGGTTCCATGACGATATAGGGACCATGTAAATTCCAGAGATGATTGCAACACAAACCATTAGAATTCAGGTTCCAATGTTGGCATAAAAAATCATCATGGATTTTCTCACATTTTCATTTGACCTTCGCGCTTTGCAATTCCAAACGTGGAATCTGCCCAAAATGTGCTGGAGAAGATACCTTGAGCCACAATGCTGATGGAAATTGAGACACTTAAGTTTCAAGGTCAAGAATTATTTTAAAATCCTAACATTGCACTACGGTTAAATGATTGTTCCTCAGAAGTGACTGATATTCACGGCACATGACTGAAATAAAATTTAAGATTCGGCACATAACTGCGAAATTACTATGTACGTAGGCTATATATATAATATATATATATATATATATATATATATATATATTTGTTTACTTTTGGCCGCGGTGGCTCAGTCGGTAACGCGTATGACTGCCATGCTCAAGGTCCCGGGTTCGATCCCCGGCCGGTTCAATTCCGGGAACTTTTCTAACGGTGGAAGCGGCCCCGGCGCCCACCCAGCGTCGAATAACATGGGTACCTGGGGGAAACCCTGGGGGGTAAAGGCGGTCAGGGGCGTGATGCTGATCACATCACCCCCACTCACGACCGGATCAAGAAAGTGTGGGGCGTTACCCCCACACCCCCTATACGCCTTCATGGCGTGGTGCTACGCACAGGGGAACACTTTACTTTTTACCTTTTTTATTTGTTTACTTTTGGCACAATATCTATCTGAATACTTTTTTCAGTATGTTTTCTATAATATACGTCAAAAACTGGAAATTAATCGGTTAGTATGCGTTAAACATGTTAGACTCCAGTTATCACTCTGTTTTACAAGACATAAATGCATACAAGTCGACCTGCGTGGCAGAGTGTTTATCACAGCGCGCTGCGACGCCAGAGGTCCCGGGTATGAATCCTGCCCTGGCATGGGTGATCTTTGTGAGTGTCTCTTCATTATTTCATTACTCATCATCCCGATTAGCCAAAAGTGGCAGAAAAGCGACGTGAAATAACCTGATTTACTCAATCAATAAATAAATACAATAAAAAATTTTGGTTGTAATCTGTAATTAAGCCATAAACATTAAATGTTCAATCTGAAATCTTAAAGAAGTTCTAAATCTGTCGTGGTGTTTGTCCCCGTATTTTGCATACAACCTATGTGTTGTTGCATCTAACGTATCTTTAACCAGCATTACTTAAATGTTACATTTAAGGACGCGTAATAGTGATAACAAGGTGCCAAAAACCGAAACCCGTCTCATGATTTAAACCTGCACTTGCAACGTGCACTTGAGGTACACAACAGACAACTTACTTCCCTTCCGCAACACCAGGGAATATGTTCTGCAGAATCCACATTGTAGTTCGTTCTGGCCGCATTGCATCACAGTAGTCTGTGGCCTTCACTCCTTCACGGTTACACGGAAAGGGGAAGGAAGGTGGGGATGCAGAATCTGTTTCTTCTTTGCAATACTCGTGAGAAAAATCCACGCAGCGTATCGTCATTTCCTTCCATACTCCACTGGAATTCACATAACCTCAAAAACTTCTTCCGGCGTTACACGGTCGCCCTGCAAACGTGAGGCATATGCTTGATTTCCATTCGACGCGGAAACACGCGAAAAAAAACTAAGTTCATGAAGTTATGGTATACAAACAGGAATCCCTTTTTATGGCTTCATAAATCACTGAACAAAATCGCCAAATCTGTGAAACATAAGGATTATTTTCTTGCAATTTATCGCGAAGATCAAGTGTCGTCATTCTCATAGGAAATGCTTACAGGTCTAGGTTTTTTGTGACCCATCACCATTTTATTTCATAAGCTGATGTTTCTGATTCTGTCCAGTAGCGGCACTGATGAGCGACCCCTTCCTTATTTTGCCAGATTTCAAGAAACAGTAGAACGAAAAAACTGTGAACTTCATAAAATGTTTGTTACGTTCTAATTATATCATAATTATATCAAGAAAACTTAGTCACGTAACACACGGAAAATCAAGAAAAGTTCACAAGCTCTTAATCGTGCGTTTTAGCGTGTCTTGTATGTGATTTTTGCTCGAGATTTTGCAAATTTCTAGCAGAGGTAACACACAAACTTCAGGTTTAACTAGCCATCGTGACTCGTGAGAAGTAGCATGTTAAAGGAGACGAGCAGATTTTCCTGATCAATCCACTGACCTGGAAAGTGTTAGTTATGATTCGTATAAAAATAACTGAATAGCACAATCTAGCATTATCTTGGTAATATTCACCAAGTTTTTGTGCATATTAGAAAGTGATCATGTTTTAAACATGGTCCTTTTAATGAGTCTCTTTACGAAGAAACAAGAGAAAGAGACCATATTTTACCTGTTATTTATTGCACAAAAATATTAAATTTTGCACTATTCCAAGCACTTGGAATCTCATATCTGAAATTCTATAGTTATGAGTACTGTTTTGAAGTTTACCTGAACGTATTTTAAGCTGGTTTTTTAAACATGCAAGATCAGTTCGCGGGAAAATTCGGAATTTTATCACTCGTCCAGTAGTATTCCAGTGGTTGCATGTAGCACCTCACCCGAAATACATAAAAACTCGTTCAGCTGCATTATGCAAATGAATACAAATATCAGTTATGGTTGATCTTGTTCAGGATACTGACAGTTAATTAACTTGATAGCCTTATCTGTTTCAGCCCATACGCAGATGACACTGTTCTTTCCTCTTGTTGCAGACGAGCCACTGGTGAGTGATGTTCGGATCGAGTGCCGGAGCAGCGAGATGCTGGTGTCCATCAAGACGCAGTCCGCTTTCAACGGGATGGTCTACCCCAAGGGCCTCTCGAAGAACTCCACCTGCATGGCAGAGTTCCTACAGGAAGAGAGCCCCGTGAGGTACAAGCTCCCCCTCAGATCTTGCAACACCATGAGCACGGATCTGGTAAGTACTCGCAACATTAAGGTATTTATTTCTAGTTTTGATGCGTTGCCAGAACCGTTTTTATATATTAAGGGTGGGGGGAAGAGGCTAAAAACAACGTGTGCATCCTTACTGGCTGCAGGTAACACGATTCCGTGCAAGAACGACAATATACCTAGGTGAACGGGAAGGGGAGATCTAAATGTAGGTTTAAAAAAAAAAACAGTATTCTGTCACAAGAGAACCATCAAATCGAAAGCAGATATGTCTACTACATCTCAAAATAACTTGTGACGACAATCGTTATCAGATCACACATGGCACATACATGCAAAAGATTATTACATGCGAGAATGAAAGCATTACGAACGTTGTATTTAAAACATTCCACAACTAGAAAACCAATATGTTCAATTCAAAAGCATTAAGTACGACGTTTTACGAAAAAATTGTCATGCTCCTACGAGTAATTATAAATTTTAGGTAAGGCTTCCTGTGTGCCGGATGGTTATCTTTTATCAGATTCCAGTATCACACTTTTTTTCTTTCGTTTTGCAGCTCTATTAAAGCCGCTGCACTTTCACAGTGGGGGTCCTAAGGTAGATGTATACCAAAAAGTCAAAGTTCCCCTTTACATCCGGACCTGTCGGTCGATCAATTCGACATTCATTTAATATACGTAGACATCATCCAATTTTCCTAATCCAAGTAAACTACATCAATACACAGATAACTTTCATCGTTTCCTTTGATCGCTTATCACCCTTTCATTCCTTAGTAACTGACCGTAAATATCATTGGGACGGTCGAATGATCAGATGAATGCCAAGTTAATATTGCTAACTCCCTTGCAGCGCCAACAATGAATGTCTTTCTCCAGCGGATCATTGTTGCCTTTCTCTTCTGTTGAAACCGATCGCGACCCCGATTCCTTATCCACGCATGACTTCGGGCCAATTGTAAACCAAAGAGGAAAAAAGTCCCGTCGTACAATAACAAGTTGACTTCGAAGTGCATTCATGACCTTGCAATAATATTGGAAGTGAAGTGGACAATGTTTAAAGTGGTCGAAGCAGTCCATACTTTCATGAAGAAAAATTGGGAGAAAGACATAGTCTTCAGACTCTCCCCCTCATGCACACACGCGTTCAATGCACCAGAGACGACATTGTCCATTATAATGTTTCTTTCGCATCTTACAACGGATATATTCCCAGAAGTAACATACTACAAGGTTAAGGTGACCAGATGTTGGCGGGAACGTCCCTATTTTCCCCGATTTATTTTGAACATAAGCCGAGACGAAAAAATATCACTTCTTTGTGACAATGACTTACCGGCATAGACTGCACCAATACACCTTCTCTACTATCTATGGCATAGTAACATTCAGAGCGAGGATCAATTCATCTGCAAAGCACCAGTGAATGACATCTAATTCTAAAGGACTGCTTGTTTGGGAGTGCAGTGCATAACGCCATACTATAGAAGTTATTTACACAGTTTATATTTATTTGCTTTAAAACATAAGTATTTATGACGAAAGAGTTTTTATATTAAAATGTGTACATATTCCCGTTCCGTTTTGTTCCATTTCTGCTTCAGGAAAATATGAAAAATATCCAGTTTTGTTGTTTTGAAAATCTTGTCACCTTTTGCAAGATCTTAAAGTAAATTTAATCCTAAACAGTTGGACCAAACGGTTCTTTCACAAGTTCTATTCATATGAATTAAAGATTAATATTAGTTTTACTGAGTCATGAAATCAATCTACGGAGGGGAAATGAAGCTCTCATAAGCATGTGTTCGATTCCCGAGGTACCTTTCAATGGTTTACATCTCATTGCACAAGCCTCTATGTACACAAAGTGGACTAACAACAAACATTTCATAAAAAGGCAGTCAAGAGTGTCACGAATCAAAATGATCAATATGTTACGTTGGTGCGTGTATTTAGGGGGAGGGGGTTAGGACCCTCCTTCCCGAGAGACTTACCAAGTACTAATATTAAATAATCAAAGTATACTTGTTTAGCATTGTTATATAATCGATGGTCATCTCTGCCGAACTTATTTAAAGGAAAGGAATTGGGATCATACGAATTTGAAGGACAGTTCCAAAGATTTATGCACACTACTACTTATGATATTATGCATAAAATATTAATCAGGAACTTTACTTTTCGTCAATTGAATCTAACTCCTTTTCTTGTTATTTAATAAATATTCAATTCTTTATGTATTTGACATTAATTTAATAATGTAATAATAAGGCCTCCCGATGGCGTAGTGATAACGTCGTCGCTTTGTAATGAAGGGGTCCCGGGTTCGATACCCGGTGGAGGCACATTGCACAGTGGATTTGATCCCACTTTAAACTGTAGGTCCAATCCTGATTAGCCCATCTGTGCATAAAGTGGACTTAAAACAACTCGACTCATGTAATAATAATACAATATTAATTAATTTATATATTTAATTAACATAATTTAATATTATTATTATTATTATTCAGACACTTGGTCGCCCCCCCCCAACGCCCTTTGAAACGCCAATGTCTCCTACAAGCGTACCTTATCCTCACATTGAACCGGAAGCACTATTGGAATGGACTGGTTCGTAACGCCTCCTTGCAGCAAACAATTGAAGTGCTGGCACTACAAAAAATGATAATAAATGCTACAAAATGTGACTAATTATTAGTTAGATAACTATTAATTTCTAGATACGTGCCTGATTGGGGTGAATTGTAAATTAACGAGAAATCCACTCACAACAGTCAAATCATTAATGAACGACATACCACCATCCTCTGGATTGTATGCAGTAAATATCTTGAATACATTAGGGGATCCCCTTAACTGGCTCCCTGTAAACAGAATCCCTGTTGTGAGCAAGAGTGACAAAACAAATGAAGAACTGGTTCCCCCTTCCGGCTTCTCCACTGGCTACCATGGCATTGTTTCCTTCCTGACTTGAATAGTTTTATTAATTTCGTAAAAGTCCGTTAATGTCGAAAGTGAAGACAGCTAGCCAAGCGGCTAAGTTGAACCCAACGCAGGAAAATATTGCATGCAAAAATCTTATATTTTTCATATTAACGCAATTGCGTAACGAATCGAAAGTTTACGTAAGAAATCTTTCTTAGATAAACAGTTTTCCACGCCCCGGGCGCTGGTGTATGCTAAAGCGCATCCTACGTGACCGAAGGAAAGTTTATTAACATACGCATAAGCACGCACGTGCGTGATCTTTTTGGACAGTTTCTACTGTTAGGTTCGGAAATACTTTTCCCTTCGGAGCTTGCGGGTGTGACGTCATCTGGTTGGAAAATCCGATAGCATTAATTAACTTCCGTATTGTTCTGTTATAATTGCTCGTGGACCCGCTGAGCGTCCACGAAGTCGTTAATTTCACTTTCAGTGCGTGGCGACAATGAAGCGTGGTCTTGGGTATAGATCGCTGACGACCGTTCTATTAATGGGATACGGTATCTTGCGCGTGCTACGGTACTTTTATCGCTGTGAGCTGTATCAATCCTCCGGGGAAAATGTCAACACCGGCCAAGCTCGGGCACTTAGCGACCCGTGTGCGGTAATGACATAAAGGGACTTAGGTTTTGATTGATATCATTTATTTTACTTGGCTTCTCTTCCACTTTTGGCTAATCGCGAAAATGAGTATGAATGATGACACAATGAACTTGATGCAGGGATGCCCAAGGCAAAGGATTCGAACCTGGGACCTCTGATGTCGCAGCACTGTGTGCTAACCTCTCCGCCATGGAGGTCGGCAAAGGGACTTAGGTACCGTGTTGCTGCAACAATCATAGTCAGATACTAAGCGCTTCAACTTTCTGGTGTCAATTTAACGTATTGTTTTCTCCTGAATTAGCCCAGCAAGTTTCATCTATCTTTCTACCGCAGTTACCGTATTTCACCGTACAATCGTCGCCACCGCTAATCGTCGCACCCTGTTTTTTTTCAGTCCAATAATTGGTTTAAACCTTTCATCGTAGGATCGGCGCGTCAGAAAATAAAACCGATGACGACAGCGCAGAATCTTGGCACATTGAAGTCCGTACTTCGCAACACTGTCGTAAATTTTCTCAAGTGTTATATTTCGAGTACGCACAAATCAATAACATCTAATGTTTGATTCATTGATTTGGTTTATTTTACTTCGCTTTTCTGCCACCTTTGGCTAATCGCGAAGATGAGGATGAGTGATGGCATGATGGCACCCCGGCCCAATTTCTTCTTTACTAAAGAATCTTCACACCCCACTTTCTTGCAAAACATATTGGCATAAAATCTGAGACGATTATACCGATTGTACTTCTAATAAGGGGCAGGGTTCCTTTTCTGAGAAGACACTCCACGCAGACAGTTCCTTAAGTAGGGGGTGTTGAGTTGACAGTTGTTTCTAAATGTACTGCTAGGGACCACCAGGCTGGGAAACATTTTGAAATCTTCCAAGCGAGGATGACGCAAGTGACACACACACACGATGATTCTGTGGCTTTCGCGCAGGCTTCAAGGTTCCTGGCTGCTTTGGAGAACTCCATATAAAGCAGGGAGTGAATCAGGATCGCCCACTGCTCCTCCTTCAGATTCGGTGACGTGGGATCCTGGGTGTTAAGCAAGAAAAGAAGGCTTCTGCCCAAAGCAGCGGAATAGTCGTGTTTTCTCACTTCCTTTCCAAACAAGGGTGTACTGTCGCTTCTACCCCTCATGCATGGACGAAAAATATAAAAATTTTGAGGAAAAACATTGTAGTGAGTTACCTGTAATTTACATGAATGTGAGTGTATTGGAAAGCACAAAATTGATAACTAAGATGTACCATTTACTTGGTACCTTACCAATTCTGTTAAAACGGATTGTTAGAAAAGTTATCCTGGATTTGCTCACCTGGTCTGTACTAAGGAAGGGTGTAGGTTTTCCCTGAGATTTATTTTAGTCGTAGAATATGTAATGAACGTGATTTAAAGGTTTCCAAAGCGTGTTATTTCCTGCTAACATTATGGACAAGGGTAGTACCTCTAGCACACACCCCATTAAAAAAGAAGAAAGAAAGAAAGAAGAAACATTTTGGTAACGAGTTTTACCCAAAAATAAAGGTGTAACACATAACTCACCCAAAATTAACATAAAAGAAATTGGGACTAATAACTTCTATTAAATGTACATTATGGGCAAGTTCATATTAAGCTCAAGGTTCAACTTTTCCTACTGTTTTCAAATATTCTCACTTTACACTGAAGCCTCCTTGCACTCTCATTGAAATGGAGTTACATGAATTCTGCGTGGACGTGCAAAAATAATTTAACAAATTCTCTAAAATAAATATTCTATGCTAACCTTTACCAACATTGAACACAATTGAGCATTATCACATTACATGGTATAAACAAATTAAAGCAAGAACTTGTGCATGCCTAAATTATGACTATACGTACTACATTTAGTTCGCGAACATGCTAATTATATCGGTTACTATTGCTTTTTTCCCCTTTTGTTCTAGTAGTTGGGTTTGTATCAGGTTACAACTCTTGTGCATTTTTCGTGTTAACCGATTCGTTTATTCCTGCGATAATATCTAGCAGATGATCATAGGAATTTCCTGTTGCAAAAAACCTAGTCGTTTAGAAGAGCAACAGTCGTCGTTATGCAAAAGTCCAGGGCATCATGAGTGTGTTCACGTTCGTGAACGCGTAAAATGTGTTTCTTAGCGCATTGTGCTCGCCTTGCATTGCTTACAAATGGTCTTGGAATGAGGGTATGTCCAAGGAAGATTCCGCATATGCGCAGCACCTGCTTTGGGAAAACAAGAGTTCCTTGATCAATCATTAATAATCAACTAGCTTCACTACAAGAAATGTTGACTTCTGTGCCACGTATAGTGCCATGTAAAGTAAGTTTGCCTCACCTTCCTAGGTGTCCAAATGACTGACTTACATCCAAAGCAATCTGTGTGGTAACCATGCCAATGAACCCTTTGCCAACAATGAATATGCCTTACATTCTGCACAGTTAGCTTCATTGACCTTGTACACATACCTTACGAGTATGCAGTCGAGAATATTATCATAAATACATATGTAATTATGACGAAATTCAATTATCCAACCCACAATATCTCTCTGATAGTATGTGTCTACCAATATTTCCCTATAATGAAGGGGTCCTGGGTTCGATTCCCAGAGAAGTTACATCGCACAGTGCTTCAAATCCTACTTTGAACGGTAGACTCAGTCTCAATTAACCTGTCCGAGAATGAAAAAGCGAACTCCAAATAAACCTAAACAGACTTCAAAGAAACATTGCCAAACTTTTGTTCTCCAATTGTCCCATACTGGGATGGATCCAATGCGTGTAAATATTCTTCGCAGTTCAGTTTTTAAGGATTTGTAAATATTGTTTAATTAGAAAACTTCCTCGGTGGATTCAAACAGGTTGGAAACCGCAATGGCACCCAATCAGATAAATCAGAAATTCACATGATACGGTTTAACTCTCCTACATTCATGTCTTTATTACTGAACAAACTGGCCTACAATGTGGATTACTGTTGCTGCCTGACGTCATGACATGTTTTAAGTCCACCTTGTGCTCAGATGGGCTAATCAGGACTGGACATACAGTTTAAGTGGGATCCAAACAACTTAATGCGCCTCCACCGGGGATCGAACCCGGCATCCCTTGATTACAAGGAGATAGTGTTACCACTACACCAATTGGGAGATTCCTAGCCCTCATGAGAAGAGGGTTAACATATTCAAGTCTTCTTGGAACCCTGTCACATGCTAGAAAGTATGTGCAGGGCAGGTTGAAATGTCGCAAAACCACTTAAAACACACCTTCCTCACCATGTCCTTCAGACAAACCTCCTCACCAGCAAAACCTAAATGAGATGAAGAGAACCCGTAGTCCAAGAGGAGTGGCAAGACATGGAGAAAGTGCTCCCATGCCAAGTACGACAATGTTACACACCCTTCCCCCGCGGAATCTCAAGGCAGATTTTTGAACTTTGCGGTTCTGGAAAAATCTTGTTTGATCTTAACCGGATTTCCTAACGCCATGGTTTTGTCCAGCCGCAGTACGACATGCTTCGGCATCTGGATTTGAAAAGAATGGGAGAAAGTTATTGGTTTAAGTTGAGGAATCGCACGTCCTAGCAACCAGGAAGGTTCAAATTCAGTTTCTCAGAAACTAACGGGATCATCGAAATAGAAAAATAAAAAAAACAAGTTAAGCAACTGTGGAGGCTTCTTCAACAGTCTATGGTAAACCGGCTATTGTCTGCTGGCGATCGCCACCATTGTTGACCACAAGATGCCGCGACGAACGTTAGCGCTATCATACAAATTGTGATTCAGAGAAGCGTGTGCAGTTTCCTGGTTTTTCAGTTGCGTTCTGCCAAGCTTTGTTTTATTGAAACACACACCTGTTGCAGAGTCAGGAAACAATCTGTTGGATCTTCAGAAAGAGTATAAAACTGACTCTCGCTGCTCATTATAATTACCTATTCTTCATTTAAGCCAGCTGTTTCTACAATAGGCGTTTGTGCATGAAACTTCATGCCGACATTATTTTATACACACACACTTTGTTTTACCATCTTACAAAAAATATAATAAATCACACGCAATATTAATCATAATATGTCCTGGATGCATTTCTGGTACGGGCACATTTCAGTGCTTTGGAACTCACTATGACACCACAATAGCTTATGTGCGTACAATGGAGTTTAAAACAACTTTGCCAAAAAACTTACGAGCATTTCTAGCACGTCATTCATATCACTTACTACTCGACAAGTTTTGTCCATTTACAATTTTTTTCATGAAAATGATTGCCTATTGCTTGCTACCTTCAAACCAACTTAAGAGGTTTAACTCACTTTTATTTGATGTGTACAAAACAAAATTTGGGAAATTTGTGTCAGGTTTTATGCATTATGCATGTAGTGTATACCTAGGTACACAAAAAAATGCTTCTACGAACCTAGTAGGTACTGTTGAAATTATTTTAAAATTTCTTTACTTTTAGAAGTGTGGGTTAAGACCACTGCTGCGCTGAACCACTCATTTTCTGTTCATGGTCAACCAAAATAGCACATCGCTGATGCGAAGAAAATCGATATGAACGTACACATAGTCTTTTCTCGACAGAACAAGTTTCTAAAGGGTGAAAATGTGGAATGTAACTTCTTAGAAGCGCGGAGTAATGGCTTTAGCAGAATTCCTGGAACCTTGCATAGAACCTTCGCATCTCTCCATTTCGAATTCTTTTTTTTTCTCATTAACATTCCACATTTTTATTGACCACCCTTCCCCTTCACAGTCTTTCTTTCATATTCTTACCCTAAGGTCGTCTCGGCCACTCCCTTGTCCTCATTGGTATTTCTATTGTTGGGCCTTGTGCAGCTTATTCGATTCAAACCGCTGTTTTCCATCACTTGTAGACCACATCTTGTAATATAAAAGTGCTCTAGCGTTTTACTTGCTAGATTCTGTGTAACTGTATCCATATTTATATTCATCGTAGATGTGAAGTGAACCCATGGAAACAATCTGCGATACTACAATTCCCTATCGCGTTACGATAGTGGTGCAGGTGTTCGCAAAGATCATGCTATTGTTAAAACCACTGCACAAGAGTTGATGAGTTTTGCAGGCATTTCAAAGTAACAAAACTCATCACAATAAGTTAAGGAGCAGTAAATGATGCCTATAATTTCTTACAGAATGTGACACAGCTGTATAGGAGTTCATCATAATCACACGAAAAAAATAAAGTATCATTGGATTCAACAAAAACCTTTGGTTGAGAAAGCATACTTTCTTCTTCCCTATAACTGCAGCACTTAGGATAACTTCGCATCTCATCAGAATACCTTGGAGCCTCCCCCTTTTACGGCAGTTCGCAAAACACAGGGTCAATCTTGTCCTCACCCTCATCCTCTCGTTTTTGTCTTGTGGACGAGTAGGTGTGAATTTTGACATGCTTTGGTTCTTAAACTGCGCATTCCATATATGCTGATGTCCTAAGAAATCCAGATTATAAATTTTGCACTCGAGACATGCCAATCTTGCCATTTCTTCTTCTGTCTCAGTTTTAGTATCCGCACGTTTTGTAGTCTGTGTCCGTACGTGGAACTACCCAATAGATCTTCCAAAACGTGACATTTGAACACTGTTAAACGTCACCGGGTTAAATATGGCCGATTGGCTGAAACGCCAGATATCTTCAAACCCACGAAGAGTTGACAGTACATGCAAATTATTGTAACTCAGATCTTTTATCGTTCCCTCTTTCTATGCTGTAGTCTCTTGCTCTTCTTTACTTATGGTTATAGTCAGACGAGTGGGAAGATCCTATTCTTCAAGAAGATGCTTTTGCTTTTTCGGAATAGCTTCAAGAAGTATTATCTATCTTGTTCTACGAAATACTCGCTGGAACTTGTATTAGCTTGGAACCGGCATAAACACAAACACAGATCGAACCCGGTGGTAGAGTTGATTGAGGTGTCGACTCGCGCTCTACGTACCGAATGTTCCAGGTTCGTCTTCTAACTTGGGCATGGGTGTTCCTTTGTGAGCATCCATTCGTAGATTTCATCTTATTGTCATTCATACTTATCCTAATTAGCCAAAAGAAATGTGATGTGAAATAGACGTAGAAAAAAAATTAACCACCGACTTATCCCATCACCAAATCCGTTCTATGTTTGGGTATGCTCTTATTTTACGTCGCATTTGTGCCTCTTTAGGCTAATCGTGATAAGGATAGATAGTGATTGGATAACATAGATCGAGAAGCTCAGCAAGGATTAAAACCAAAACTGTTGTTTGGGAGGTCACGAATCGTCCGCTGTGTGCCTGACAAACGGGACAGCTGAAATCCTTTCGAGCTTATGTTTATAAACGTATTTATTATATGTATAAATTTACCACAAAAACAAAATATGAATAATATATACACACCTAATCTGCATGGTAGATTGTGTTTTTTTTTCAATTTTACATCGCTTTTCTACGATTTTAAGACAATCGCGACGATGAGGATGAATGATTGCATTAAACTAATGAAGAGACACTCGGAAAGTACCCATGTCAGGACTCAAAGATGGAACCTCCAGTGGAGAATTCAGCATTCAACGGCCTCAGCCACCGAGGTGACCATTGTACCTTGTAAATTGGTAATTTGGAGGAAGTTCAGTTCATAAGAATACCCACTTGATTTTGGGATATTCCACGTCGAGAAATGAGAACATCGAGGGGTCTCCGTTCCTATCCCCGGTGAAGGTACATGGCACAGAGGTTCGGATTCCCACCTTAAACTGTATGTTCAGTCTCGATTAGCTTATTGGGCCTCCCCGATGGCGCAGTGGTAGCGTCCTCGCCTTGTAATCAAGGAGTCCCGGGTTCGATACCCGGTGGAGGCACTTTAAACTGTAGGTCCAGTCCCGATTAGCCTTACTGTGCATAAAGTGGACTTAAAACACCAACTCAAACCAAACCAACTCGATTAGCTTATTGAAGTGGACTTGCAACAATCCCTGCAAAATGACTACTGAGGGTATCAGGCGCAAAATACGTCACAAACTCTAATCTTCGCATTCGCCCACAACCCCTTCTGTTGCGATCTGCTGGTTACGGACCCACGCGAACTTCCTCGTGGCCATTGGCTCCCACGTAGAAGCAGCCAAGTTCCGGGGCTAGCCAAGGTCAACAGCCAGCAAGAGCCTTCAGAAATCAAAGAAGAAGAGGAGGAACAAAGGGCGTGGTGAGAAGTACCACAAAAGAATCTCTCCGAGAGCAAGAAAAAATGTAAAGCTCCCGATCGCAAGAAATTATTTACGGCAGCCTGCGCTTCTGCTCGCAGTGGACGTCCTCGAGTCTTCTCTCGGAAAGTGAGATTTCTGCGGAATAAACTAACTGTATCATGTGAAAGGGAAGAGCTGGATCCGCTCGATGGCTTCTCCACAATTCCTTTCTCCGCCCGTTCGGAGACCACGTCGAATCGGTGTCCGGTTGCAGAGCGACCTTCCAACGCGCTCTTCAGCAAATGTTCGATGGTTTTTGGTGTGTTGCGGCTGCGTTGCTGATGAGCTTAATAAAGTGATGCGTATCGCCTGTGGTTAGGCTGCGGCAAGGGAGATTGTATAGACAAAACAGATCGAACGCGGAAGTGTTTTCGCGACACTTGGCGTTGGGCGTGGTGGCGATTACGCCAGATCGTACCTCGGCGTTAAAGGTCCTGAGTACGACTCCTGATTTCTTCGATTGGATGGTACGGACATGGTCCGCGAGTAAGAGGCCACGCTCACATATACAGGGTATCCGGGCTAGAGTTATAAAAAATTACTGCTTATAATTCGTAAATTAGTGAAACTCAGTCGATACACCATCAATCCCAGATTTCAGTAGTCCACTTGTAATAGTCACGCGTGCGGAGAAACTACCTGGTCGCCGAGATTCCCAGATTTGGAACAATTAGCCTTTTTTTGCATGGGGCTTCATTACAGATGTGTACAAGAGGAAAGTTCACGATTTGGGTGATTTGAGACAGCGTATCGTTGCGCTAATAACGCCTCAAATGCTGGTCAACACTTGGAACGACTTTTCGTATCGCTTGGATATCTGTCGAGCTACAAATGGTGCCCACATTGAGGTGTACCAGCGTACATAAAAACTTTGAGTTACTGATAAAATATGTGTGTATTTTTGTATACCTCTAGCCCAGACACCCTGCATATTTTGGGTTCAAGCCAAACATCGTATTCCATTCCACAGTTTCACTCAAAAAACAACATGTAAGGAGCTACATTACAGCCTCCCCTCCCAAATTATTCTGAAAATATTAGAACTTTCCAACTCCACTATTTTGAACACTATATGATATAATAGTAAACGTAGCAAGTGCCCTTTAGAGAGCACTCAAACGTTAACTCTTCTTCTATACAATGCATTCTGCAAACTTTACTGGCTGATGAGGTTCTAGCGCCTTAAGTCATAGCCAGGATTGCTTTGACTGTGTGCGTTTGTGACTGACACTTCATCATTTTCGGTAATCATTTGGCGATTAGCCAAATGCGGCAGAAAGCTACGTATATATATATATATATATATATATATATATATATATATATATATATATATATATATATATATATATATATAGAAAATAAGTAGTTGGAGTGAATATTCACTTGACACCATCACACTAACACATCAAGGTGCATGAGATATTGGTGATGCACTTAGGTGTATCAAAATATGTGTTGCTCTTCTGTTTGATGGAATAGAAATGCATATATTGAGCAGACCAGACATAGTACCGACTGAATACTATTTTGTCTCTGCAGTGACTCTTCAGATGAACTGATTGAAATTGGACGTATGTGTATTTTCAATACAGAACACGATTTGCACAAACATTTTATTAATATTACTAATTGACACCACTTGACATACAGATACGTCGCTTCGGAGCGTGACGCACTAATATGTACGGAATACGATAATGTCATCAACTTATTTCCGACGAGAAGTGGAGATACGACAAAACCGTATTAAGTCGACGATAGGTCTACATATTTCAAAGAAAACAGAAAATTACACATTTAGCTGTATTAATGGATGCACCAAAATTTCATCAAGCGTCTCTTGATCCATATCAAGTCCTCTCTGTGTGTGTTTCGTGAATATCTTGAATACATGTGAACGGAAATCACGACAATGTATCATTTTTCACCAAAGTTCATCTCCTTTCTCAAGGGTAGTGCGTTTAACGCCGTTTCCCTCTCGAGGCAACATCCCGTGAGATCTGACAGAAAGTTCTCAGGATGCGCTCACTTTCATCAAGATTTACATAACCTTGCGGGTGGAATTCCTTCCAGAAGCTGAGGTTAACCGCTGCTCGTACGGGAATCTTTTTTCCAGTCAGAAGATTCCATGGACGACCACCGCGAAACGCGGTATGCAGTAGCTCCTGGAAGCAGCTCAAGTGTTGCGCACGATACGAGTTTTCAAAGAACTATTGTTGCTTCCTGTAATATAACGCGCATGTCTGTTATCGCAAGTGATTCTTCAATAATGTACTCTTGTGTCTTTTGATTTCAACTTAAATTATTTTCAATACTATGTTAGTAGCGACGATGAGGATGAATTTGTTTGTTTTCACTAAACTTTAAGTTCATTACACCCCCCAGATGAAAAATTCTGGGTAAACCCCTGCTTCTGCTTATAAAGTCACGCATACAAAGGGCGTCGCCAGAATTTTTTGCAGGGGAGGGAGTCAGGCCATTGATAAAAGTTGAATAGTAGAAATAACAACAATAATTTACCACGGTTATAAATGTTATTATGCAATAAAATTATAAACTAATAAACAAATGTTATTCTAAAATTATTATTATTATTTTATATAAATTGGACCTTGCTACTCTATCCACCAGACGAGTGAATAAGCAGCACACGATTTTCCATTATTCCTTTCATAGTATTTCGTGCAGTTAGTATACTGAAATGCACAGTTATCATATTTCGTTCTTAACTTTTGCAAGTCTTGTTCAAGAAAAGGCTTTAAAACTTAAGAGATAATTTTACTCAAAGTTTCTATTGTGTGATCTCTGACCTAAAATTATATTTTTTTGGAATTTTGAAAACTATGGAACCATTTATTCTTTGGATTATATGGCAGAATATGAAAATATAGCCTGGTTTCTGAATAATTTTTCACTCATTTTTTTCTAATACAATTTTTACTTGTATTATTCTGTTCCAATGAACTTCATTTCCGTTATTAACAATAAAAATAACAAACTTTCTGCTTCTTGTAACTTGAAATGAACGATGTCAATTTCCAGGAGGGCTTGACGGAACTGTTTGACCCTTCCGAACCAAACGCGTATTTACAAACCCTACAGTGCTGCAGAACCTCCAGCGATATGTAGCTTCTGATTGGCTGTTATCCGGACGCGTTTCATTAATTAATGTTCCTTCAAGGTAAATGGTGTTCAGAGAAAACGCTAGAGGGCAGGGTTCAAATGTACAGCGTAGATATAAAAGATCCATCACAACATGATAAGAAACCCTTTAACCTCAGGTTAATCTTTGAGCACATTAATGTCTTGAAAGACAGAATACCAAAACATGTCACGTCCATGGTTTATTATACAGAAATGACAGTATATTTCATGGTATGATTTTTTCCTCTGTTATGTTTTAATCACTTTGACGTTTCAAAAGCTTTCAGAGATAGGCCTATACATCATCATAGATAGCATTATAATTTATCACATAATTTCAACAATTTAATTACAAACCTTATTACTAAATAATTACGAGTCTATTTTTTCTCCCCTGTATACAAACAAACAAGGAATGATGATGGAACACGAACACTTCCGGCGTGCACAGCCAATAAGAAAGCGTTATTTTTCCTTTGGTTCTGCAGCACTCTAGGGTTTGTAAATACGCCTCCCGGACGTCCATGTACGCATGAGAGTTTACGTACTGCAAGGACGAAAAGTTGAAGAAATAGAGAAATAGTTGATTCTGAGTCTTTCTTTGTTTGATTCCAGTGCCAGCCTACATGGAAACGGAAATTCTCCGTTGGTGAGACTCTCCTCGGTGCAACGCCCTGCTTTGCCTTCTCAACTCCGGCTAAAAAATGGAGAAAAATTCGTTTTTCGTTTCTTCACGGACTCTTAACGTTTAGTTTTTTTTAAGGCATCGCTTTTAGTCCCCCTCCCCTCTCTTTCGTGCTTGCTCCTTTCATCGTCGCTTCTCCCCTCTCCTTTAATTTCGTTCCTACTGCAGAGAGAATCAAAGCACGTTTTCCTACACATCATCATTATTTTCTTTCTCTTGACTTCTACCGTGGCGGTGCTAATTCGACAGGCCCGATTCTCTCACCCTATTAGCAGCCTGTGCTTTCAGAAGTATCGCCACGGACTACAAAGGAACGCGTGACGAAACATTGTGCATTCAATTTTTGCCCAGTCTTTCCACGGATCCGTTCTGCGTTGGAAGTTTACAGCAACAGCATTTGCGGTTCATTGGAGTTCAATTTCTTGTCCTATACAGGGCCATGTTTTCTTTCGCAATGATGTTAGAGATTCACAGCTAAGTTGCTAAAGTGTCTTCCGGTGTTGAAAGTGTTGTATTGATTCATTGATTTGGTTTATTTTACTTCGCTTTTCTGTTATTTTGTGTAGTAGTGAGTTGTACTAACCACTCCGCCACAGAAGTCGACAATTATTATTATTATTATTGTCATTAATGAATATAAACCAAGGAAAATTTACTGAGCTCACCATCGTTTAATAGATTTCTCTGAGGGTGTTGTTGTACCTTGTACGAAAGTGTACCACTGTAACTGACTTGGTTTCTTGAAATTCAAGCACACAAAATACCTTTCCACCGTTATATTGTGAAAACTGCCTCCTGGTGGAGTAAAACGTAAATTACATATTGTAACGAATAACTCATTAAATCAGCTAGTCATAGTACGATTCTAACTACTGTGCAACGTACTTCCACCGGGGTTCGAGCCCGGGACCCATTGACTGCAAGGGGACAGCGTGACCTCTACGACACCGGGAATATCTTCTCTAATCATTAAGGAAATATTAATTCCTTTGCAATTGTTTCGACTTATACTGCTTTGTATTTTTTCCTCCCTGTGTTTCACATGGTTTTCTTCCTTAAGGCGAGGAGGAACAATTACGTACTAGTTTTGCATTTATTTCAATATCGTCGGTTTTGGCACTGCTATTTAAAAAACGGTTTAGTATGCAAGAGAGTATGAATTTCTCTCCACTGTTTTTCAAGTTGATTAGTAAGCTAGACACGATGTTTGAAAAATATGATTAATAAGTATTTACAGAATCCCATGTATTCCTTTTCCTTCTATTATGACATAGTTTAACTTGTCCTCTTCCGTCCATGTACTTTTCTACGACATTGGATGTTTGATATTCCCGAGAGAACGAATAAAATAATGGTCCCATAAACCTAATGCATTTCTCCTTGCCTCATACGGTAATCCTGGCTGTGTTGCCAAACCTAATGTGCATAAAAGAGCTACATTTCATCATTGATAGAGCTAAAGATGACTTTCAAGGAGTTAGATTATCGAAGGATGCATAAAGTGCTTCCTAGGGTAATTCTAGGTGTCAGAGGGGTGGAGGCGATGCTATTACCGTTAGCTTTAAAGTGATGGCAATTTATTCTTAGTTTTCACCGCCTAGATTTGGTGGTATCATCCATCTCAAATATCCAATGATGTTCATATGAAATCGAAAATAAAGGATTCCCGGATAATAATATTGTCATCTTCACCTTAGCCACAGCGCTATATATAAAAATACCTGGGGAGGAAAGAGGGGGTGGGTGACGCAGCCTATATATGAATATCACGTCACGTGCAAAATGTACACTCATGGCAAAGGTTGGTCTTTATGGGCCGGAGCCAGTGGTGGCATCATAGTGGGGCAGAGGGCGGGTGCCACAGTTCACAGTCAAACGAGTGCACGAAAGAGCCAGATCTGGCTCCAAAAGAGCGAAGTTGGCAACAGTGATCGGCAGCTGCCTCAGCAAGAAAGACCTTGGGGAAATTGTCCCTCCTCGCCTTAAGTAAACAACATATGATACTAACTCTGTAGCCTTCTTAAACCCGAATGTTTATGGCTGCAGCAACACAAGCCGTCCATTTGTCGATATCCTGGACAAGATCAATCAAATATTTTCCATCCTTGCCGATTTCCTTTAGGTCCATCTCAACGTTATCCCTCCATCTTCGGCTTGGTCTTCCTACAGGTCTCTTACCATCAGGTTTCCTTTCCAATTCGTGCCACATGGCCTGCCCACATAAGTCTTCTTGATTGAATTATGATGCCTTTGCTAATAACACTACTATTTAAAGTATGAGTTTAAATTTCCTGGCGACGAATGAAGAAGAGAGCCCCTCGGATTACCAGCCAAGTTGAGGAGAAGATACGACGTCAGTCACTCTCATCTTCGCCACACTAACAATCCCTGAAGATGATTTGGATTGGATTGAGTTGTGTTTTAAGTCCACTTTATGCACAGTAAGGCTAATCGGGACTGGACCTCCAGTTTAAAGTGGGACCCGAACCACTATGTGCCTCTACCGGGTATCGATCCCGGGACCCCTTGATTACAAGGCAACCACTGCGCCATAAGGGGGCCCCCCCTTGAGATGAGAGTTGCTAATCAGATAGAATCTCTTTAACAGAAGTTTTCGTTAATGATTGCAATTGGAATGTTACATAAGCAGCATTATTTTGTTACGTTGTATCATCATGGGTTAATTTCTTTCTTCCGCAGATCGAAGGAGGGGTGGAGTATTTCAACACCATCGTAGTCCAGCCTCATCGGAAGTTAGTCACGAACCAAGGACGAGGCTTCCACATTCGATGCCGATACCAAACCAGGGACAAGACGATTACCTCGCACGTGAACGTCAGGTGAGTTTAGTTCAGATCTAAACATGGAGTAATGTCCATTTCGATATTATTTTCATGATACTCTTAGTTGGTCGAAAGGTCTCGCTTGTGGAAACTGTTGCGCAGGTTAGACAAAGCTAAATATAGATATTGAACTGGTTGAAAAAACATGTTTCTTGATTTCCACACTGCATCGGTGGAAGTGCATCATCCTCCTGACTGAATCACAGCACTCTTGCAGTCGCCCAAAAAAGAACCAAACGGGAATACATTTACTTACGGTTGCATTTCCTTTAATATTAGTTCATTGCTTTCGTAAGTGCTACATTTTAGTTTCATTTACGCACTTGGAGAAACTAAATAAACACCATAGACATATCGCATGTCATTCAAATGTTCCTCTAAGAAACATCGCATGTCATATAGTACAATGAGGCAGCGTGTTTTGTATGGATGTCTCACTACGCAAGGTACCAAAATTACCATACCGGCTGACTATAGCATATTATTATCTGAGGAATGAATTCTTCTGAATTTGCAAAGAAGTAATATTTATTTTTGTACCAGAAGTTGGAACACACCCGCATTCTTCTAGTATTTTGACAATGTTTAATATAAAATAGACAATAAGTATCCTATGCGACACTTATAAACAATTATTTTCTATATATTTAATATGTAATGCCTATGAAGACTTTATAACTTCTTGATACAAGTAACAGAAATGTATGTCCGGTGTAAATCGACTTCTTACCTTGATTTATACTGCAAAAAACAGAACTGATTATTCTTGTTATTATAAGGGTTTTCCAATAAGGGCGGGTCGATGTTGAAATGGAATAAAACAAGCTGTGTGTGAGATATGAACGAAATTATTTTTTTATTTGAAAGGCCCATGTATGCCATTATGTATGGAATATAACATCGTTCAAATGTCCGCCGTGGCTTCTCACGGTGGCACGTATCAGAGTGGTCCAATTTTCAATGACTCTGCCGCATAGATATGGCTGAATTTGAGGGATGGCCTGGGTGATGTTGACTTTAAGGGCATCGGTCGATTGCGGCTTATTGGCATAGACCTGCGACTTCAGTAAACCCCACAAGAAAAAGTCTAGCGGGGTCAAATCGCACGATTTTGGTGGCCAATTCACGTCACCTCTGCGAGAGATAACCATACCCTCAAATCGTTCATACAGAATGTCCATCGTGGCGTCCGCTGTGTGGCACGTAGCGCCGTCCTGCTGGAACCACATGTCGTCTACGTCCATATCGTTCAATTTGGGTCAAATGAAATCGGTTATCATCGTTCTGTAGCGCTCGCCGTTGACTGTGATGGCCTCACCAACGTCGTTTTCAAAAAAAAGTACGGACCATTGATGCCGCCGGCCCAAAATCCGCAACAACTTTTTGTGGATTGAATGCCACCTGGTGAACCTCGTGTGGGTTGGCGTCGTCCCATATACGGCAATTTTGCTTATTAACATAGTCATTCATTAAAAAATGCGCCTCGTCGCTAAAGATGATTTTTAGGCCAAAATTGGGATCCTCTTCCAAATGCTCCGAAGTACAGTCAGCGAACAAACGGCGTTTTCTATGGTCATTAACTTTGAGCTCCTGGGTAAGTTGGATCTTGTACGGGTGTAGGCCCAAGTCCCGACGCAAAATTCGCCAAGTTGAAGTCTGCAAAAGGCCGAGTTCTTGTGCACCTCGAGGAATTGACTGCCTGGGGTTCTCCTGCACTCTTTCACAGACCGCGGCGATGTTCTAAGCCGATCTGGCGTTCCTTTGACGTACGGGTGTTGGCTGATTGTTTACCGAACCGGTCGTCTCGAATTTGGCCACCAAACGTTTGGAGAGTCGACTTTGAAGGGCCACCGCGTCTGACGTAAAATGGGGGCAACGCGCGCAACGTTTGCACTAACGAACACTCATTTTGATAATAGAGTTTCATCATTTGGACGCGCTGCTCAATTGTGAAACTTGCCATGGTGATTTGGCATCAGTGCCTGAAAAAGAAACAACAGATTAGACAGACGCCACCAAAACGACATGGCTGCCAACATCGACCCAATTTCGAGCGTCGCAACATCCATCTGCGTTGGCCGAGTTCTACACAAGCACGCATGCGCTGACTAGACGAGTCCAGTTACAAAATAGGGGAGACGGCTGCAAGTGGAACGCAGATGGGAACCAGGTTCAGAGAAAACATCTGCTGCTGAAACAGCATTAAAGTTCCACACACATACTAACATTGTCGGCAAAATACGTTAAGAAGGAATGTTACGAGCTGTAACAGCCATTGCAAATCAAAAACCAACAAAGCGAACGACCAATAAACAAAACGAAACTGACCTGAAACCTATAGCGTTGATTTGTGCGTGTTTCTACCCACCTCTCCTATCGCCGAAAGATTCGTCTTCTGTGGTGGGACAGTATCTCGTTCTCCTTATGTATACTTCCCTCTATGGAGAATTAGCACATATTTATCGATATTGATAACCAGTAATATACCGATGTGATATAAAAAAAAAGCCGTACGATTCATTTACCATCTTAATGCATTAATCATGGCTCTGACGCCGCACCAGAATGAGAAGCTTTGTATTATAATTTTATTTTACGAAGTCCTGGTATACTAGTTACACTCTTATAATCATATAAACCATAATAAAATGGCATAATTATGAACCCAATTACAATTTTTTTCTAACTACAACATTTTACACTCTCACATCATAGAAAATGGATTAAAAATTAATTATCCAAACCGAGATAAAATAAGAACAATATTACACAGTTTGTGATATATTCAGCCACCTTGAGAAAAACAGAACTAAACATGAAAGGGAATTGCTTAGACAAACTTTTGGCATATAATAATAGGAATATTGGATCAGAACCGATAGCTTTTATGGGTCAATACTGATGGAAAAATACCGGTTTCAAGAACCAATGAAAGTCACCCTTGGATAAAAATAGCTGCGGCTCCAGCAGACGCACACCAAGAGATGTGCTCGCCTCTCCCCCTGGTAAGGAGCAGATGATCTCATGCGTTTCCCAGAACCTCAGTGAGGCGTGATAGATGCAACTTATCAAGCCGGTCCTTGGCCTTTCTCAGCCGAAGCAGGGGGAGGGGCAATTTTTTGATAGGCAACAAGACGAAGTAAATTACCGGGTTCCTTCCGAGAAGAGGCTCTCCTGGAGGACAAGGACGAGGATGCTCTTTTGTTTCTTGCTCCGGTGATAATTATGGAAAGAACGTTCCGAAGAGAGCTCTTTTGGGCGCCATGGTCATCCATACGCACTCGTGTTCCAGACTAGGCTGCGTGCTGGAACGCGTTTTCAGGAGGTACTCCATCCTCATCACTATCAACAATACACAGAAAACAGATTTTCAATAAAGGAAGAGAGTTTCCTTCACGGAGTGCGATACGCCTAGAGGACGGAAACTAGAATACTACACTACATCATGGATGCTTATGGGAGCAGGAACATGTTAAAAACAGAACTGGATGAAGCAGATGGATAGGAATGAGAAAGGTCTAAGAAAATAACGTCAAACCAGAAATTCCAAAATGTGACTTTGCGTAGTGAAAGTATTAAGTTAAAGAACAAGCGTTTTCATCTCCACAAAAATTGCACATAAATCTAAAGACATTTGCTGCTCTCATTCTTAAGAGCCAACTGGTCGACGCCAGGGAAGAAGTTATTGAAATTTACTCTCTTTTCGAAAACCCGTTTTGATTTCATAATCTGAAAATTTTAATCTGCTTAGAAATTCCCAGTGAATCTTCGTGTAGTTTATTTTCGATGTAGCCTACACATTACCAATAGTTTGACAGGGTTACATGGCCACGAAACTGTTACTTGAGATGGATGAAGAGACAATCACAAATACACACACTTTATGGGTAGAGGATTATGCTGGCTGTGAATCCAGGCATTTGATCTTCGATTGCCTCCAACAATTCAGTTCCAGGGTGTACTACGTGGAAGTAGGCGCTTGAGTGCCTCAAGGTGAGTGGGGATGGTTTCATAATACATAATCTATGTTGTAAGATTAACAGATGGGAAAACCCAGACGACTTTGATAGGTGAGACATATGCACGCATGAGCAAGCATCCTTGCAGGGAAGCATGATTAGCGACAGACTTATAGGAACACCAACATCAAGGTGGAAGAGCCAGAAGGAAATTGGCAAGATCTTGCAATGCACCTCCGAGTTTAGAAATACCACAGATAGAGTGATTTAGTTTGAGTGACGTGATTTTTCTCAGCATACACCCGACACTCTCACTTGAAGTAAATTAACAGTATGTGCTAGCTCCGTCACTTCTTTAAACATTATTCCTTCCTTAACATTCAAAAACCGACGAGAATATAACTAAGAAACACCATGCTTCGCACTTGCAGAGCAGAAGCGGTATTAATAAAGCTAGCTATCTGGATGAAGTCACGTGGCATTCCCCTCGTATACGTCATCTGCCTTGTTCATTATTCTAGCCCTAAAGTGAGCGATTGAACCCAGCAGAAAATGCAATCAGCTATGTGGATAAGGGCAAAAAACTTGAGTTAGGCTGGCACTGGAATTCAACAAGGAAGACCGTCACTATCAACTATTTTCTTCAACTTTTCGTCCGTACAGTACGTAAACTCATATGTGTGACTTTATAAACAGCGGGTTTATCCAGAATTTTCATCTGGGGGGTGTAATGACCATAAATTGGATCTACGTGAAAAATGTTAGGGGGCGGTGAGGAAATTTGGGGGTGTTGGGTCTGTGTGTTGATCTGTTTATTAGAAATTGGGCTGTCGCGTCAAATACAACGCCGTACTTAGCGAACTTCTGTACAAGTATGAATGACTAGATTAAAAATGTTAAAAAGTAATTATATGGAAGAGAAGAAAGACCTGGGATGTATATAAAAAGAACGAGAGGATAAAAAGGATTGTAATTTTAAAGGGCATAACAAAAACTATGATAATAAGTAAAAAAAAAAAAAGTAAAACCAGAAAGCAAATGAGAATCAAGAGAAGATAGAAAATTAGTGACAAATACGCGCAGATAAAAAATTGAAGTCACGAACTTAAATACAAAATAACGAAACGAGACAAGGAAAAATAAAGAAAGAAAGAAATCTCGGTACTAAAAGCATAATCAGAAAGAAAATAATTCACAAACAAACCTTGGTGTAATATACTCTAGCAATAGCATGACGAAACTGAGAGGGAAAACATGAAAATATCTGTTCGCTTCACTAGCGCATAAGTACGATTTTCCCCCCAGAGGATCATGGAATTGTAAAGGTGGATACTAGATATATAGCTGCGTTCGTAATTACAATTTTTTAAACCTTCATTTTAAAAATTGTTCAAAGACAAAAATGGTAAAGGGGGTTTTATTTTAAGGGAGGTTTTCATTTACCATTATGTAAGTTTTTTTTACCATTGAAACATATTGGTTGGCTTCCTCTGATGACATTGATTTGGCGCGTTTACCAAGAAAAACTTTTTCTATTTAGGTTATTTTACGTCGTTTTTCCACCACTTGGACTAATAGCGGCGATGAGGATGAACTCCTCAAATGGATGGTTGGGACACAAAGAATGCTTTAACCAGGCTGCGAATTCTGGCTTCGTAGTGTGTTACGCTGATATGGAAAAACCAGTGCTGTTGTAAATCAGTTTGACTTCGATTTCAAACAATAGACATGGTAAATTTATTGCAAACATGTCAATCACGACAACGGATTTGTCATCATAGGCCACAATACATACCTATGAACGGATTAAAGTGGAGGATCGGGAGGCTGATCGTATTTTTCAAAGACATCTGGCTGGAATAACTGGAGAGTGAAAAATCAAGAGTGGATGAGCAATTAGTTTCACTTCCAGACACATTCAGCGAGATAATAATCACTGGGAAGGCTGAGAACAAGATTCGAGCATCACGAAAACGATAAGTGAAGGTTGTGGGCAACACGAAAGCCACTGGCGCCATCTTGCTTCAAACAAAAGAGCATCAGTATCTATAGCGCAAGAGTTCATCTGAAAGGAGAGGAATATAAACATTGGGTTAACGTTAACAGCTTGTCTCTCTTGCTCGATATTAGTCTAATCTAGTGCGTTTGTAAGAGGGGGGGGGGGGGGGGTTTACACATCTTCAGAGGATCCAATGCAAATATTTGTCAAGTTTACACATCCAGATGATTTCATTGCCTGTCAGGCCTGGTTTGCTTGATTTTATGTTAGTTATTATACTTATTTTGATTGATTTAATTTTTTTGGGTGCGTCGGCACTTATGGCCATTTTGCACCCTTCAGTGTATACGGGGGAAATCCCCTTATGTAAAACCCTTGGCTTAAATTACAAAAGGGGTGGAAAGAACCCCTCGAGAAAGGTTAAAAATTCAAGTTGTAAAGGGTACAATAAATACTGTTTATTTAGTAAGTTCGGCAGGGTACTTAGACAAACTGAATTGAACAACTTTCGTCAAAACGTCCACAGTTTTCGATGTGGTTCGTGCGCGTCAAGTTCACACTTCCAGTGAAGAAAACGACGTCTCATCCTCAATCTCACTTTATCTTCATTGGCGTGACAATGTGACGTCACATATTTATTGCTTCACCTTGAAAACACACGTGGACATAAGATAACAATCTATGTCTTTTTTCTTGCGGCTCAATCGTGACAATCAACAGCTGCTGCTTCTAGCGTCTCCCCCTGGACGTAATTTAATTTTCAGCTTTTACCTTTCTCGGTAACCAAGAGTTCCCGGAATGAATGCTTCACGATGCCATATCTGGGCAGTATCTTCTTGCTTATCAACCTTTTGGTTGGCGAAAGAAGGGGGATGTTTCTTCACTCCCTTCTGGCTTACTAGTATTATACCTGCAATATTGCCGATGGGAACAGTGTAGATGGCCGCCCTTGCACAAAAAAGAGAATACTATTAAGAATTTTTCAAGGAAGGTCGTTTACATGACCTTCACAAGGCTGAATAAAGCCGCAAGGACACAGAAAGAATACACTCGATATAAAGCATCGAAGAAAGAGATAAGAAAAAAAAAGAGGAAGAAACAAAATAATGCTGGTTAGCTTTCGGCAAGATTGGACGGCACGAAAAAGTACGTGACCAAGTGGAACCTGTTATTATACAAAATTCTAAAGGGAATTTCTATCCGTGGCAACGACGAGCATTAAGCCTTTAGAAATTCCGAATCTAAACACCAATGGTTTGCCATCAAATTGGCGGCCGAACAAATGAAACATTGTCCAAGAGAATGGTATTGCTTCTTTGGGTTCGCACAAATTGTCCATTGCTACATTGTCATTTTTTTCTTTTATGCATTCATTACGTGCACTTACGGGTACACAGGGCAAAAAAACCCTCTGACCATGGCACCCTGAAAAGATGCACACAGTATGCATTCTTGCCCGTGAACAACCTGATTCCTACTATTATCTCCAAGTAACACATACGCAATTCTAGACTTCCCGTACCTCCAATGCTCTTGGTTGACAATGCAAAACACAATCTGTCACTATAAACAGGTTTCCATTTTCTCAGGTAGTATTAAGGGGCCTTCCCGATGGCGTAGTGGTAATGTCGCCTTGTAATCAAGGGGTCCCGAGTTCGATAACCGATGGGGACACATTGTGGTTCGGATACCACTTAGGTCCAGTTCCGATTAGCCTATCTGTGCATAAAGTTGGTATAAAACAAAATCTCAAACTCGGATATTATATACCGCACAGTCAGTCCATTTAAATGCTTGACCGATCTCAGCGCCACATACGACTGGAACAAGATGTATAATTTTTGTAGTTTAAAAAAAATCATGCAAAGTTAGAAAATTGTGTCATTATTCTGTATGTTTAGTACACGGTTCAATGTGTTATTTATGATGATGATGATGATAATAATAATAATAATAATCGGTTTAAAGTCAACTCTTCTGAATTTATAAGGAAGCTCTGAGGCAACGAACACTTCAGTAAGTCGATTGCTCAAGTAGTACCTCTTTTCAAGGAGCTGAAGAGACTACTGGTAACTTTCTTGCTTCATTCTTTTTCACGGGGATTCCTATGTACAGTCACTGGCAATAATAATGACCAAGCTCCTGAAATACTGGCTTCCCTGCAATGCAGTATGTATGTTGCTCGACTCTAAGGCGATGAGCCAACTTCAGTGGCAACTTTTCAATAACAAGTTCTGCTATCACCTTACAGTTAGGCAATACACACAACGCGTTGGAGGCAAACCTGTATTTCAGGCTCTAGTTGTCCGATCATAATTGCAGGTGGCTGTACCTGGCAAATAATACAAAGGTACGCTTGCCTTGCTGATCCAACTTTTGTGGTAAGAGATGGATAGAGTATTTTACTCAAGGAGCCATACTAATGATTTTTTTATCGCCCTATTGGTGCTGCCAGTTCGGTCCTGATTGCGTGCTCATATTGCGTAGGGCAAAGTGGGCGTAGTATATAGTAATGGACGCACGTAAAGTCAGATGCATGCACATTCTCAGGTTTTCATAGATTCAGGACGAGCCAAGTGGTACATTTGTACAGAACTTGATACTAACAATGAGATCCCTATATATTCCCGGGTTTCGAAGACAGGAACAAGCCAAACAGCACTTAACACAGACAAGCTAGTTGACTTGTTAGCAATGCAAAAGTTTCTAACTGTGCTATTTCATCAGAGTTAACCTGATGCTATTGCGTTAAGAAATCAATATTCTTGTTAATCTTAGCCATAAAAAATAATGAAAACAAAAGCAAACAATAGAAAATGTGTGTTAGAAAATTTGCTGTGGCTCCACACGATCTCCAATATGACTTCTGTATTCATACTGACGTTCTCCATACTTTCATGCGGATGCAACACAGTGAAGATTGAACTTCTGACCATCATGTATGTGAAGGCTTTGCCAAAATATCAATACTACGGCGTATTGCTCAAGATTGCACCAACAGTTCGCAAGATACACCTGCCATTCATTAAAAACACACACAGTTCTTTCATTGGGACAAAGCTCACGTGCTACTTCCATTGTCTTCTAGACAAAAGCATCATTCTTTTCAGAGGGAGTCGCGAAACGAGACCAGCATCCTATGTTCGCAACAGCAATTTGATCCAGTTTTCCATAACGGATTCAGGATTTCAAAGGCTGCACTTTCACTGCTCAGTTAGTTAGTTACGCATATTCGCCGACGTTGCCGTTTTCTTGGATTGGCGTTCTGCCCCGCCCACTGAATTTCCTTTTAATTATGATAAATGAGTGCCTGGCCATATTGATTGAACGTGCAGTTCGGTTTGTTCCAGTACAGAGTTGCTAATTTATCTACAAGAAATCTAGGATGTTAAGAGGCAACCTCTCAAGGCACTCAAATATCAACCTCTCGTCTACAATTCTGAAGGCTAACGAGGATCTACAGCCATAAATGGAAGAAAAGCGAAGTAAACTAAATCTCTAAAATCACTAAATCTCTCTCTATATAAAAATGGATGTGTGTGTGTGTGTGTGTGTGTGTGTGTGTGTTTGTTCCGGCATAACTCTCGAACGCCTGGAGCGATTTCAACCAAACTTGGTACACGTATCACTTGCAATCTGGAAAGAAATACCGTGGGGATAAGACACCCCTAGGGGTGGGGGTGGGAAGGGGGTGACATGTAAAAATAATCGAAAACGACCGATATTAGTTTGGAATCCATAGTTTTCGGGGTCGCTGTATAGAAATGTGTTCTTGTTTTCATTATTTGGTTTTGATGATGTGGGTTGGATTGCTTTTGTTCTCAAGAGATGGCGTGTGTGGTCCGTGTGTCAGCTGTTTGCGTGGGCGCCAAGTAAAAGAAAACGGTTAGTGAGAGAGAAGCAACATGGCGCGAATCGTGATAACCACAGCTGGACATTACTAAGCACATACGTCGTCTAAAGTGATTAGAATTGTCTTTCAGTGATACTTCATGGTAGTTAGTGCATTACAGGTAGAAAATAGATGTCTCAAAAGAATCAGCGTGTGCATTTGTGATTGTGTTTTCTTACAAGAATCAACGCAACTCCAACGGTCGCTAAGATGAATAGTGACTCTCCCAATACTGTTCAACTCCAAGACACCCCTAGGGGTGGGGGTGGGAAGGGGGTGACATGTAAAACGACCGATATTAGTGTGGAATCCATAGTTTTCGGGGCCGCTGAGATGAATAGTGACACTCCCAATGCCGTTCAACTCCAAGTTCATTTTACACTATAGTTAGAATTCATTATATTCCTGTCTAATAGAAGATTGGGATAAATGAATACCCGGGTAACGCCGGGCAATCAGCTAATCTGTAATAAATTTCTTGATGGAATAGACGCATTCGTTGAAGCAGGCATGGTTTGAGATAAAACTATCTTTACATTTTGATTACTTAATATCACTATCCTACCTCATCAAGTTAATAATGAGGGTGGGGCAAGGGGGTTCGGACCCCCCCACCTTGAAAGACTTACCAGGTACTAAAATTAAATAAGATAATATACTTCTTTAGCATTTGTTGTATAATCGATGGTTATTAATTTCCGTCGGACTTATTGGAAGCCAAAGATTATACTGGGATAATATGGCCTTGAAGGACAATGTCAAAGAAGATTCATACATACTATTATTGATAACATGCATAAAATATTAATCCAGAACTTTACTTTTCGTCAACTGGATCTAACAGACTTTTTTATTCAATACATATTAATTTTTTTATTTATTTGGCATTAATTTCCTTGTCAGGGTACTTGTTTTTATACAACTTTTGGCGATCTTAAATACACGTAAGCTAGATAATGATTGATTTGGTGTTTTACGTCCACTTTATGCACAGTAAGGCTAATCGGGACTGGACCTACAGCAGGGTGCGAAATCACTGAAGATTGGTAAGGGGAAAGAGCAGACAAACAAACACACACACACAATATATATACATATACACAGACAATTCGATTGCAAATTGAAGATTTTAATATAGACTATTACTAATGCTATGAACATGAACAATGATTTACGTGACTAAGGGGGAAGGGGCAAAAATTAAGAGACATTAAGAAGATAATAGTTTCCCATATAAAATTCACATCTAAATGCTATTACGTGTTTTGTTAATATATTTATATACTTTGCTGTAGCTGACGAAAGGCGATGAGAAATGGAGAAATAACAAGTCGACTAATTTCTGTGATCTGCGGATTGCTGGGTTTCATGTCTTTGGAGATGAGGCTCTTTGCTGTCCGTTCTTTGTGTATGTTTTCGATATTATGCCAGGAAAGTATATTCAACTCCCAAACTAATTGTTTATGTTTGTTGTTAGAACAAAACTCCCCCCGGGAAGGTTTTGTGGGGGGAATTCTCCCTGTATCCCCCCCGGATTTCGAACCCTGCCCTGCAGTTTAGGATCCGAAACACTATGTGCCTCCACCGGGATCCCTTGATTACAAGACGACGACGCTACCACTGCGCCATCGGGGAGCCCGAAGACAATGAATATATGCTGTTATATTTCTATGCTTATAGGTGTGTTCCACTTACGTCACAAACTGTTGCATTGTGGCTTCGAGCAGCCATGATTGAGGTCAGTTCTTGTAAGCATACGGAATTCAAGCGGGCGGGCGGAAGATACTAACACAGCCACTCGTAATTTAAAATAAACGTGTAGTTGGTGCAGATGTAACGAACGCTAAACAAACGACAAATAAAATTGGCTTCAAACATGGCGGCCGTGCGCATCCTGACGTCAAATGAAACCCACATATACCGTATTTTATCTATTCATGTAATAACAATAAAATATTAATTAATTTAAACATTGATATTATTATTATTTCAGAGACATTTGTTCGCCCCAACCCCTGAAATCATTTCTAGATACGTGCCTGTGCACAAGATTATATGCATTTGTACCAAAACTTATTTCTGGATCACATTTTCTTGCATGTAATTACACACACACGAGATTACGTAGAACGTAAGTTCCAATAAATTCATTACTCAAAACGTGACTGTTTCCTTTCAGCATGCTGGGCACTACACCGTTGACAGCAACCGCGCCTATGCCTGGCTGCACGATGAAGATATTCTACGGCGACCCCACCGAGAAGGAGGTGGCCGAGAACGTGAAGATTGGAGACCCTCTCTCCCTTGTCATCTCCATCGACGAACAGGAGATCTACGGCATGAAGATAACCGACTGTCTCGTCAGGGACGGTTTAGGCTGGGGCGAGCAGAGACTCATAAACAGTGACGGGTAAGTGATAAGATCAATCCTTGTTATAGATTCACATCAAAACGTACCATATTTACTAAGATAATGACTTCAGTTAAAAAGATGGATAAATTGACATTTCTAACGATATTTCCTCTAGATTAATTCATAAGAATGCATAAGAACTTTATTCAAAGGAATATGTCTAATGCTTGAAATATCATTGTTCCTGTACGGGACACATTAACTTTATATGTACTGCTTAAAAACAGTTATTGTTTGATTATGATGATAGAAGGTAACGTGTAATGACTAATATGTTAATTGTGTTTTCAAAATCAGAAACGGAATGGTCAAAAATGGGAAAAATGAGTATTTGATGTTTCGATGAATGGTTATTCAGCTTCTATAGCTGCCATTATGAGACAAAAATATTTCAGCATCGACAATTGTGTCAGTTATGAAATAATACATCGAATTGGTGTTCTATTCTATTTAAAGCAGATGCACCATTTTTAAAACTGTGTTCTTTAGAAATGCTACTATATTAACGATTCCGTTTCCTGTAATAATGCACTTTAAATTACCTCATAATAGAGAAATAATGCCAAATTTGCATTTCGAACTTTTCGACGTAGTACAATTTTTCCACTATTAGAACAAAGTTAATGTAATAAAGTCACGTGACTTCCTGTGTGTTAGTTCTGGTTTTACTTTACCCACGAATATATTGGCCACAGCTTTACAGATCATAATAAGAACTATCAGTCCTTAAGCAGCTACGTTAATTGATATGGCTTTATCACATGCACTATGTAAGATTCCTGCACAGTTCCTATTTCAAACATGTGTATTTATTTGCATTGACTTCTACAGAGGATGGAGAATAGAAAGTGAGCTTAGCTACAATTAAGACCCAAAAGTGTTTCATTCCAGAGACCAAATTGATTCAATTTTTGCTTACTAGCTCGGGAGTTACTGTTTGGGTGCGAATACTTAACTTACTTAATCCGTCCTCTTCTTCCTTGCGGTGTAGAGGTTGTGAATACTGAAAGAAGTGTAAACAATTCTCATCCTAAACACTTCTTGCATTCATAAACCAAATAGTATTTTTTAACCAAAAATAGTAGATATCTAAAACACCTGGTATTGATTCAAATTTCTTGATACTAAACTGGGTTCGTACTACTAGTTTCACAATATTCAGATGTCGAATTGAACTAGTAATGTGCACGGACAAGTTTACATTAGAAAATCTACAAAATGCGACTTTGTTTTTCTTTAGGCAGGGGAGGGGAGGAGGGAATGTCACTCCTGCCAGGGGTGAAAATTTACCTCTATTGCCAGTGATACTGAATTCTAGTTGGGATGCCCAGCTGCTTCCCCCTATTAATTCGCACCCTGCATGCTGAAATCTTCCAGTTGTATTTCCATTGTACTCTGGAAATGAATGGCTAAAAAAATAATGTCATTAAACTCAAATTATATGGTATATGTTCTTCATGAATTGTTTACTTTTACAGCTGTCCTGATGATGGCGAAATCATGGGTCAGTTTGTGTACAGCAACAGCTTAACAACTGCATCGGTCCACTTCCAAGCCCACAAGTTCCCTTACACATCGTCAGTGTACTACCAGTGCAATGTCCGGCTGTGCATCAGAGATGGAGGTGGCTGCGAGGAAGTGGTAAGTTAATTTCTGTTAAAGTACAAATTGTCTTGAGACATTCAAATTATTTGTAACTTTGTCTTTGCCATGCTTGTGTAGGGTTTTCCTCTAGGCTCATTACATTGCATATCTATTTTGCTTCATCGTTCAAACACTTTACTTGAGTACATTTGTATTTAAGGTTCATGGATGACATCTACATTGTAGAATGCATAATTACAAACAGTTTGAGACTGAGCAAAGTATTATACGCAATGAGAAACCAAAATGCAAGGTTGACAGTCTTTAAAGAATGAAGTTACTTCATGTAAGACAATGCCATTACAGCTAGAATTGATCTCCGGGGGGCTCTTTGTAAACCAAGTCCATTTTTCAAAAGTCTAACAGTATTAAATGAAGGTAAACTGTGTGTGTATGTGGTGGGGGGGGGGGGGCATCATTAAGTTAATATAAAATTTAGAAATATCATACAAATACTAGTTTTTTCAACATCTAAAATATCTCTTGAAGTGTAAATTGACTGCTACTGACAGCATCCCTTACTACACACTCAATACTACTTTTGATGATACAGATATTTATATTGTACAAAAAAAATGCACAATATTCAATAATAGTGCCTACCATACAATCCACCCCTGGCTGAAGCAATATGGGTAATGACGTCCAAATCGCAGATTTCTGTCTAAACAGGAGGCTGCAACAGGAGCAACGAAATAACTTTCTAAAGTTTAGATAATCTAAATGCTTGCCGATACCAGTGTTAAGTAAAGAAATGTAGTCTTATTAATTTTTTAAGTTATTCTGTACGAAAAATCAAGGAACACCAATCCATACTATTTTGCCCTATTCCATACCTTGTTACTCAATATTCTTAGCAAGAATTTCTAATATCAAGATATAGTTTTCAACCATTTTTACAGAATTATCTTTATCGGAGGGAAAAAGTAAAGAAAAAACTTAGAAGAATGAACTACAAACTTAATGCATATGAAATCACTATTTTCTGAATTCATTCCAGCCTCCCAACTGCGAAGACAGTGTGAACAGTGTGAGGAAACGAAGACGACGAGCTGAATCTAATGATGAAGAAGCACCAGCAACCATTGAAGTATTTAGTGGACTCTACGTAAATGAAGCAACCGATCTGGGAACAAATGACTTACAAGACGAAGTCACTAAAGAGAAGGTATTGTTATATAATCCATTTAGAGGGTGTGTGTGTGTGTGTGTTTGTCCCTGCACCATGGCTGTGTGGTCTAAGGTGCAAGCTTTGGGTTCCAGCTATGGGACGTGCGCAGGTTAGTGTCTCCTGGGGAAAGTGTAATAATTTTTCTCCTAAGATTTGCCATCATCATTAAGAAAGTGGGGAGCTACGAATGAGTAGCAACCCGCTCATAGAAAACCTACAACGACTGGGGGTTCGTCATGCTGACCACATGTCACACCATGAATGATCTCCCACTCTGGTGGGAGTGAGGCTAATAGTCTGTAGGTAAACACTGGCTCTCATCTGTTATTATTATAGAGGGTGTGTGTAATATAATACCATTAATAATTTCAAATCTCATCTGTACAAATCAACCTACACAATTTATTGCATCAGGAAATATGTATTAGTAGAGTTGCAAACTTAAATAGGTAGAAAAATAAAATTTGAGGTGCTAAGACAGTTCACATGAAATCTGTGCTCTAACACATAATGATAGTTGTTTTCACACTTTTACAAACTACAGTGGACAAGTATTGTAACTTAAAATATTCAAATTCTAAGTACTCTTAATTTACTATGGGCTCTTAAACATTTGCAGTTTTCTAATCAATAAATAAATGCTTATTGTAAAATAGTGTCTAATGTGCCACTGATGCCCGTTTGCACAAACATTGAACAAACTCGTGAGTTTGAAAATCTGCAGGTCTGGGTAACACTCGAGTTAGGATCCTTTTCCATTGCACCAATATGAACGGCTTTCCAGCTCGCGCGAGTCATGAAACCCCAGCTTTACTCTAGGATAGCAGCTAGCCTCTAAACAAGTGCCTAAACGTCATACAAATGGAAGTACGTGATTGGTTACCTGTTTCGACAAGGTGTGTTTCTCCTCGTGGTGTGGCTGCATGACAGAAAAAAGAGAAAGGGTGGAGATAACGGAACAGACTGCCACAAGGAAACTTCAAGCACGTGATAAAGATGAGGAAAAGTATTTACGTGAATAAATGTTGATATTTTATTGCAGCTTGCGATCATAGTAAGTAGTTTTACAGTGATGTTTGCAGTAGATTTTGATGTATACATGTACCTTCACGTAGTATTCACGATTGTTTATGGCTAGGACTATTCCATTTCCTCCGGCTAGTGGGTGTATGTTTATATTTGTATTGCACGTTCCGTCTTAGAAACTCTGTACTGAAGAATGTGCACAGTAAGCATCTGCCAAAGTATATACTTAATAACACAATAAGCGATATATTTATCGCTTTTTACATTCGAATTTGAGTCTATTACTTCTCAGTTTACATTTATTTGGTTTTGAAGTTCTGAAGTAATACATTATCGGTTCCGGATGGCAGCCATTACTCCCCTGTGCGAGAGTTAACTCTGCTTTTACTTGCCGATCTCTGAGGGTAAAGTTTACCCTCCTTTTACTCCCAGCTTACCCGGCATTTCTGTTGGTTCAACAGATAATCAGCGGATTCGTGGGTTACTCCGAGTTTACTCTTACTTGCGAGTAAACCAACGATTGTGCAAACGGGCATGAGCATGATTAAGAGATAATGTTCTGTGTAATATAGTATATACATAGGTTTGTTTTTTTTGTTTTATGCATTAATGTGCAATTTTATGTATATGGTTGAGTGGAGAAAGGCTCTGTACAGACTTAACTACGCTATTCAAAATAACTCAATAATGGTAATAAATATTATTAGAATACTCCACAACTGGTCATGCCTGCACTAACACTAAGCTGAACTTTAATTTCAGACAAATGATGATCCCAATAGCATTTGCATCTCTCAAAAGAATTTCGCCATAGGAATCGCCATTGCGGGTCTAATCCTCATGCTTGCAGTGATCGCGGCAATCCTCATCCTCATCTCCAAGAGAAGACGCAAGAAGGATGCATCGACAACGGGAAGCTCAATATACAGTGGACCATATACAAATACAGCATACAGCCATAGTAGTTAAACAAGTGTGCTACGAAGGAAAAATACTCCACTTCATGGAGCAATGGTGCGTCAGTGTGTGTTTGTGTGAGTGTTTTATGCATCAGCGTTCCGTGATAAGACTGAGTACTGCAAGTTTCTGCAGATTTTAATTTTTTTTAAACGAAACATCATTAATGCTCTTCAAAGGCAGCTATTTAATTGTTGAAGTGTTAAGGATGTTTTTATTTAAAAAAAAATCCTAACGCATCCAAAGTGACTTTACTCATACATTGAACTTGAACGTTAGACAATTGTTCATGTCTTCCATTATTCAAATGCTCAGTAGTAATGTTTCACATCTGCACTATAGTGCGAGCCAATTACTGGAGGAGATTTAGATGAGAAATTATCGTTAAATTTACATATTCCTCTATTGCCAATTATTTACTCTAGCAGTGTCAAAGTGAAGAGAAGTAAGTGGACATGGACCTAAAGAAAGATTTAGAAGTCAAATAGTGCCATACCAGGCATGTGCATCTGTATTAATGTTTGTAATGCATTCAACTGATAACACTTGCTAACGGCAAAGTCTGTTAGCGACTGTTGTCAAGGGATATATACGCATGTTGTGTGGGTTTAAATGTGGTTCATGCTCGCACAACACTATCCCTGGATTGCATTTAATTGTTATTGTATATAATAAGAAATCTTATTTGTAGTAACAGGGAAGCAGTGTGCATCTTATTCTAAAACCTTTACTCTATTTAAATTATCCCTCATCTTCTCTCCCTCTCTCTTTTTCTTTAATAGTGGTAACTATAGCATAATTGAAAACAGTAACATTTATGCATATGTTTTATAACATACTCTGCTTTTTTACACATTTCAATATGAAATAGTGAAACATTTCATATTTCAAAGTTCAGATTTTTGTTGTCCAACCAAATAGCACTAACCTTCTAAAATGTTCTATTTTGTAAAGCTTCCAAATAGTTAGTTTCTTAACTTCAATCTTCTGCATAAGATATATGTATCTTCCACTGTGTTCTCAATTGCCTATACAGAATTCAAGACTGTTCTTCCTTTTTATGAGAAAATATTTGATCATATCTAGTTCACTTCAAAATTCAAAAACTTTCCATTTTGTATATATTCTATATGTCTTCTCTCTTAACCTCTCAATCATTACATTATAAATATTACAAAAAAGGAAAAAAAAAAATCGGTGATGGTTTCTCAGTAACAAATGGGGATTTGGTGGAGGCGATAATACTTATAACGATGCACATGACCTGGAGAAAGTTACAAAGGGATATTAAAGTGAATGATAATTGTTCCTTAAGTTGACACTAATAAAATATTTGTTGTTAAATGTAGATGGCATATTTATTCACTGTGAAATTTGTCAAGTGACAAAACTGGAAATTTTCACAAGTGAATAAAAACAATTAATTTCTCTAATTGAAGTACTACCTTATCATTTAAATGAAAAATTTAGTCCTTAACCAATAAACTACTTAAATATTGTATTTAATATCATATTCAATCGCCCTTCAGCTGGAACTGAATAATAATAATTACTCTGTCTACAGAATGCAATCTTTACGACCTCATCATCTATTATATGTACTAATAGATACATTAATTTATGAATGTATGTAATGACAGCCTATATTTAGGATATTTAAATCAAATCAGATGTATGGTTGAGGGATCTGCTTGCAAAGTGAGCATGCTTTGTTACACTTAATGACTTGTAAGTTGGGACTGTGGCAATGATTCATAATTTCATTGTTAACATCCAGAAGCAAAATGACAAAATTATATTAATGTTGGTTAATCTTACCCATTAGAATACAAAATGTACATACCGTTTAGACATAATGGAGTTCTGGATCTTTGCCATGGGAAACAATACTGGGCGTGTACAAATATTGACTGGTAAATATGCCAATTCTGTATAGCTACGATTGTTAAGGATGTTCCTCTGTTATTTCTATATAATATATACATACACACACAAAAATCTCTGATTGGAACTGAAAGTTATGGATGCTTCCAGAGTGGTGATATTTGGTAGGTTTCTCACAGATTGTACAGCATGCTCCATTCCGTCCTTGTAAAACTAGATGACATGGAATGTGGTATAGAACAAAGTTCTTCCATTTTTGCCAATGTGATATTTGTACCGATTTTTTTTTACATCTGAACTAATAATAATAAATTGGTGCTTTTTATTAGTGTGTTTTGTATTATTTTACCAGACTTTGAAAAGTGAAAGTAATAAGCAAAGTAAGGGTAAGTATGCATCCTACTCCAATACATAAATAATAATAATAATAAATATCCTTAGACAAATAGCAGAAACTGAGAATGCCTGGCTTATATGCATTTGGTAACATATTAGTCATACTAGTATTGCACAAGTTCAATAATCTTCTCAAGATTTGATCATTCAATTCTCATGTTGTGCAGTCTGAACCAGAAAGTAAATGTTGAATATCTGTGATTAGGTGCTACCTGAGAACAATTCAAGTTGTAACAAAATATGTGATCCCATATTCTTCTTTGCTGTTCGTAATATTCTCGACAAAACAGGAAATTTTAGTTTTGCTTTTAGCGCAAATCATAAACAAGTGTTAACGAGCACGATAAAGATATCTCAGAATATCTGGTATATTACTACAGCGTCTTCTTTAGGTTCTATATAAATATACTTTTGCATTCTAGCATGTGTGCAGAAAATAACAAAATTTATGAAAAATGTGGTTTTTGAGCTTCATTCTCTTGACATACTTGACCTCTAGATGACTGGAATTCTGGAATGGCATGATTTGAACTGATCTCCTATACACAACTTGTAGAAAGTCCTCAAAATTCAACGTGTGTAAAGTTCTATGTTCTACATTGAAATATTTTCCCAGACTTGTGGAAAAGGTCAAATGTTCCAATTCACTTGTGGCTATTAATATCAATAAGCAGATGAATAAATTACAAAGCTCAAAAATTTCTTGAAAGAATTCCATATACAAAGTATTTGATATCGAGAGCTCTTTTATTACATGTGATATATAATTAGGAAAAAAAACTGTTGTATGTCACTAGACACATGTAGCCCTAGGGTGCTTCAAAAATGTATGAAAAAAAATAAACTTTGTATTTTTGTTGATCTCCCCCCCATTTTGTGACAATATACTATATAAAGAAAAACTATAAATTTTCAGTAAAATACCATAGGTTTATACTCGTATTTTGAGGTTGCACAGACACATTGAAATTTCATAATATGTACGAAAATGGGCAAGGCTGCGTGATTAATAATAAGTGTTACTTTAATTTTTTTTGTATCTATAAAAATAAAATATTTATATTTATTACAGGCAAAATATGAAAGACAAATCAATACATAAGATACATAACACCTCAATCCTCATTTCTGAAATTATTTCTTGAGGATACTTTTCTTGCAAGCTTGGTACTCTTTCCAATGTTCCTGAACCACTTGAAGAACAGTCTGTTTCTGCTTTTCTGCCAATTGATTGAATCATCAATATTTGGTTTTGATACTATTAGCTCGGAGCAGATAGTTTGTCTTTACCTCTTCTTAAGGACGAGTGACTAAGCGTAAAATATTCAACATTTCGACCAACACTTTGCAATGTAGCAGCTTCTTCCAAGGTTGCCTTTTTTTTTTTGGCCGACCTACGTGGCAGAGTGATTATCACAGTGGGCTACGATGCCAGGAGTCCCAGGTTCGAATTCTGGCCTGGGTATACATGTTCTTTGTGAGTGTCCCTTCAGTAATTTCATCATATCATCATTCATGCTTATTGTCGCAATTAGCCAGAAGTGGCAGAAAAGCGACACTAAATATCAAAAATATCAAATCAAATCAAGGGTGCCTTTCTGCCACTTATATTGACCCTATCTAGAGCAGTGGCGAAGCTAAGGTGTAAATACTGGGTAGGCTGAAAAATCTGCTTACCTTAAATTTCTATATACAGCAGGTCCATGTGTCGATTCTTGTTGGTCGCAAAAGTATCAATTACTCTTTCCTTGAAGCCTTGATCAATAGAAAGTTCTTTAACCAGTTTTTTTTCAATGGCTATTGTACTGGGAGAACTTAATCTTTCATTTTTCATTGAATTACGGAGATAATTTTTTACTCTTTTGAGGGTGCTCATACTTCTTTCGGAGGAAGCTGTTGTAACAGGGAATGTCAAGACCAACTTGATAAGTTGTGTTACTTCTTTGTAGATTGTTTGAAGATCATTGCTAACTATGAATTTTAGAAGGTCTGCAGGAGGTAAATGCTTTTCTTCATCAGCATAAATATTCTTTAATTCATTTTCTAATCGTTCTTTGTTGAAAAATGGATATGTGGACAGAAGGTTATTTAATTTCATCACAGGAAAATGTAGTTTATATCCCCCAAAGCTATTTTGGTCTAGCAATTCAACAAATTTTATCTTTTCAAGATCTCCAAAACGTATTTCCATTTGTACAGTCAGTGTGTCCAAGATTTCATAGGTTACACATCTGAGAGCCACGAAGTCTTGTTCACTTACACTTATTTCACTGCAAATCCTCTTAGTTTTTTCAACACATAATTTGACAGTATTTTCTGATCTCATATTCCTTATTACCTCGATGGTCTTCTTGATTTCTGTGTTACACATATTTATGTCTGATGCAACTTTGTATTGAAGGAGTGCAAAAAGGTGGTCTATGTATGTAAAAATGTCTTTGTAAAGGCAAAGCAGGAAAATAAATTGCATTTTATTAAGTGTACTAAGCAGGCCCGAGGCACAATTGAACGAATCTGCATCCCAATCTTCAATATTATCTGTAATTGTCTGGAAAATGTCCTTCAGCTCGTTGTATTTTCCATAAATTGTATCGTAACGATCCTTAAAGTTCGTGGGATCTGAACCAGTTAACTGATGGGGTGATGTAAACTACTCATCATTCATCCTCTTGATGAGACCACTCGTCATTGACATGACGAGTTATTGCTTGGCATGCGAAAGGTACAAATTACACAAAGGAATTAAACTACTGAAAAAACAATGGCAACTCGTTGGATTTTGTGAACCGTTGAACCTGTATCATGGCTGGGTGTAGGATAATTACCTGTCTAACTGAAGTCTCTTAGCTGAATGAAAATAGCGAAGTCCTCTGTGCGCTTCTCTCCTTCTGCATTGGGCTGCATTAATACGCCACTGACCGCATGAGATGAAGCATCGGTGAAAACCTTGGTGTTCTTCGCTGGATCGTACGGTAACAAAACAGGTGCAGTAATTAGAGCTTCCTTTAATTTCTCAAATGCCGATTGTTGTTCAGGACCCCATGTAAATTTCTTGCCCTTACGAATTAAACCCTGTAATGGTGATGCAATATCAGAAAAATTCTTGACATATTTCCTCACGTAGCTGCAAAGACCTAAAAACATTTTAACCTTCTTCGTGGTGGTGGGAACCTTATAATTCTTAATGGATGACAGTATTCTATCACTTATACGATAGCCATATTTGCCCACATTGTGGCCCAAGGCAATTGTCTCATAGTATCCAAATGAACATTTAGGTACAGCCAATTTCAATCCGGCAGATCGTAAACATTGAAACATTTTCTCTAAATTGACCAACATATCCTTAAATGTATTGGCAAAAACAAACATGTCATCGATATAAAAAGCGAAATTGTTGTCGTTCATCCCCGCTGTAGCGAGCTGAACACATCGGGTCATTGCCGCAGGAGAAGTCACATGTCCCATAGGTGTAAAGTTCATCGCAAATTGTCCCCTGGCTGGTATAGTAAAGGCAGTGTACTTTTTCGATTGTTCTTCTAATGGTATTTGAAAAAATCCCTGTTTCAAGTCAGCACTACAGTAGTAGCTCTTACCGGCCATATTGTGCAATATCTCTGAGATGTTTCCAATTGAAACTGCGTCGAAAACGGACCTGGCATTCAGTAATCGAAAATCTTGCACCATGCGATAAGCTCCTGATTTCTTCTTGACAAGAAAAACTGGTGAATTGTACGGTGATGTCGTAGGACTGATGACCCCTGCTTCTAGCAAGTTGTCAATTTGCTGGTTAATTTCCTTACGCAGGTGAACTGGTATAGGGTAGGCTGGGACGTGAAATTCCGAATCGTCCTTTAACTTTATACGATGCGTATAATTAGTGGCACAACCAATGTCTTGCTCAGACCAAGAAAATACATCTACATACTTCTCTAATAATTGCCTAAGTTGCAATTTCTGATCGGGTTCTAATGCTGGATTTATGTCAAATTTAGTAATGTCGTGCACTGGTTTTGTCACGGTGCCAGTCTCCTTGGTCACCATAACGTTAGGTCCTTCGTCGTCTGCAATATGACGCGAAGCTGGTACTGGATTTTGCCATGCCTCTGCGGTACCTAAGCGTGCCCCTTTTCTAATTTTAACTTTGTAAGAATTTGGATTAGTAATCCAAATTAAAAATGACTCCGGATTTACAATGGCTCGAGGCACCATTAAGCCTGTGTCCATTTGAAACTGTAAATCTGGCTCCAAATAAGTTAAATTTTGATTACTAGAATTTGTCAATTTGACAGGAATGCACAAATGAGATCTAGGTTTGATTCTTATTTGTCTGGAAGTTACAAATTCCGGCACATATAAATCCCTGATCAGACTAGCAACTTTTATGGAAACGTCAAAGGTCTTTCGGTGTTCCGTCCTTAATTGGTTTCGCGGAGGAGTACCAAATCTCCTCAATGTGAGTCGATTTTGATCAAAATCCAAATTTGCCTTATGCGCTCTTAAGAAATCGTTTCCCAGGATTGTCCCATGTTCAAAATTTGGAATCATCCGAAAAGGATGGGTAAAATTGCGGCCGTTTATTGCAAAAGTTAATAGGACAATCTCTTTAATTTCAATCTGTTCTTTGGCAACTCCCCGTATGGCCGTATGAATTTTGAAACGTTTGGCGGTTGTAGGAATGCCTCGATCACTGGTGACGGATACTTGGCTTCCGGAATCCACGAGAAACCTCTGACGTTGTCCCCCTAATACTGCGTTAATATAAATTAATTCCTCATAGGGGAAAGTAGAGACTGATATCTGTTTACCAACGAAATCTGCGCATACGTCTCTTCTATGGGCAGTCATTGTTCGTTTAAAGCCTCCGTGTTCTGAAAACAAGTGGCTGCTGTGTGATTAGGGTAATTACAAATTGAGCAGCGTGGTCTCCCCCGTTGCTCTTCCCTGTGTTCCTGGTCTCGCCCTGCTGAAGACGAGGAACCCCGCGAGTTCTGTCCGCGGAAGTTTCCACGTCCTCGCCATTGTTGGGTATTACCGTATCGCCTATTGCGATCTGAGTTGTTACCATTATGATTACGTCCATTCCTGTACCCCCTGTTGTATTGTCGTCTATTATTATTACCCCGATAGGAGCCTCTATAGTTATTACTTGACTGATGATTATCCTTATAAAAAGGTTCTCTAAACTGTTGTGGAGTAGATGAGTCGGTGCCAGGGTTCTGTTTTTGATCCTCCATGCTGTTCAATCTCAAAGTGAGACTGGCTAATCTCGCTTCCAGACCAGTTTCCTGAGCCTGGACTTGAGCTTTGGTATTGTGAGGATTGTTAAATAACTTAAGTTGCTCAACCTCCTTTTGCAATGCTTTAAATTTTGCCTCAATGTCTGAAGTGGGTCGCGCTTGCGCTGACTCAGCAGTAGCCAGATTGTTACTCTGCAGTAAAATCTGCTGCTGTTGCGAAAGTGCTGGTGTATTATGCAAAGGAGAGAATAAACTCTCTCTTTGCTCTTCGTACCTCAATTCCTTCAGCTTGCGCTGTCTCATCAAAAATTGGAGTTTCTCAAAGGATTTTAAATCCTTAAGCAACCCATGCACAGACTCATACTCTTTATGGTGGATATCTTTCATGTAATCCACCTGTAAGCCTAATATGATCTGCTTGATCTGTTGTTGAATACTCATTTTGGGGTCTGCCTTGAGTAGAAGTAATTGTTTGTCCCGAACATAATTCGTAACTGGCTCAGTTTCTTTGTGTAACCTATATCGAATTTGCTCCTCGATCTGGAGTTGATCCAAGGACCCTGTAAATTCGTCTTTAAATTTTTTCTGTATCTCCTCGTAAGTAACTTCCTGATTGTCTGTACCATCTTTCCAGGATTGGTACCACCGTAATGCTGGCCCGGCCAGAAGGGCTGGAAATAATTCTAGTTTACGGGCATTATTCCATCCATTTAATATGGCAAGGCTATCTACTTTATCTAAAAATTTTGAAACGTCCTCCCCGGCTATCCCCTGAAATGGGATACCCTCTAAAATAGTTGGGGGAACAAACTGCGACTGAGCCATTGTTGCGAATTGTGTTTGGTCTAAATCTCTAAAATCCTGATCCTGTTGCTCTAATTGTGGTTCACATCTCTGTTTTTCCAATAATTCTCGCTGAAGGCGTCTAGTTAAAATTGGGCTACGTTTAAACTTGGGGGTGGAACTTGCAGCTGGGCCGCTGACATCTAAATTAAAACTTGTAGTTCCTCGTGCTATATCCAATAATTTGTCTAATGTTTCGTCGAGTTCGTCAGCAAGGTGAAAGCTCGACATCTATCATGGCACCAATAACTTCTTCTCCCCCCATAAATGCAAAAGCTTTAAGCCCTATGTATTTTCAAAATAAAATATGGCAAGGACATACTAACAAAACTACATAAATGAGCAAAATATTAGGGTGAGTTTGAATTTAAAACCATGTAACAAAATTTGGGGTGGGGTTGAATTTAAACTGGTTAAAACTTTAACTGTAACTCTTTTCATTTTCTGAAAAAAAATGAAAAGACCCGCTAATCTCCACCACGTAACGATCCTTAAAGTTCGTGGGATCTGAACCAGTTAACTGATGGGGTGATGTAAACTACTCATCATTCATCCTCTTGATGAGACCACTCGTCATTGACATGACGAGTTATTGCTTGGCATGCGAAAGGTACAAATTACACAAAGGAATTAAACTACTGAAAAAACAATGGCAACTCGTTGGATTTTGTGAACCGTTGAACCTGTATCATGGCTGGGTGTAGGATAATTACCTGTCTAACTGAATAAATTTGTTTAGTGCAGGACTTTCGGTTTTCAACACCATGTCAGTTCATCATTTATCCCAATCAGTTAAAACTTTAGCAGCCAATCAACATCATATTATTCAAGAAGTACAGAATATGAAACAGAGTCAAGTAAAAATGGTGAACATTGTTAATGGGATTTTGGTAGTTTTAAAGCAATCAGTTTTGCATTTAAAGGAAGAATTATTAGCCAAATTTTGTTACGATTATAATGAAGAGAGACACATAGTTGCCTTATTGCACGCCTCTGAGATGATTGAGCGTTTAGATTTTATAATTATGGAAATAGCCTCAGGAAAATTATCTTATCACATTTTAACTCCTAATTGGCTCCGTACATTTATTCAGCATCATCCCGATTTTAAAGATTCACTTTATAAAACAGACATAGGATTATTTTATTCATTGACCAAAGTATATTTGATTAATTATGAACCCAGTAGTAGATCATTTCATTTACTTTTAGAGACACCTTTAGTACAGATGAATGACATCGCTCCTATTTTTAGAGCAGTTAACTTAGGCATTTTGCATAACAATTCATGGTCTCGCATTAGAATCCCAGAGTTAACTTACAGTATGCAACATAAGGGAAGTCCACGATTAGTGCAAATTGTTGAGAGTGCATGCGAGCTTAAAAACTTTTTTTATCTCTGTTCGCATAGTGAAGTTACCATCGATAGAGATGTACAGTGTTTAGAGGATTTACTTCTACACAACAGTTCAGTTTCTTGTAGTTTTGAAGTAAAGTCTATTACTGACAATAAATTATTTCAGTTTATCAGAACACGCAATGGTATTTTAATATCAGGTTCAGGTCAATTTATTGTCATTCAGAATTTGAATAATAATTTGAACACGCATAGATCAGTTCAGCTTACCGAAGGCCAATCTTTATTTTTTAATTATCAGGATTTTTCGCAAATTATTGTGGATCAACAAATTTTACACACAAGAATGTTAGCTTTTGAACAAGTAAAAATGAAGGAAATTGAGTTACTACCTAATATTCCCAAGAATTTATCTGATTTCACTATTCCCCAATGGACTCCGCTTGAACTTGCTTTAAAACAACTTAATCAATCAATTAGTAAGAACATTTCATTTCAAGAATTAGTTCTAAACCCTTTGCCCATGTCAATATTAGTTTTTATTATTTGGAATATTTTATTAACCGCAACCCTAGGATATTATTTGTATAAACATTATCAGCTTTCTAAACAGATTAAGTCAGAGCAGCGCAGTAATAATTAATAGGTTAAGGCAACACATTAATCATGGACATTAATATTTTTAATTACGGTTGGATATTTTATTTAAATTTTCCTTATTTATTTTCAAAAAGTTATGGCAATTATTTTATCAATTTATTTTAATCATATTTTATTTTTGATGAGACAATTTAATTTAATTTTAAAAGAAAAGGCAGTGGAAATTAGTTGGTTTTGTGTACATGCGTACTTGAATTATATATACCCATCCTATTGCAATTTCCTTTCTTTGTCATAATTTTTCCCTTTTAACCTAACCTGTCTATACGGAACGCCATGGACAAGCAATGCCTACACCATCCATGGGCATTTTTCATGACGGACATCCGCAAGCAGTCTACTATTACCAGGAAGAAAGACTGAGTATCATTCTACGAGGGAGACATGCAGACATTTTAAGTACTATTTCAAGAAGAGACTCGTCACCACCAATTTGAGGGAGACATGCAGACATTTTTACTTATTACTGCACGGAGACTACCTTTTACATGAAGGATGTACAACCATACATTTCCCAATATAGCGGACTACACATTATCAACAACACCTAGTGATGGAGCTAAATAAAATTCCCCTCCACACTGTTTGCAGTTAAAACAACAACTTTTCCCCATCTCCGAAGTTTTACGGGTAATTTACTACATTTTTACATTGCCCCAATGCAGTCAAGACGACAAGCAATCCAGAAAGAAGAGGAAGCAGAGAAAACATACATTCTACAAACAGCAGTTCTGGTCACAAACAATAATTACAGAATTGTGCTACAGTGTTTCTACACATACACATGTGAGCTCCTATCATGTGTATCTATTTGGTCATTTAACATGCATTATGGGAAACAGTACTTTTCCATAGTCCTTATATACATTTTCAGTTTTGTGTCATGCATAAGAACTAGTTTTATATGCATTTAAGTTTACATTTTACTGCAAGGAAGCGACAAGCATCAGTGCATCAATTAGTGCATATTTTTGTTTTAAGAAGAAGTTTTTACAATGGATATCCAATTGCACATGCAAGCTATAACAAGCATAGCTACAGTACTTTCAAACATTGCAGACAGTATGCTTTAGTTTTATGCAAATGTTTTTTCCAAATAGTTAATTGTGTTTCACCAATATGGTACATAATTAGAAATACAATTGCACATTGAACATTTTCTGATATTTTTAATCAGAGTAGACAGTTGATAAAATACTGCAAGATTATTTTTTTTTATGTGTGTGCAGACATACAAAGGTATTCACCAAGCCATATATATGTATACAGTGTACAGATTAATGTAGAAGAGAAAATGGAACGCTATAATTAAGTTTTTACCAGCGACAGTTATCAGAGTAACCAATTATATACATTGAATAGTGTATAATACTACATTGGAATGTGCAACACAGCCATGCAAGTTCATATATTCAACGATGTTAGGAGTGCACTAGCTACGTAGTTCGTAAAACATACACACTTTGATATGATCAGGTTTTCACACGGACAAAACAGTGAGATGTGACAATGTTTTGCATGCTTACTTACGTGTACTTACTTGTGCACTTTTTTAAGGTTTTTTTTTTATGTGTTTGAAGAGTCTATATCAAGTGGAATATAAACAACATTGTGAATTCCGTTCCATCTTGCACGACGCTCCAACCGCTTGCTTCGCGAAACACACAGAGTCGTTATCGCGTGGCGAGGGATCACAGACTCTTGACTAGGAGCAGATTAATGAGCAATTCTACATGAAAACATTACGTACACGCACATGTGATACATTAAGAGTTTTTTTCGCTTAACGACACGAACGTTTGTGATTTCTAGTCCTATAATAGTATATATTATTGTTTTTACATCGTATAAACATACGAATTTGTTAGTATTAAGGGTATTATTCATTTTTAGAGTTTAGGGAATAAATTTTTTTTATTCAGGCTACGGCAAACAACAGACAAGTTATGTTTTGGTGGATTTATTTATTTTGTATATTTGGTTTTTTAAGAAAATATATGGAATTGGCGAACCTGAGTCATGTCAAGCTTTGCGATTTGACTTTTAAATTTTCAAAGGAAAATTTTTCCTAGGCGGCGCGAACGTATCAATCCATAGGATTGTATGTTTATTTTATTAAGTCTCTCTGAACGCTTCATGTTGACCAGGGCATTCACTTGTTTTTCTCTCAGCTGTCTCAAGCCTCTTAGGCATGTTTACAATGCATTGTGTTGTGCCATGCAAACCTCCTGAGCATTCAGGAAATAGGTAACACTTCTGGGTTTGGTGTCAGCGGTTTGCATGGTAGCAATTATGATAATAAACACGATTCGGCGATTCGGCATCGAGGAAGAGCTCGATGGCCAGGGAATATAGAGGTGAGACAAGCTGGGAAGTGACTGGACTTTGGGAATTGAGTTGGTAGAGAGAGGAGGTCAGCAAGGCAGGAGGTCGATAGTGGAAGCACGCTCTGGTCAACAAATAGGAGAGAAGCGCACAGAGGACTTCGCTATTTTCATTCAGCTAAGAGACTTCAGTTAGACAGGTAATTATCCTACACCCAGCCATGATACAGGTTCAACGGTTCACAAAATCCAACGAGTTGCCATTGTCTTTTCAGTAGTTTAATTCCTTTGTGTAATTTGTACCTTTCGCATGCCAAGCAATAACTCGTCATGTCAATGACGAGTGGTCTCATCAAGAGGATGAATGATGAGTAGTTTACATCACCCCATCAGTTAACTGGTTCAGATCCCACGAACTTTAAGGTTCGTTACGGTATGCACTGCTCGGGAATTAAAATTCCAGCGGGTACTACATGTTTGTGGCAATCTGAATCCTTTACTTTCTAAGAGTACTGTTCTCTTTGAGGATTTGCTGAAAAATGTGTGGAAAGCTGCAAGATTATAAATGAAAAGCCTGACTTGTTTGATTGTTTTTGAACAATGTAGCAGAACTAGATTTAATTTGTGAGCATAGCAATGTAAAAATATAGCTCGTGGACATACTTGCTTCAAAAAGTGTTGCACGCCTCCTCGATCACCTGCCATTACAGAGGCCCCATCATAGGTTTGACTCACTATTTTATCAGAAACTTTCCAAGCATTAAGTTGTTGAATAATAACTTCTGATAGCCCTAAAGCAGTTTTATCACTAGAAACATCATAAAAGCCAATAAATCTCTCTTGAGGACCATCTTGTGTACAGAACCTTAGAATAATGCTCATTTGAGTTTTGCAAGAAACATTGAGAGTTTCGTCTGCTTGCACACCAACAAACTCACAGGAATGTAGCTCTTCTTTAATATGTTCATTAATTACGTCAGTTACTGATTCAATCAGCTGATTTTGAATTGTACTTGACGTGCCTTTAAAGCCTGAAGAGTAGTGCAAATGATCACGTAAAAACTGTTCTTGTTTGGAAAGAAGTTCTAATAATTCAAGATAATTTCCTTTGTTGTCCGAACTTTCATCTTCAAAGTGCCCTCTAAAAGCAAGCTCTTGCTTACCCAAGAAGCAAACAACATCGATAAGTCTCTCGATTACAAATCTATTTTGTTTCACGATTTCATTGTGTTTGATGGCTTGAAGTTTGGCTCCTTCAGAAAATGCATGTTCAATTCTTCCACGACCTAACAATAGAAAACTCTCTTCATTCTGAAGATGCTTTCTTGAACTTTGATGTTTCTCAGCCTTTCTATCAAAATTTTTTGTTACACAGACCCCGTAAGAAGATGATGACCATTCTTTTTCACCCCCATACAGAATACAAGTATAACAATATAACTTACTTGTATTAGAGCACCCTGTTAGCCAAGGATATTTCTTGTACCATGAAAACTGAAAATTTCTATTTTGTCTTCCTCCATCTGCTACTTTAATATCTAAATGTGGTGTCCATCGCCTATCTTTGTAAGCACATTTGGTTTCATAAGTCCAACTTGAAAATGGTTTCTCTTTTAATTCCTCAAACAATGACGTCAATGTTCTCTCAGTATCAGCCATTTTTATAACATAAATACACTATGTGACACACACACAAACACACACACGCATGCACTTGAAGTAAAGAAACATTCAACAATGCAGCGCGTGAACGACGCACTTTGCAAGCACAACAGGTTGGTTCTGAGGCTAGCCGCTCCCCCAGCGAATCGGCAGTTCCCTCCCCTTTCCCCTCCCCTCCCACCTACACAGAGCTCACGCTGTAGCTGCCTTTTACCGTGAGGCTTTTCGTCAAAAGCCTCAGAGTTCCGACCGAACGCGCTCTCTCTTTCTCGCCTGACTGACGGGATATCTGGAAGCATCGGCAAAACCAAACGTTCGGAGGATTACATAGTTTAATTCGTTTTAATGAACTTTGATTGTTACAGGGTACAGACACATTTTAATTTCAACATTTTTTGGGTAGGCTAAGCCTCAAAAGCCTCATAGGAGCTTCGCCACTGATCTAGAGTGGAAGCTAGTTTTGGTGTGATATGCACAGGTGTACTTGTACTTGTGTTCCTTTTTCTTTTTTCTGTGAGTCTTGTGAACTTTTCTGTGAATTATTTCAGAAGAGCCTTGATATTTAACTTACTGTTCACTATCACTACTATCTTCAACAGCTTCGTCGATGGTTACATTGTCCGCTGAATTATTTTCCAACATAACACACGTACTCACACTCGTATTAGCACTGGCGGATATCCAGTAACCTTCTCATTCGATTCTAAGCATCTTTGCCTTCTTCCTCTTTTCACCTCTCAGATCGTTTTTAGAAAAGGTTCTGTCTACTTTCATCATACAGCCCAGTCGACCTTTTTCTTGTTGTCCAATAAGGAATTCTCTATCCTAGTTGATTTTAATCATGCTCATGACATCAGCATGAGCAATACCGAACAAGTCATCTAATTTATCAACGGATGCTGTTTCATCAGAACACTTAGTTTCACTCGTTGGTTTGCTACTTTTCTTTGGTCGGATCTACGTATCGAAAGGTTTTTCCAGCTTGGCAATAGGGTGTTGGTTATCATGAATGGAAACAAGGGCCTTTGGCCAAAATAATGCAGCTCCTCTTACCACAGCTCATGAATTTTCTTGAATAGTCTTGCTTACTGTTTCATGGTAGTAAAAAAAAATACTTAGAACTTGCCAATTTGATGGGAGTTTACTCCCTTTAATTTCCCTCCCTTAGACGTTCTCACGGTTAAATTGTTATATTGCTGCTTGTCGTTACACAGCACGATGGAGCTGTCATCTTCAAACATAGTCTGAAAATGCTGAAATAACATAAATAACATGATATTTAGGCCGGATAAACACACACAGCAAAAACAATAGAGCACAGAGCACACACAGCTTACGACTGTGAAGCTGCTTGTTCTATGCATGAAAGATTGGAAAAACTTGTCTGCATCTTGTAGTGCATACCACGCGTAACCACTAGGAAAGCACCACCTTGCAATTGCACTAACGCAGGTACTGAGAAAGACAGGACAAGTGGGAAAATATTATCTCCTTAACTAACCGCACACTGTTTAACTTGTAGAGATGTTACACTTTTAAGATTATACCCTTTTGACTATATTAATATTTAGGATAATGACACTACACATTAGGTAATACATTATCCATTATGCTAATTTGAATTAGAAATTCGATGATGTTGCGTGACCTCTAAATATTATTCCATTGAGCTGAAATTTTGAATAAATGAAGTTTACGTATATTGCAGGGGTGGAAACTAGTCAAGTGGTCAAAATTACTGATTTAAGTGACCAAAACTTTAAAAAAACTTACCAAATACCGACCAGTTTATTTACAATAATTTGCCATCCTATAAGTAGAAGTGGGGTATCATAAATAATAATAATATCTGGCCTCTACCATCCCCATAGCCAGCCATCACAAACTTTTTATTCAAGATAAAATAAACTCTTGCCATCTGCAAAAGCTCCTGTGTGATATTTACGAGGTGCACCTTGTTCTCATATACATGATATAAAGTTTCTTTGACTAGCAGGTGGGCATTCAAAGTTCTCTCTGATCCACATCAATGTCAGGAAAATCTTGTGTCGTTTTGCTCATCTCAATGTGGGGAATCACCTCTTTCCCTGTTCCAATCCTTGCTGCAAGAACTGCAAGCTGTAGTGGTGTTGTAAGCAAATAACCCTCTGGCCCTTTCATCAGTCAAAATGCATCCAGATTTTGAAAACCCTCTTTCTGTCTCCACTACCACGTGACAGTGCTGCTTTCACTACCTAGATAATTTTGTCTTTTCAAAGAACTGATTCCAGTACATATTTATGCGGCAAGTTTCACTGACAGTTTCACTTTCGAGTCTAAGAAGTTTCCATTCATCTGCAATCATGTCCAGCGGAATATCCATTGGGAGTGATGCTGCTACTTTCATTATAACCTGATGGGCCCCTTCTTTCACTCGCTGTGCAGGAGCTAAACACTGAAGATTTCTGAGGATGGGTTTATCAAAAGATGACTGAAGTAAAAGGTTTTTGCAGGCTGCTGTGAAATGTTTTTTGCTGCCGTTAAAAACAGTAGCTTTTCCTTTTCAGAAAGTTTCCTCAGTTCATCATATATTCTACTTTCATTGGCGGGCAGGGGGGGGGGGGGGCTTTGATCACTGAAATAAATTAATGAATGACTCACTCCCTCCCTTTTTTAAGTTTTGGCCTCAGTGTTCGGAATCTCGTAAAAGCCCATGAATTCCTCCAAAATATTAAAACTTTCATTTACAGTTCGAATGCAAAATGTCAATTGTTCACGGATGGATGTCACAAGTTTCGTCAACCATAATAGAAAAATATTCCAGACTTTTAATATCTGCTACCACGGAGCGCAAAACAGATCTCCCTAATGTATCAATGATCTCGTTCTGAATGTCATGTGAAAGCCATTTCTAGACCAAACGTCCCATCCACTCTCCTAGTTCATGCACATCTTCTTTTGAACCTTTTTACAAGAGAAGCAAAATAATACATTAGATTCTCTTAAGCAAAATTATTTGGGAGCTCTGCCCCAGATCGATAACATTGGGGGGGGGGGGGCTCGAGCCCCCCCCCCCCCAAGCTCCATGGAGTCGGCACCAATGCTTCTGTCACAGGTAGAAAGTACTCAAGTACTCATCTCTGAAAGCTTCAAGGGACAATGGTGCTGAACTTTTACAAACACGATTCAATACTGTTCTTGTCAATGCTTTTAGTTCACTGTACATCACATGCACCAAAAACTCTTCTCTTTGAAAGAGACCAGTGAACTTTGTAAGTAACCGGGCACTTGTGCAACAGAACATCACCTCTGCTTTCATTGTCTCATGTTTTAAGAGATTTATTATATTTCTATACTCTGAAGATGATGACACCAAAATACTTTTACTTTTAGGAACAAATTCCTTAAAGTACCTTGTAACTGCTGGCCATTGTTCAACTAGTATCTCAGCTGCATTCTCTAGTGTTAACCGCCTAGAAGAAACATGTTTCAAGAAACAATGATTTGAAATACTGAGATCTCCTTGAACTTTAGTGAAGTCTTCCCATCGTGATGGCCACCCATCAAAAAAATCATGAAGAAGGAAAATTAAGTTTGATGCATAATCTCCTAGTTCTGCCATGCCCCTGCAGAAAGCATTATGGACTACATGGATGTTACAAGTGCCAATATCTACAAGAGCCTGCCTCTCTGCCAAAATAAGATAATCATTCATGAGTTTTGTGACAGCCTTGTTGACATTTGGCCCATCATTACTTTAAGAAAAATGCAAATAGTAGTCACATAAACATAGGAATACTGGCTTTACTGACCGTTTTTGAAAAAAACTGAGAAATTACAGACTAAGATGAAAAACTAACTTTTACTGATAATTTTCCAGCCCTGATATTGTCAAAAAATGGGAGGGTGAGAAGAAAGAAATTCAAAATTTATTTTTTTGAAGCACCGTAATGTAGGCCATGTTGCAACACAGTAGTGTGTATGCTCATGCAGTAAGTGCGTGAGCAAAGTGTAAAATGGCAAACTGCAAAAATATCCTGTTTTGACATGTTCAGGAACACATTGCAACTCCAAATACTTTCATTGCTACAAAATATTACAAAAACAAACCAACTTCATGCAATATGTTTAAAAATAAATGCTTTTTAAAATGTTTATATAGTTATAGATTATTATTTCAGTTTGCTTTTCTGTTGCCAGTTGTTATAATATTCTTTAATTGTATCTTCATGGTCACAGCATTTTAATGGATTGCCTGTTTCACTAAAATTTAAAACAGTTTAATTCAGCATTGTTTGTTTAAAATATAACTTGTTAAATATATCTTTATTACATAAATAAGTTGTTTTCATCAGTACTCATTAGTAGCATTGAAAATAGCATTATTCTGTTGTTAATTGAGACAAAATTTCTAATGAAAGATCAAAAAAGTTCTCTTAGCTTTTTGTATTTGGTGGGTGAAGTTTTCAATTTCAGAAATCAAATGATCTATTGTTGGGAAGTTCGGATGTCAGATACTTAAATTCATTTAATTATTTAACAAACTATTTTTCTGGAATAACAAGCACATAATACTGTGTCTTTGTGAACTGCTTTACTGTCCTTTTATTTATATTTCTGAGACACTGCTTAGCTAATCAGTTTCCTACGCTTTGCTGTTTCTTCATTCCAAAATATATACTTGCTTTTAAAACCATGAACTTTACTCCACTTATGAAAATAAATGCACTCCAAGGAAGTACTTTCTCATAACTTGGGAATGCAGAAGCAGCTGGAAGTATTGAAAATTAAATTAATAAAAGATTTCTATTTTTCTATTTTTCAGATTCAGAATATTCAATTTCATATAAGATATTAGAGTGTCTGAGTTTTCACCTTAGTATGTGAAAAGTATTCACTGTTAAACAATGAAAATGTTCTTGGTTGTAGAGAAAGAACTCACCTATATGTTGTGCCTCAGGGAACATGCCCAGGTTCATCAAAAACGGGTTTTAGAATTCATTTTTAATAAATTTTATTAATTAACTATCTGAACACATACTTGCATGAAGAAATATATTCATATAGAACTGAAGAGAAGACATTTCAATGATTAGAACATGGGTATTGCCTGTGCAGTCATATAAACAGCATTACATGAAATCAGGGGACAGTTATTAGTGATAGTAGTTTCAGCTGTTGTGAAGTAAATACACAAAGAATTAAAGTAAAATTCTAATTCCAATTATTCTCTATTCTGGAAATCATTTCCACAGGCCCTCACTTTCTTTCATCTGTTCTCTATTCATGGGTGTCTGCAGGATTTTTTCCAGGGAGGGGCAAGCAAGGTGTTTTTCTAAGGGGCACAAATGAAGGGGTTGCGTGGCACCCTTTTCCCCCCTTCTGGATATCCATGTCCTTATACACAACCCATTTTAAATATTTTCAGCAATTCACATTTACTTTTTAGAGTATAGAATTAAGTAAAGAAAATCTCAAATGCATATACCGTTTCAAACTTAATTTAATAACTTACAACTGTTGTTATAAACAGAAGTTTACTAACAGGTAAGTTCATACCATTTTATCAACCACTGACAAAATAAATTCAGTACCTACGGAACTTACTTCAACAAACGTTTGGTGGACTACAATCATAATCATATACAAAACTATGAACCAACTTCCAGCAGGACAAAATGTCTCCCCACCAACTTCAAGATGCAGCAGAAGATGCTATTGCACCTGCGAATCACTTGCCCACGCACACACATAGTTCTCAATGCTCAATGACTGTACTGCCTAGACTCAGATTGTTCTTTCAAAATAATCCTTCTCTATCCGTTTACATAACTCGATCAAATTGGGATAACCCCGAACCACAGCAGCGAACCTGTTGTCTGGCAATGGAGTTGTCAAAATGGTAAAGAGATGGCCAAACACAAGAGCATCTAGTTCTGTAGGCCTGCGAATAAAATGAAAATTATATTTTACAATGTCTGTAATGTTACACCAATAAGATATCTTACATACCAGAGTCTGCCAGGCCCAGCAGTTTTTATTCTGGAGACCAAATGTGTTAGTATTTACAACTCAGTACCCAATAATGCTGAGACACTTGTCATGTAGTTTCACAACTTTGGATAAACCCTCACATAAAGTCTAAGTGCTGCTTTCACAGTAAAACAATCCCCTCCATCCACTTTTTTTCTAAAGTTGGAAAGAAGACGAATTCATCATAGAAGGCAATCCACGCATCTATTTTCTAAACTTTCTAATGCATCAAAACACCACTGGCTTTAAAATTACGGTCTAAACCACATACTTCCAAACTACTGTATTTCGTGCCGCATGTTCCTTCATAGAATTTATATATATATCTAAATATCTGCAGTTCCCACATGGCTGCAACACATGCTAATCACGACCTTCAAGGAATCACAATTCAACATCTCAAAGATTTACAAATCTTAAAAGTTTATAGTGAGAAAATACAGGTGAAGAAACAAAAAAAGGTAAACACAATTTGATGTCACTGCTAGAGTGAAAGAAATGGAAACAACATTCAGGCAAGTTCTTGATCGTAAGGTAGTTGAAACTAAAGTTGATTTATTGGTGTACTGTATTTTGACTTTATAGGGTGGCTCATGAAAATCTAGATCATATACAAAATGGTGCAAGTACAAGCTGTTCCACACAAAGATAATTTTAGATTTCACACCTCAACAACTTTTAAAAAATTCCAGAGGTCACAACCAGTGTTCCACAGAATATAGAATTTTCAGTTCTTGTTTTAAGTCCACTTTGTGCACAAATACAGAGATCGAGACTGGACCTACAGTTTAAAATGTGATCCGAACCATAATGTGCCTCCACCAGATATCAAACCTGAGACTGCTTGATTACAAGTTGATGATGCCATCGGGAAGCCACTCATCCTGATGATATCAAGGCAAGGATGTTCAATGCTGTTATTTCTATCACAGTATCTTTTGCAGATAAAAAAATCAAATATCTCTTGCACATAAGTCTGTGATTTATGTATTCCATCTCAAACTGAAGAAAAGAAACTTGTATTTGGATACGATCAGAAACACGCATTTCTCCCCATTGAAGACTTACAAATTCAAGAAACAAAGCATTGGAAAATTTCTGTAGGACACGATTGACAATTCAAAGAGAAAATACCTTTGAGATGTTCACTGCTCATCTGTTCAATTTTTCTACATCCACCTGAATATCCCAGAATCCTTGAAACTGAAGGTCCCCTCCCTCCTCCCCAAAATATATCACCTGACTGAGAACCAAACCTAACATCTTACATGATTTCCTACTGATATATGAAACATGTATGAAAATGTAATTGAAGTTATGCAACGAGCATATTCCAAACTCTTCAATAAAATGCATAATTATAACATCAATTGCCATCAGCATCTCCTCGCAACTGCAATACAACCAAAAAAGGCATCAATATAAAGTAAAACTCTGGAAGTTTTACTCACATGACTCACATTACAAAGATTCAATATTGGAACCACATGTCACACAGCAAACCTGGCAGCAAAGAATAATCAAGCTCTTGCCATACACGAGACAGCATGTCATCATCTACGATTTCAAAGGTGTAATAATTCGCCATTGCAACTCTGGTAGGTCTTTCAGAAGGGGTGGAACATACACATTACTACTGAAATGCATGTGGAAATGTCTTTGCACCAATGTGATCGAATAGGTCTTCGCTAACTTCAATGCATTATATGCCTTCTCCTGGTCACTCGCCATTTTGTCACACTAGCGATCCTGGAGGAGAAGCAGAAAAGCAGCATATCCATGCCAAGTGGGATTAAAACTTTCAGAGTTTTTCTTTATAATTGATGCCTTGTTTGATTTTATATTTTCTATATAAATGATGCCTTGTTTGATTTTCCATTTTCTTTATAATTGATGCCTTGTTTGATTTTCTATCATAAATAGTTATGTCCTAATAACTGTGTAAAGTGGTTTCATTCTTTTTGACTTACCTAGTATTTTTTTTTATTTTTTATTAATGAGATAGTTTATAGCATTGTACATTTGCATGCATGTGTATGTTCTTTCGCTTTTGGAAATGAAAGAGAAAAGGTTTTGCCACTTACTGTTCATGAGAATTTCAAAATCTATAACAAATTGTTGACATATCAAAATACAATTCAAATTACCGACTTTTTATCAGTAATATACAAGTTGCCATTCCACTGGTGCACAATGCATTTGATCACTTTCAATAGTGAACCTAAATTCAGAAGAGGTGATAAATATGATGAATCTACAATCTATGCTCCTAAAAAGATTACAGCTACAACTACAATATTCTACATGTTTTGACTAACCAAACAGACATTACAAAGCTTTCCCAATATCCAAGGGCTACAGAATCCCACATACCCAAAACACTTACTTGGCACCAAAGAAGAATGGTCGAGATTCCAACCGTTCGGACAATGTTAGGCACGTATTCTCTACTTCACCGTAAACCTTAAAAAGAGAAATACATGGTAAATTTGGCAAAACTACTGCAAATTACTACAAGCAAATGAGAGAATTTCATAATTAAACTACAATCAAAAAGACTACACCCCGATGAGTGAATAATTAAAAGCATAGCAACAATAATTCTGAAGTTCTGAGAAGAAGAAAAAAGAAATTTTATCAACAATGAGGATAAGTGATAAGTGGCTTTTGTATCGTTAGAAAAAAGTTAATAGACTAATATACTATCGAACTACTTTGCAAGATACATTAGAGAAATCAAAATGTACAGTAGATGGTATGTACACAATGTTGACCAACTAAATCTATATGTTAAGATTATTATTAATTAGTTGATTACGATCATACTTTTTAAAATTTCTGCATAGAGAGTGTGTCATGCTCTTGATGCCACACATTAAACACAAGATTATTAACAAGTTTAAACATATTGCTAAAACATCTGAACAATAATTTCAATGAGAGATATTTACAATGTTAAAAACCAACATATAATATTCAAATACATTTATACCTTACACAAATATCAAATATAAGAAAACAATAGTGTAATGTAAATAGTGGAAGTTGTCACCATTGGAGCAAAACATACCAAAAAGGAACCATAAAAACTAACATCATCTGATCAGTACTGGAGGATGTAAGCATGAAGAAGATAGTAAGATCAAGTACAATATTCAAGGTACTTGCATTTGAAGTTTCAGGAATATAGTCTTTATTTCTATAGCGTAAATTCACAGAAAAAAAGTTTCTCCATCAGTTCTTTCTTTATAATAGTATTTCATGCAGTTTTGAGTACCATGAAAATACTGTAGTGTGGTGTGTAACATTGCCATGTAGGAGAGGTTACACAACACATCACAGACAGATCTGGAAAAATTGACTAACGCAAAAAATGCATTATGTTATACAATAAAGTGAAATGAACGGAGTAGCCACACTGCTTTTGTTTTGTTTTGTAAATAAGGCTATATATATTATAGGGTGTCGCAAAACTCTTTCACCAACGCTTGGGTGCTGGTAGATATCATAAAAACAAGTAACTTTTCCCTATAAAGTTTACCTCGAAAGTGCTTAGTTTCTGCACTATAAGTGCTTAAAATATATCCTCTACGTATGCAACCCAACACAGCAAACGCTTGCTCTGGCATAACTACCAGGGGCGCGTGGCAGGGTTGCCACTAGCGTTCCTCGTTAAGAGAGATGACTTGAAAACAACAACTTGGGATTCTTGCCTGAGCAAAATCCAAAACATTAATGATACTAGCGATGTTGTAAGAAGCATTGACAGTATTTATAAACTGACCAAGACAAATAATGGACAGACTGAAATTCAAGATTACTCATTCTAAAATATCTCCATAATTGATTGATTGATTTGGTTTATTATAATTCGCATTTCTGCCACCTTTGGCTAATCGCGAAGATGAGGATGATATGATGAAGTAATAAATGACACCAATGTCTAGACCAGGATTTGAACCCGATACACCTGGCGCCGTAGCGAGCTGTGCTAACCACATAACCACGGAGTGTTTCGTGTATCATGCAATATCAACAATTGCACGGGACACGTGAGATAGGGGAAATCCACTAACGAACAAATGTAAATAATACGCAAATGTGCAATACGAGTGACCTTTATAGTTCAGCGCATGATATAAGTATGCATTTCTTGGCTTTGGTATTAAATAAGCACTAGTTTTAATGTGTGAATGTATTCATGTCTAAACGACGTTTTTCATTAAATTGAAGGTCGGTCTACGTGGCGGAGTGGTTAGAACATCGCGTTACGATGCCAGAGGTCTTGGGTTTGAATCCCGGGTTGGGTATGGATGTTTGTGAGTGTCCATTCATCAATTTCATCATACCATCACTCATCCCCATCTTCACAAATTAGCCAAAAGTGACACAAAAACGAAGTAAAATAAAGCAAATCAATCAATCATTAAATGAAAAGAGCCTCGCAATTATTTCCTTATGAGACGAACACGATTAGCAATAACGCTAGCACAGATAGGAATAATTTTCAAATAAATTGTAATAACATTACAGTCAGCGTGATCGAAACGAGACAGCAAACATCATGTTTATATTTGTTCGTTCGTGGATATCCCCTATCACGTGTCCCTTGCAATTGTTGATATTGCATGGAACACAAAACACTCCGTGGTGGTGTGGTTATCACAGCTCGCTACGGCCCCAGGTGTCTAGACATTGGTGTCATTTCTTATTTCATCATATCATCCTCATCTTCGCGATTAGCCAAAGGTGGCAGAAAAGCGAATTAAAATAAACCAAATCAATCAATCAATTATGGAGATATTTTAGAATGAGTAATCTTGAATTTCAGTCTGTCCATTATTTGTCTTGGTCAGTTTATAAATATTGTCAATGCCTCTTACAACATCGCTAGTATCATTAATGTTTTGGATTTTGCTCAGGCAAGTCTCCCAAGTTGTTGTTTTCAAGTCGTGCATTTATGATATCTACCAGCACCCAAGCGTTGTTGAAAGAGTCAAGAAACATGTTTATAAACTTACAGTTAAATCCTTATCCCCTGAAAATTGGCAAAATGTATTTCAAACTAGAAAAAATATTAAATCTTAAATGTTTATTTGAATAGTAGATAACAGAAAAATTCAGAAATTTAGGTCTAGCAGAATAGCCTACTAAAAAGGAAAACATGGGCTTGAAATTATGAGTGTAAGGTGCAAGAATCAGATCAGAAAGTCAAATTTTGTATTCAATCAATTAGTCCAATAAATAAATGGTTCCATGAGTTTTTCTTTTAAAATTGCAATAATGAGATGTTTACATGAGAACTCACACAACGTAAACTTCACTACTGAAATCGCCCTGGCCAACTTTCCAAAATCTTGTTCAACAAGCTGTGCAAAAGTTAATAACAAAATAGAATAACTATTCATTTCAGTATGTTATTGGTTTGGAATTTTAAAAATAAGGTGGGGGGGGAATTGTGTCAGATATTCACTCATCTGGTGCATCTAGTACAATAGTCTTTTCAAATACATAAAAATATATTGCCAATAAATATATATATACTAGTTCAATATTGTAAGTTTATATTAATAATTATTATATTAATTGACGACTTCGTGTTAGTTTGATCTTTGCTGGGTTAATCGCTTAATTTTAGACATCAAAGGGTTATTACCATTTACTTTTGTATCAAGAGATGTTTTATTATAACTAGAGCCCGGAAGTTCAGGCATTTATTTTCGTTAAAATAGGCAGGCAAAAAGGCATTTATAATGTTGAAAATAGGCACTAAAAATGAAAAAAGGCAAAATAAACCGAAAAAAGGCAAAATAAACCGAAAAAAGGCACATTTGGAAGTCACTTACTTTTATCTATAATTTCTGGCAACATGTTAAAATCTACATTGGGAAGAGCATTTCAATTTTCTCCGTCTTGATTGCACATAACTACAAGGTGTTTTTTAAAGTTCTCAACTTTCATTGATAGTAGTCTGTCAGAGAGATTGTTTTTCATAATAGAAAATTATATTTCTACTTCGACAGAAGTTATTGGAGCATACATAAAACAAGCTAATGTAGCTGGACTCATTTTGGTAACAGCATTTTCACCTTTAGAATATCACAAATTGTTTTTAATTGTTTCAAGTACTCATTTGCACTCACTACCCGTTTGCACTTTTCCGCAACAGCTGACCTTTTTTATCCTGGCACTTCCATCATCTGCTGCATAGATTCCTCGAAGATTTTCATGGATGCTATAATTGTAATTGTCTCTGGCAATGCACCATAATGTGCAAAAATAAACTTGAATAGCACAGGAGTTTTTTCACTTCACGAATTGAAGCCGCTTCATTTTCTGGAAGAGCATCTATCACCTCACTGATTTTTTCAAGGTTGTTAGCATAATATATAGCTGCTGATATCCAGGTTCCACATCTGGTCAAGACTGATTGCAGAGGTAAACTAAGCTCAGATGCAACTTCCTTAAATTTTCGGGTTCGAGAGGGAGATTTCAGAAATATCAACCTGTCCACTTCAGCAGTCAATCATGCACAAGGAAATGTTAACCGAAAGGCAATATCCTAACTGAGCATGAAATACATTTTTTTCGCACACTTTTCTCCTTCAGCAATGTTGAAACAAGCATGAGTTCAATATTACTTAAATAAGGCGAAAATTATTCACATAATAAACGGAAGAAAAATAAATGCCAACAACGTTTTTTGGGAGAAAAATAATTTATATACACATTTTTTTTAAAAAATGGTCAAATTTCATTGAAAAAGGCAAAAAAAAGGCATTATAATTACAAATAGGCAGTGGGGTCCCAAATAGGCAAAATGAAAAGGCTTCTAAAACATTCGAAACAACATAAAAAACGTATATCCGGAAAAATTATCAATATATGCAGTAGATAAAAAGAGGCATTTTGCCAAACTTCCCGGTTCTAATTATAAGTCTTAGACGTCCAGATGGATGGGTTGTCGCCACCGGTATCCTCCTTAACCTGCCTATGGCTTGCACAAAATTGCTTCTTCAATAGGGCGGAAGTCACCGAAACTGAAAAGTTCTCACGTCCAATGACCCTGCCAGGCGTCCAACGCCAAGTATCTGCATGAAAAGTTGAAGCGAGGCCAGCGGCCATAAAAGAGATGGAGAATCCACGAAAACTCAATTTATTTCCCCGTCAGTCTGACAAAAGGCTTACGGGAACTGAAAATCCCGGATTCCCGCAACGACGGAAGCAAATTTGCACGCCGCATTTGCAGCATGTCGTTCACCCTTTCCTCCCGAACGCTCAAAAATACTCGGCCAAACGACCTCCCCGGAGGCAGGCGAATCTTCCGGAGACAATGAAGATCGTCACCTACCGCAGCCGAAATCCGACTCTGACGGGTGACAAAAAAGGGCGAGGCGAAAGAACCCGATACCAATCTCAGAGAACAACCTACCTATCACCGATTAGCTCCACACGTCTTGACTTCTGCCGCGGTGGAAATCACGGAAGACCTTTCACGTCTTGCAAGCACTCAAAGGAAGATGTTGTGATAGTGGCATTGTTGCACTCACTTTTCGCACAGCCTCCACAGTAGTGTCAACGCTCCCGCTTGACACCAGTGACGTGCAGTAGATAGGCCAGTTTACCTGGACGTGCGGTCTATGTATAGTACTTCTCCTATTTGACGTCGCTGTTCTGCCACTTTCACTAATTGAGATGGAGATGAATGGTGGTAAATAAAATTCATGAAAGGACACTCAAAGAAACATACATCCCCATGTTGGGATTCGAACCTGGAACTATAGGTGGTGAATCGGACACAGAGCATTTTCCACTGTGCAACACTGCTCCAATAAACATTTGTTCTGGTTATTATTTACGACTCTTTTCTATCTCTTCACATTTATCGCGAATAGAAGATGAATGGTGAAATGATGAAATACACGAAGGAACAAATACAACGAAACGCCCTTGCCTTAGCCAGGTGGTCAACCTAGGATCTCTGGATTCATGGACTACCTCTGAGATATATGGAGAGGATGCTGTATAATACACCAACATCTTATATAGACATAATTAGGGCTGAAGTTTTGAACCGATACGGATATTATCACAGATGCTTGAAAATTGTAACAATTAAAAGTTGTTGAAAATAGTGATTAATATTAATATATCCAATTAAAAGCATCACTTTACCAGAGTATTGCCTTAAAATATTCAAAAATTACATCAGAATATAAAAATATTTGTTATGTGATCACAAAATGAAGTTTTTCTTTCACATAATATCGAAAAATACAATGAAAACCTTGATTTTTGCATAACTTCCAGGATAATTAATTAAGACTCCGTGAAAGTGCTGGGCGGCATTTTTTGGAGACCCCAGGATCAATCAAAACGCCGGAAAGGTATCGCCCATACATCGGCACAGGCTCAGCTCTACACATGATACATATTTCTGTATCATTAGGGGACTTGTCCTCCCGCTGCACCCCGCCAATAACGGAGATGCCTTTCTTCGAACAGAGACTGGAATAGTTTCATATCTACCGGGAAGTAGCGATTCTGAATTCTGATTAAAGTTTCACCTTGTCAAATTCAACTGATCCTGATGATACTCGTGGTTCTGCAATGTTTTTGCTCTCTTGTTTTATTAACCAAGAAATTTTAAAGAATGTACAAAATTTCTCTCTCACACAAACACGCACGCGCGATTAACTGATTGATGAGTTTATTTTTCGTCGCTTTTGCCACTTTTGGCTAATCGCGACGTTGAGGCTGAAGGGGAAATATAAACATACTTAGCCTGCAAAATGCAGTCTAAGGTTGTATCAGGTACTATGTGGAAGTTAGGTAGACATTTGGGTGTCTACACGCAATGGAATATATCAGGGTAACGTCATTTGCAAAACAATTTTCCAACATTGCAACAAGGCAGGTCGATTCAGTGTGAGCGAAACAGGATGCGGCTTCGTGTGTCTGTAAGAAGCTTTATTTACGGTGAGCCACTAAACCTTGAACACAACAAACTTGAGTATCCAAAAACGACGAGAAAAAGAAAAGGAGATGAAATTTCGTAGGAAAGGAAGTCAATGGGCAGACAAAACTAAAAATAATTCAGGGGCCAAGCAGTTATCCTCAGGAGCCAGCTCTTTTTTTTTTGGGGGGGGGGATACGTGTAAGAAAGCCATGAATTTAAGATAAGCTATGAAATGTGATCTTAAAACATTTTAATCAGTGGTAACGATTGGGTTCCAAAAGAAGGGGGGAAAGGTTCCAAACTGGGGGAGGGGGCAAGGACAGTTAACTTTACCTTGTTAGCATAATGCGGGGGCAAAAGTGGCAAAAAGGAAGGGCAACTGCCCCCTAATCGTTGCCACTGATTTAAATTAATAATTACTATAAGATTGGATTAAAAGTAATTAATTCAATCACCGAAGTGGCCTTCCTAAAGAGGGCTCAACCGGTAAGAGCATTCCTAACTATGCAATACATTCTAATACATGGCAGACTCGACCATATCGCTGCAATTTAAAATTCTGCTAGCAAGGGTGCAAAAAATTTATAAGACAAGTTATATTTAGAAAACACATACCGTACTCGTTATTTTAAAAATAAGATAATGGAAATTTCTGTAGACGAACTCAAAATATTTTTTTAAAAAAATGAACTAAATTTAAAAATTCAGGCAGCCGGTGAAAATTCAAGCTCCATGTCGACCGAGAACCATGCATTTTTCTACCCCTGCTCACAACATTTGAAGAAAATCTTCCCTATATCTACTCTACCAACTACAGCCAGTATCTCTCCTATACGTGACAAAAAGCGCGCCCTCACTCACTGTGGGAATTAGTCCTGCCGATTAGATGATAAACATATAATCCTTAGACGCCGGCCGTGACACCCGTGTCACACCCAGGTATTGTCGCTAACGGCACAAATCGTGGATGGGGATAGGCAATGGGGAAGACGGGTTTGGCATGGTTCATTCTAGGGAGTGGGCACAATTCAAGCGCGTGAGGGAGGACGGGAGTGCAGAATGTCCAATGTGTGGGAAAGATGAGACGAAATTTCAAATTCTCCTTCAGTGCAAAATAACAGAGAAGGCTAGACAAAACCGTATTACGGAAATAAATGAATCTAACATGGAGAGTAATAATGAAAATCGTCATGAGGAAAGAGATACACAAATAAGGAATGTGAGAATTCTCTTATACCATGTCTGGACAGAGAGGCCACAGGAGAGGAGAACGAAAATGAGTGAAAGGTTTTCTTCCAAGAACAAATATTTAATAAAGTACGTAGCAAAGGTAAAGTTGCCCATGCATAAGCACCGTGCCATGAAGGCACATTTAGCGGATGTGGGAGTAAGTAGGACCCCAAACATTCTCGATCTCTGCCATTTTGGAGGTGATGTGATCAGCACTGCGCTCCGCAGCAGGCTGGATGAGCCTCGTAGCCGCTTTATGCAGGGACAAGGCCAGACAAAAAAACTACCATAGACCACCCATCCTGGGAATCGAATCCGGGTCCCCGCGTGGCAGTCAGACGTCATACCCACTAGACCACCTTGGCTCATTCTAATGAACTAGTTCTAGCAGTAAAAGTGTAGTGAACGAGAGGAAAGTTAAAGATAGTTGTTGTGAACTCGTAATACGCGAAGAAGGGGAGAAGGCAAACAGCTGAAAAGGCTCATCATACTTGAAATAAATTCTATCGTACTCTGTAAAGCAATGAAAAGAGTAGACTAGATGCGCTCCTGCTCTCGAGCCTTTTTGCTTATTCACTCGTCCACAGCTTCCCAAAATACTTGTTCACAGAACGAAAATTTTCCTTTATGCGGGATTTTTCCCTTCCATAGGAGAACACTGCTTGCATCTACCACAGCATCACGCTGCAGACGAACGTCACACAACAGGCGACAAATACAAAGGGTAAAGAGAGAGGGGAGGGAATACACGTGACAATGAAGCAGGTGCTGATGGATGATGGGCCATTGTCCTCGGCGCTGATTGCTGGGATGATCTGGCACGATCCTATGGAAAAGTCTATTTTCCAGACACCTGATGAACAATTCTGGTCAATCCACGGCGATGTTCGACACATACACAACGGACAATGCCTCCTGGACTACGTGCCTGGAAGCTGTGAGAACCAAAATTCAGGAGAATCGACAAAGATGTAGCGTGCTTATAAATTACGGCTTTACTACAAGATGCACATGGTCAATGTTGAGTAGGGGTGTGCTGGATCCCGACTAAAACATTTCCCGTCCCGATCCCGACTTCGGGAAATGACTTCCCGACTTTTCGGGATTCCGAGCAGTCGGGAAATACCGAATGGTCATTATAAGAAGTCGTTAATTCTCGACGTTTTCTGCATTGTAAGTTTCTGTAGAATTCGAAATTTCCCGAGTTTCGGGAAATTTCGAACATTTTCCGTCCCGAGAATTGCGATTTTTATTCCCGTCCCGACCCAAAAAATTCTGTCCCGCACACCCCTAATGTTGAGTCAAGAGTGAATGTGTAAAATTTGACTAAGACAAGAAGAACCCCGGGAAACTCGCGAGCTAAAGTGGACATTCCTTTGTTTTCTTTTCTCGCGCTAGTATCGGAGTGACACGTGTTGCCATATTTATGGATCCCTTCCCTTGCTTCGTTGCGAAAACCTTCAACAGCTCCCTCTGCTTGCTTAATGCTTAGGGTTGAAAATTGACGGTAGCGTCAGAGGGTTTTTCTTTTCTTTGGCAAGATGTACTGTAACCAGCCACAGGAAATTATTTTTTCTCATATTTCTTGTTTTAAGCTTAGAAATTCTTACAGAGGGCAGGGTCGTCCATTAATTGTACACCGAACAGCAAAAGAAACAGTAGGCGAATTGCCCACCACCATTTTCATTGTTTCTTCTCCACACAGAGATAACAAGAAATTGAAATAAACTCGTCAGGAAATACAGGGCAACACCTGCTTCGAATAAACAAAATTCCATTTCTTTAAACAACACAGAATATGGAATAAAATGCAATGAAATTAGCGATGGACAATTTGTCTACTATTTTCTTAGCCGTTGACTGTACAAGCAAAAGTTTAAAGCAATAACTGCGGAAATGGAAACTTATTTTTGTATCTACGAGTATAACCCTCTTTTCCTTGTAACAAAAAAAAAGCTCAATTTTGGTGTAACTCGTTTTTGTATAGGCCTACTGGTTAATTTTTAATCGGAGTCAAAATTCGAGTAACCATAATTTTTAACCCGATAGCAGTTCATCCACCACCATTACTCTCCCACTGCTGTAGATCGGCAACATTGCCAGATTGTAACATTACAAAAGTCTTGTATTGTTGAAATTGGAATTTTAAATGTTATGTACGTATGAAGGTACTTGGCCAAAAGGATTACGTCAGACTGCTGAAGAATTAGTTACTGCAGGGGATCCATGAGTATTACTGTGCAAATTGTACATCACCATGTTCGTGCACTTTATTTGACCCAATAAGAGCTTCAAGAATACAGTGACACTAGTGTTCCGCTATTATAAAAATCGGAAGAATAGACCTTTTATATGTTTAAATTATCTTTGATTTGTTATTTTGGTAGACACCCTGTGAAAATGTCATTTTGCAGCAGGACGGGGCACCCCCACATTGGCACCGGGATGTCAGGAGGGAACTCAACAGAAGGTTACCCAATCTCTCTTAGGAAGAGAGATTGTCATTGTCTGTTGTCATTGAGAAAGAGAAGAGAGAAAGAAGAGGAGAAAAACTCTGCCTCTCTCCAGAGACAACTCAGGAAAGAAGGAAGTGGATTTTTTCACCCCACCTTTTCTCCTCTCTTCTATTCGCTAACGAAGGGGGAAATGGAAGTGTGGAAAACAGACAGAGAGAGAGAGAGAGAGAGAGAAAGAGAGAGACGTGGGTATATTTTAATTTGCATTTTCCTAATTCAGACATTTCTGGCACCCACAGATACGTTCCTTACTTAGCTTTTGAGTGTAAGCACAGATAAATAAAAAATAAATAAATAAATAAATATGTTGACTTTGTCCAAAAATGTTATTTCACAATAAAACGATTACTAAAAAGTTATGGTCTGGGATCTGGTCAGATATGACGACTGAACATATGACATGAAAGTATTGCCTAACCATAAACAATATGAAACTTTGGATAATCTTAATATTACAGAGATACAAATTGAAGACGTAGAAAAAGCAATTAAAAACTTAAAACCTAAGAAATCAGCCGGACCGGACAAGATACCGCCCTATGTAGTCAAAGGTTGCAGTAATATATTAAAATACCCGTTATATCTCATTTTCAATTTAATTCTTGCAAAACACAAATTTCCTGAAAAATGGAAAGCCACGGCAATTTGTCCACTTCCCAAAAGCAATAACACTAATGACGTACAAAACTACCGACCAATAAGTATATTATCAGCCCCAGCAAAAATATTCGAAAAAATCATGCACCGTTACATATTTACCCACGTAAAACCTGTAATATCATCGTTTCAGCATGGCTTTGTACCACGTAGATCGGTGTTGACCAATCTCTCCGATATTACCAATTTTATTAGTTCAACATTGGACGAAGGAGGTCAGGTTGACGTAATATATACCGACTTTTGCAAAGCGTTCGACCTGGTTAACCACGATATTCTATTAAGTAAATTAGCATGCTTCAATATTTCTGAACCACTGCGTCAACTGTTCGCTTCCTATTTGCAGAACCGTAAGCAGTACGTAACGTATAAAGGCCACACATCCGACGAGATAAGAGTCACCTCAGGAGTACCTCAGGGGTCTAACCTTGGGCCACTTCTTTTCACATTACTTATTAACGATTTGCCGGATTCATTTGAAAACTCACACAAATTGCTGTTTGCAGATGACCTGAAATTTTACAGGAAAATAAGCAAACAAGATGACAGTGTGCAACTTCAAAATGATGTTACAAAGTTAGAAACGTGGACAAAAATCAATGATTTAACACTAAATATCAGTAAATGTCATTATGTAATATATACTCGAAAGAAAAACCCAGTTGAATTTCAGTATCAAATATACAACAATACTCTAGCAAGAAATTTTACAGTCAAGGATTTAGGGGTTATTTTTGATTCAAATCTTACTTTTAATAAACATGTAGAACAAATAATTAGTGGAGCGTTCAAGAACCTTGGGTTTATTCTTAGAATGGGGAAGGATTTCAAGAGTATAGAGACACTAAAAGTTTTGTATTATTCATATGTAAGACCCAAACTCGAATATGCATCTGTTATATGGAATACAGACACAGCAAAGTACAGTGTAGCAATTGAAAGAGTCCAATCGAGATTTCTTAGATTTTTAAAATACAAATTTCAGAAAGTTTACCCCACATTTGAACACTACGACAACCTAATATATGAATGTCGGTTTACAAAGCTGTGTCACAGAAGAAGGTTGCATGAAATAGTATTCTTGTGGAAATTGTTAAATCACGAAATAGATGCTGAACATCTACTCTGCCAGATTAATTTTCGAATCCCGTCGTCGAAAACTAGACTAAAGAATGAAGTTTTTCTTATAAAGAAGGCTAGATCCGAAATTAAAAAGAAATCTCCATTGTGGAGAATGTGCACCAGTTACAATAACTTGCTAATCAAGAATAACACCATTGACATCTTTTCTATGAACCTAAGGGACTTCAGTAAAGCCAGTATTAACACAATGGCCTAAGCTTAAACACATAAGTTCGTATTTAAATTGTGTGATAAAGTGTGTATATATAAAAATATTTTCAATATTTATATATATATATATATATATATATATATATATATATAATTTCTATCTCTATATTACAGAAATATATGTAATTGTAATGACTATGTATCCTTCATATGGGCTCTGTAATTAGGTATGTACCTGTTGAGTTCAATAAATAAATAAATAAATAAATAAACGTATTAAGCAACCCATTTTACTTCCGAATGTCTGACATTGCACACACCTTAGGATGAAACGGGATGCCGGCATACTGGAGAAAATTATGTCGTCGGTTGATTGATTGACTGATTTAGTTTATTTTACTTTGCTTTTCTGTCACTTTTGGTTAATCATGAAAATGAGGACGAGTGCTGTCCACAACAGGTGTGTGAAAGGAAAGGGGAAGGAAATGTAAGGATGAATTCGTGCCCTTCAAGGAAAATATACCTTTCCAACATCCACGAGTGACTCCACCACAACCACGCAGCAAAAATATACTTTTGTTCATTTCTCAGACACGAATCCTCCATTTCACTTTCATTCATTTTAGTATACAGTGGAACTTCGATATTACGCCTTTGAGGGAACCAAGATGAAAAAACTTAAAATACTGGAACGTAAAATTGATGATAATTTTCTAAAATTTTACTGTGTTCGGACCATCGAGACTGACTGTATAATGCGAGAAAATGTAAAATCCGGCTACGTAAAATCGGGGTTCCACTGTATAGGGTAGAGAGCGTGGCTCATCACGTGACTAGCAGAGAAGGAGCAGGCCGTTGGCGCCACTTTTCCACAGTTTTGAAGAAGAGACAACAGGACGAACGAGCGAGCCTTGTGTTACCGTTAGATCAGATAGAATGAAGAGATATTACAAGGCTTTTACGTCGTCAGAACATAGCTTGTAATTGAAATAAATTTATTACCACTATTTTGTAAGCATCGTAGATCTTACATAGGAAGCAATTAAGAAATTTTCAAACGCATTTTCGGGAAGCTTGTCTGTTGCACTTCCATAGTTGTTTTGTATGTTCAAGTCAGTGTTACCATCTGGTGAGGTTTTGTAAAAACATTCATCTGGATGTTGTGGGGTAAGATGGCGCAATGTTGAGTGGGACAGATGGCGGCACCTCTTTTATTTACAATATATTTACAAGGTCAGTAATGTGATACGGAGTCTGATTTTATAGTTTTATTACTCATAAACCAAATGTTCTACTCGTTCCATTACCTCAGCCTTTACTCTTTCCACTTTTTTACAGAAATAAACAACGGAACGAGCATCTTGGACGGAGAAAGACATCAGGGAGAAAGACATCAGAAAGTTGCACAGCGTATGATTAACAAGAAGATGAAAGTGCGGGAAGCGAGTCGACAATTCCACAAATCAGAGTCTACCTTTGAAGGCGACTTCTTTCCAAGAACTTAAAGAATTGCCGGATTTAAGGCTACCGGCTAATGTTCACCTTCGCTAATTGAGCTTGAATTTTGGTTTCAGGTCCACGTTATGCACAGGAAGGCTAATTGGGACTGGACCTACAGTTTAAAGTGCTATTCGAACCACTTACCTCCACTCGCTATTGAACTCATCTTCGCTTATGTTCTGTGACTGCAACGAATCTATTACCGACAAGGAAAATGAATGAGTGCCTACAACTGTACCGAGAGTTAACGTCCACAGCAGATTAGATACAATGTATCAAATACACAAGCTGGTTCCATGAAACGTGTTCAGTTTATCCTGACAAGTGCTCTGCGTGTGGAAGAGTGAAAAAATGGAACCACGCACGGGATGCCAAGAAGAAGTTATGAGGCGCTAAACTGTTCTATTCAGATCGCATTCCCTGGGTGGAACATATGGCTAAAAGCTACTATTTTTTTGCGTGCATATTGCCGCTACATGGTGGTACAGAACTTAGCCATCGTACATTTTTATTATTCCTCAAGAACTGGAAATTGATGTAAAGTACATTGAAGATAAATAAAAAGATAAATAAACATCTTTATTGCGTTGACTGAAAATGTGCGCCATCTGTCCACCCTTTATCCTAAGCATTACAATTGTGCAGTGTTGCTCCTAACAAACCAAAAATCTCAACAAAGTGTATGTAACAGAATCTGAGGACTATTCCATTACTTTTCCTGTAACAGCGCTAGGTTCATTCACCTCTCCATCTCCACCAGGACAAGCTATTAAAAATCACCATCAGTATGTCTAGCGAAAATGGACTTCCGCTTATGACAAAAGAAGTCGTGTATTTGAAAATGAGCCGTATGGGTCATCAACAATGCTGGAATCATTAAACACTTTTTACGTGCACCAACTTCCGGTCAATGCGGGCAAAGACGCAGGAAGGTAATAAAAGCTAACAAGAGAACGAAAATTGAACCACAGGCGAAATTGCGTCAAGTTCTACATACGAGCGCCATGGCACCCATCAAGGGGTCTTCTTTGTTCTGAACCAGCGGGAAGCACGATGTAATTCACCAAGATGGACAGTTCAATTATACTGCTCCGAACATGTTGCTGACGACAACTTCCTTCTTCGTTCTCGGTAATTAAAATAAAACGCACGAAAGTTGCCTGTTTCATTCATAAATGGTGTGGCAGGCATACGGGACGAAGATAATCATCACTGCAACTGCATGTGAGGTTCACAACAGTAAAAACTATTTGCCCTGAAGAGTTGATTTTCATGACTCACGACTCCTCAAACAGAATCAAACAGTATAATTCTCCATCCTTCGGTTCAAACTCAAACACTAATCTCATTTAGATTCTTCGGTTAAATGATTCGTTCAACTGAATCGAGCTGTTCGTAGAATTTGTTTTCTTGCTAGTCGAGTTGAACAATTCTTTATCCGTCGGTCTAATAGTCGAACTCAGGGCAGCTGACTTCATAGTTTAAGAAATAGAAGACCGCAAAGATCGATTGATTGATTGAATTAGGATATTTCACGTTCTTTTTTCAACCTTTGGCTAATCACGACGATGAAGATGAGTGATATGATGAAACTGATGAATGGACACTCACAACGAACATCTATGCCCAGACCGGGATTCCAACCCAGGAACCCTGGCGTGTTACGAGCTATGTTAACGACTCCGACACGTACATTGGCCAGAGGACCGGAAAGATTCCATGTACAGTGACGTACCAGGATTTGTTACTTACATCAGTGTTGCCATCCTTAGCAGTGGGCGAAAAAATACCTTGGAGTCCAAGATTCAGGTCTGTCAGTTACCGGATAATGAAGTTAATGTTAGAAACAGCTTAAAATCACTATCTAAAATGGTTCGGTACTAATTCGTCTGAGCCAATGACAATGGCGGTGCGAGCAATGAACTATCTTGTTTGGGATCGGATCGAATGTGCAATGCAAATCTGCTCACTTCCGGGAAAGAATCAGACTGACTACATTCAGAAGTATTTATAATGGTCCTGCACTTAATTTCCAACTAACTACTAGCAGTGGCGCAACCACGCGGGGGGGGGGGGGTAGACGGACATTGCCTCCAACATTCGACAGAAGTCAATTCTAGGGGGGACAAACGTTGACGGCCAAGGGCACCTGCAGGGGAGCACAGAGGAGTAATTGCCCCCCTCGATTTCAAATTTTATGCAAATAAAAACACATTTCGTAATTTTTTTTTGCTTGCTTCCTCGCAATACCTGCATTTCTCGGTCTTGTAAAGTTCAGAGTTGTAGCTAGGGAGCGACGGGAGTCGGCCATGGACGCCGATCTAAATGAAAAATAAAATGTAAAAGAGAGAATGCCATGGCGGCTCGTGAAATTATTTGCGCCCTATTAAATCAATATTGTTTTCTGTTGCAAAAATTGGATCTAAATATTTTCTTGCGAGCAAACGGAATGCATTTATCATTCATTTTCTGCCATTCAAAAATACAGTTTGTGCGTTTGTTTTCCATTATTAGCTAATGTGAAATTGGACGTGTTGAAAAAATATTTCAAATCATTTGTTCCAAACAAATGCTTTAGCGCAGACTTCTATCCCCTTTTTGCGTAATTTATGAGAATAATCACGAATTTGATGATACTACTACCACTAGCACTAGTAGTAGTAGTCGTTGTAGAAGTAATAATATAATAATATTATTATTATTATCATTATTGTTATTATTATTATTATTGGTCCGTTCATCCCGGTACTTGCCCCCCCAGATAAAAAAAATCGTGGTTGCGCCTCTGACTACTAGTCTACTACTGCGGCATTCATAAACCGAAGATTTCTTGCTGCAGCAACATATGTCTCCAATCTTATAACAGATATTTTGAGGACTGATTATTTCTTCCGAGAAGAAGGATAGAGATATTAACACCCCTCGGGCAAAATGAACTGTCCTTAATATGCATTGTGTAAAGGGACAAAGAAAAACGCGGTGAAGTTTTTCGAGCAGTGTTTGTAGACCCTTCGAGTGAAAAGCCGCGTTGCTTCGCGCGTTGGCTGCAGAAGTTTCCATGAAGCAGTTGGCGTCGAGATCTCTGGGTATGGAGAATTCGCGAATTTGATAGTGCTATCGACAGCAAGTTGCAGTTATATATTCGTGGACAGTAGACCTAGTGGCCGGGTACTGAGTCATCATTTGAGGCTCGAATCATCATTTGAGGCTCGTCGTAGCCTTTTATGATGTATATTTTGAGGGGCAGAGTTGGCAACACTGTGGGGGCACTGTAGCTTTTTATGAGGGGGGTCTATTGCCCTCTGTTTACATCTGGCAACACTACCGTAGTTTGACAGTGTTGTTAACCTACTGGGTTTTTTTTCACTGAGGCTCGAATCATCATTTGAGGCTCGTCGTAGCTTTTTATGATGTATATTTTGAGGGCACAGAGTTGGCGACACTGTGGGTTTTTACTGTAGCTTTTATGAGGGGGGGGTTTATTGCCCTCTGTTTACATCTGGCAACACTACCGTAGATTTTTTGACAGTGTTGTTAACCTACTGGGTTTTTCACTGTAAATTTTCATCAAAGGGTCTGAGGGGTCCATGTATTTTTTATGTCTGGCAATACTGTTGGGGGCACAGAGTTGGCAACACTGTGGGTTTTTACTGTAGCCTTTTATGAGGGGGGGGTCTATTGCCCTCTGTTTACATCTGGCAACACTACCGTAGATTTTTTGACAGTGTTGTTAACCTACTGGGTTTTTCACTGTAAATTTTCATCAAAGGGCCTGAGGGGTCCATGTACTCTTTATGTCTGGCAATACTGTTGGGGGCCTAGTGTTGGCGACACTGTGGGTTTTTACTGTAGCCTTTTATGAGTGGTACCTATTGCCCTCTGTTTACATCTGGCAACTCTATTGGATGTTTTGTTTGAGGCTTGGGGTTTTACCAACCCATCCGAAGAAAATTCCACTATGTGATCTTTTACTGGCTAAGCTAACCTACAAATAGAAATTGCCAACACCGACGAGCATCAAATGATGATTTCGAGCCTCAAATGATGATTTCGAGCATCAAATGATGATTCGAGCCTCAAATAATAATTCAAGACTCGTCGGTGTTGCGTACCCACTCTACAAAAATTCCACTATATGATATTTTGAAGCTTTTCACGGTGTATGTTAACCTCACAAGCAGTGTTGCCAACTCGGGGGCGAGGCGTAGCCTTTTATGGTGTATGTTAACCCTACCAGCAGTGTTTCCAACTCGTCGTAGCTTTTTACGGTGTATAATTTTTACACGCGCGCGCGTGTATTGTGACGAATGCACTCTCTCATCCTTCATCCTTGAAGGATGAATGCAACTTATCGTAATTTTCCAACTGTGGGACCAAATGTTTATATATCGTGACTTTTGTAAATCTCTTTCGGGAACAATGTGTCGCACACACACACGCACGCGCACGTGCCTGTATTGTGACGCAAGCAAACAAAAAAAAACTTTGCGTGTCATTACAAAAAAAAACTTTGACCGTATTCTTAAATAACTAACAAGGACAATGAATCTTTTTGGCTTCCGCAAACAGATCAACATGGAGACTGCACCGCCAAATTTCAATAACCTCTTACCTTCCGTATAATCTAAACTCAATGGTTTACTGATTGTTCATCTCAACAGCATTTGGACGAAACTGAATGACGATGTGGGCAAGATGTTTTATGTTTTTAATAACAATTTACATTTCTACGAAATTCCGATCGACGGGAAACTTCAAATCACCGTGAATCCGGAAAACGCAGGCGAAATCAAAATTTCTACCGGCAAGAATATTTTTCGAATCAAGCACGACAAGATGCTTTCTAACATTACGTACGATGTTTCTGCAGGAGATTATCTTTACATGGAACTTCTCGGAGATTACGACAAACTCATTCCTCTTTTTGTAGAATTACGAATCGTTTATCCTATTATAAATAACCGTTAACCAAAAATGCCTAACGACATTTTCGGCAACACCAAGCGTGTAGACCACGCAGAAGAGATTCTCATGTTGGACATTCGAGTTAAGAAGTTGAGGACCGATTTGATTGCTTTGCAGGAGACCTTAAACAAAAGTTTAGAGTCGGAAATCGCTACGCTCCAAACGCAATGTCTCGACCCCATTCTGAAATTCGATTCCGAACTGAAGACGCTGATAAAAAATTATGTCGACGTACCTTCTTACGACAACGTTCAAAATATACAGTTGAGCGTGGATTCGCTTCAAAATGATTTGGCCAAATTACAGCAATTTCAATTGAAAAATGAAGATTTGGAAAAATTGAAACTCGAAATCGAAGAACGAACTTCCGCAATAGAAAAGAATTTCTCTGAACTTCAAACCGTCGTGAACGATATAGACGCAGAACGCTTACATGTCGTCGTTTCCAAATTACAAGAAGAATTCACCAGCACGTTGGAAGAAATTAAATCCAAGTTGCAGACTTTGGAAGATACAATGACGAACCTACCATCGTCGGACGAACTGCAGGTCATCGGTAAAAGCGTCGCGAACATAAAAATTCAATTGGAGGCCTATCAAGATTTCGAACACATTCAAACCACCATCGCTACGCTTCAGGCGTCCTTGGAATTGATCAACGAAGAAATTAAAAATATTCACGCTGAAGCGAGAGCGTTGACGAGCATTCAAGACACGTTAAGCACGGTTCAGCAGAAGATCGAATATTTAGAAAATTTGAACGTCGAAACGAATCTCGCTCATTTTCATCACGTACTCGACAACATACAGGGTGACTTGGAATCGTTACGGACGAGCGTGCCTTCGAGCGAAGATTTGGAAAAATTGAAAACGGCGGTGACGGCACTATCCGATTCGAACGACATCAAAAGTTCATTGAGCGATCTCGAGAGTAGGGTGGCCAATCTCCCCACCTCCAAAGAATTGCACGCTTTGAAAAGAAACATATCTCGAATGCTGAAACGACTAGAAACGGAAACGGCGAACGTGGAACAGATTCAAGACGAAATTAGTTCGCTGGTGTCGACGCTGCCCACTTCGCAGAGCGTCGCCGACCTTCACACGCAGTTTACAGAGATGCGAAGGATCGTGAACGATCTTACCGAGAAGAGCTCGAAATTGAATCAAGTCGAGAACCTTCAGAACATTGTCGTCAACATCAGAGATCAAGTTGGAGTGCTGGAATCCACGCAGGAATCGACGCTGGCCTCTTTCGGTGCCAAGTTGCAAGAACTCAACGAAAACTACAAGCAGTTGAACGTGGAAGTGAAAATCAAACCGTCGTTTTCTGCCGTAACGGATACCATAATCGAGCATTTGCTGCCCATCGAAAATAAACTCGGACAAGTTCACAGTAATCTCGTCACCTTCGACACTAAATTCGCCAAATTGTTCACCTTGCAAGCCATCGAAATCAACAGCGTTCCCAATCAACAGAGAATCTCCACGTTCGTCGAAGGTAACAAACTGTACATGTTGCATCCTTATCATCCGTACTACAAGTTTCTCCTCGATGGCACGATTCAGATAAACGAATTTTCGTACTGGTCTCACGGCAGAAAAGCTAGCGTTCCCACCATGACTTTGATATCGAATCGTGGTGTCCAGAAAGCAGGAAACATTCCTCTGGCACGTTGGAACGAAACGCGCAACATATATGAAATACACGAAGACGAAGATCTTACCGTTTTCGACGTGAGTGCCGGCGATAAGCTGATCATTCAAAACACGAGCGAAGTGACACCCTCTTTGAATCCCATCACGCTTGTGCTTCTCTTGAAACGTAATCTCTAAGAAAAAATGTCTAGGCAAGCCATCGTCGAAGAATTGCATAAACCTGCACGCCGTAACTACGAACGTTTGGCTGTGGTAACCAAGGGCATCGACGACCTCTGGCAAAGCGACCTCGTGGAGATGAGTAGCGGCAATTTGAAAAACGTACATAAATTGAACAAGGGCAACAAGTACCTCCTCACCGTCATAGACACATTCTCGAAATTCGCATGGGCTCTACCTTTGAAGGCGAAAACGGGATCGTGCGTCACGGAAGCATTCAAATTAATTTTTCGCGAAAGCGGCGGCAGACGACCACGGACAAGGGGAAGGAATTTTACAACGCCGTATTCCAAAAGTTTATTCAAAAACACAAGATTCAACATTATTCGACCTTCAGTCACATCAAAGCCAGCATCGTGGAAAGATTCAATCGAACCTTGAAAACACACATGTGGAAACGATTCACGCTTCGGGGAAATTACAAATGGGTCGACATCCTGCCGGAACTCGTCGACACCTATAATGATACGGTACACAGAACGATAGGCATGAAGCCAGCCGACGTTACGAAATCTGACGAGCAGCGTTTAATTTCTACAGTTTACTGTCCAAAGTACACACCCACGACAAAAAAAGCTAAATACAAAATTGGAGACCAGGTGAGGATCAGCAAATTCAAACGCACCTTCGAGAAGGGATTCACAAAAAATTGGAGCACGGAACTCTTTACGGTGGTTCGAGTTCTACCCGGAAACCGACACACGTATATAATAAAAGATAGTAGCGGCGAGATTTTGAAAGGAAGATTTTACGAAGAGGAACTCTCTAAAACAAAACACCCCGACACGTACCTCATCGAGAAAGTATTGCGTAGGAAAGGTGACAAACTGTTTGTCAAATGGCTGGGACTTCCGGAAAAGAGTTGGATCGACGCGGACGAAGTGATCTTGTGAGTACGTGGAACGTGGTGAAGCGTCTACCGGATCCGGAAAGTCAAACGAGAAAAAAAAAGAACGGCGAGTTGCTTCCCGACAGCATCCGCTGTCTGATCGTAGGTCCTTCGGGGTGTGGGAAAACGACACTGCTCGTGGACAATTTTCTCCTCGCACCGAATTGGTTAGATTGGAAGAACAGGCACCTGTACGTGTTCTCGAAAAGTTTGGAGCAATCCAAATACCAGCAACTGATGAAACTGTACGATGGTCTGGACATTGCAACGTTCGCCTCGGAAATAAAACCACTCGACGATTGTCGTGAAAATTCAGTCGTTGTGTTCGACGACGCCATCCTGGAAAATCAAAATGAAATTCGCAACTTTTTCACGCAAGGTCGTCACAAAGAAATGGATTGCTTTTACCTAGCTCAAACGTTTTCCAAAATTCCAAAACAGTTAGTACGCGACAACGCTAATTTCATATGTTTGTTTCGTCAAGATCACACCAACCTCAAGCACGCGTACGATGACTACGTAGGCGGAGACATGAACTACAATCAATTTTCGGAACGCTGCTGCTCTACTTGCTGGAACGGTGACGATTTCGGATTCGCGACGATCGACATGACGAGGAAACCCAACGACGGAAAATACAGAAACAAAATCAACGACTTTCTAAACGTTGCAACGTTGTGAGAAACGACGTGTATAAATAACGTCATGACGAAACGAAAAATCGAAGACGAAAATCTCAAGCTTCGCGATTACCTCGCGAAACGCTTCAAAGGTTGGAAATCCGAGAATCGCGGATTCTACGAAGAGAAGAAACGTCAGGATCAACCCGTGATCGATGCCATCAGCAGTCTAGGTAAAGAAATTAAAAGTGTCACGGAACAAAATAAAAATTTGATTAACGAACTCGTACCGCTCGCAGCTAAAAGTTACGCCGTACCCACACCCATTTCGAGCATTCCTTCGACGCCGTTCGAACTGAAGGATGCACCGGCACGACGTCGAGCCATAGGCAGCACGTCTTCGGATAAAATCGAGTTGGGACCTTTGGCACGAGACTACCTGAGCACGGGGAAATTCGACAAGGATGAAGTGTTCGGATTGTATCCCAGCATGGAAACCAGCGAAGGCGGTGGTGTGGTGTGGAAGATTGGGAAATCGAAGGTGACCTTCGAAGGCAACGACATTAAAGTCAATTTAGGCGACAAGGATAGTTGGAACAGGTATCCGGGTACGGTGGGACTGTGGGAACTCGTTGCCAAAAAGCAGCCGAAAGATTACACCGACGAAGATTACCAAAGTTACAAGGAAATTCTGATCATGACGGATGCCTTGTACCAGAACAACGACGCCTCGCAGAATAGGGTGAAATCGAGCAGCGGCGAGAAGTACAGGAATCTCATCAAACCGATTTGGAACCAGGTCAAAACAGGCAGCGGCGTCAAACGCTACAACACGTTACCCAAAGAATTCGTTTGGGTGGACGACGTTAGGAAACTCGTGGACCGATTGTTGGTGATAGCCGGCGAAGAGAATGCAGGCAATCGTAATTTCTACAACGAGAAGGTTGGCATCGTGGACATGATCAGCACGAAACTTTCCAACTTCATCGTGAACGACGACAAGGGCATAGGTTACCTGATCAAAATCATCAACACGCTGCCTCCGAAATTTTGGAACGTGGCCGAAGGAAAGGGACTCGTGAACGACATCATCAACAAGTTACCTTTCGAGATGCATCTACCTGGCTACCAGTACTGCGGACCGGGTACCAAACTCGAGAAAAGATTCGAGAGAGGAGACAAGGGTGTGAATCCGTTGGACGCGGCATGCAAAGATCACGACATCGCCTACAACACCACGCAGACGGATCTGGACGCACGTCACGAAGCAGACAAAAAATTGGAACATGCAGCTTTCGAAAGGTTCGTGAGCAGAGACGCATCGCTGGGTGAACGGGTCGCCGCACTGGGTACCACCATCGCCATGAACACGAAACAAAAATTGGGGTGGGGTATATAAATAACATACCGTAAAAAAAACTACACAAGAAAAAATCTCAGAATATATATATAAATAACATACCGTGAAAATAACACATAGAGCATCAACATGAAGCCCAAGGGTGTCGTGTACCAGATACCATACTCCAATCTAAAAAATCTAGGTGCTCTCGATGGGTTACTCACCAAGAAACAACGCGAGAAGAAACGTTCTTGCTTGTCGAAAGGACACGGAATGAAATTGCTGCTCAGCACACCTCAATTGAAAAGATTGCAGCGTTCGCGGAAACAGCAAAAGATCGGAGGTTTCATATTCAGCATCCCGGCCATCCTAGCAGCATTGGGGGCCGTTGGAAGTTTGGCCGGCGGAAGTGCCGCCATCGCGAAAACCGTCATCGACTCGAAGAAGAACAAAGCGGAATTGGAAGAACAGAAACGTCACAACCTGGCCATGGAGAAGAAAAGGGGGAAGGGCGTGATGAAGAAGTTTAAAAAAAAAAACAACAGCACTCACCAACCGAGATATTGAATCTCTGATCGGACCGTTACAAATCAAACACTTCAGAGGAGTTTTCATGTCCGACTCGTTACCTTCAAGCGTTAAAAGAAGAGAATGCGGAGTAGTCAACTTGGACGGTCAAGAAAATCCAGGCACGCATTGGATATGTTACCACAAAAATGATGATAAAGCATTCGTTTTCGATTCTTTCGGAGGTGTTCCACCTACAAATTTAATTCATTACCTGAAAACGAACAAAACCTCTATATACTACAACGACGAACGCATTCAAAATTTCGGAGACGTGAACTGCGGCCATCTCTGCCTCTCCGTGCTCGCGTTTCTCTCTAAAATAAATAACCCTACGATCGAGGATTTCCAGAAAGCATTGTGGAACCTCAAACAGCATCACTAGGATGGGCGTGTTCCATCTCACGAGCGAATCTTCAATCTTGAAACTCACGCTGCACGACGACATCGTCTATCCTAAATCCGTGGCTCTGCGTGCATTCTACAGCATGTACCTCATACCTAACGTCACGCAGCACAACAACAAAATTAGCGTCGGAAGAGAACACATCGTCGTCACGCCAGGACAATACAATCTTTCCACTTTGCAAGATCAATTACCCAAAGGCACATACCTTTCTCAAAATTCGGTCACGCACAGAGTGGAAATCCTATCCGCGACGGAGACCGTGGACCTGGGCACCATGGGAGAACTTTTAGGTTTCGAGAACAACCACCCAAAACTCGAAGCTGGCATCAAGCACGTAGCAACCAACATTCCTAAATTCTTGGCCATAGAGACTCTGAACGTACACTGCAACGTGGCGGAAGGTATGATCACGAAATCTTCGGACGGATTATTAGGAAGTCACAAGCAGACGGGAATCATAGCTACTTTCAAACCAAGTTCCGAGTTCATGGAACCGATCATCTACACGCCCTCTTCGCCGATCTATTTTCCAGTATGTCGCAACCGCATAGACGACATAGAGTTGGTGGTAACGAACGAGAAAGGAGACGTGGTGGATTTCGCAGGTGCCACTACGACGGCCATCGTGGAGATCAACGTATAATAAATAACCACACATGTAGAATGGAGCAAATCGAAAGTTACGAATTGCAATCTTTCCCTCCCAACCGTCGCACGTTCGCCAATCTGAACGAAGCGAACAGGGAGATCGAATACGACGTGGACGTAGGCGACGGGTTCATTCATCCTCACAGAGCGGACCTCTACCTTCAATTCGACGTGGTGAAGAAAGAAAGCGGAGACGCGTTTCCCGCAGCAGCAAACTTGATACTCGTGGACAACTTCGTGCCTCACCTGTTCTCGCAGGTGGAGGTGAGGAAACACAACACCGTCATCGACAGAATAGATTATCCAGGCATCACGTCGACGGCAGTGGGAACGTTGAAATTATCCAAAACGGACGCAGCGTACTACCAGGCCGGGGGATTCGAAGCCGGGACCAAAATATCGACGAAAAGTCACACGGTGCTCTTTCCCATGCGTCTGCTGCCTGGTTTCTTCTCGGACTACAAGGAGATCATGTGGAAGGGAGGACTGAGGATCACGTTTCGAAGAGCGGCCAACGACAACGACGCACTGATGCGATACGCTACTTTGGGTCCGGACGGCACCACGCCGATAGCCAACACTTTACCCGAAGCAGCGAAATGCGTCATCCGGAGCATGGAATTGAGAATGCCGGTGGTGGAATACGAAACGAACTACGCCCTCAAGTACAAAGCGGAGATCTTGAAAAGTCCGCAGGTGCCGATTCACTTTCACGGTTACCAGTGCGTGCAGAAGATGGCGTCGGGAAGTCACATGGAATTCGACGTGACGACGCAGTTCAACAACATACAGTTCGACATGCCAGATTTCGTCGTAGTGCTTTTTCAGACCGGACGCGATAACGATCAGGAAAAAGATTCCAGCAAGTTCGACGACTGCAAGATCAAGAACGTTTATCTGAAGAACGGTAGAAACGAAGTGTTCCCGCGCGAGAATTACAACCTCGACATGACCAAAGACGATTACCTCAAACTTTACGAAGCTTACACGGCTTACAAACGCGTGACCGAGGGAAGCGTGGACGTGTACTACGCGCCCAGCGAATTCAAAGCACGGAGACCCATGACCGTCATCAACACATCTAAGAGGAAGCAAGTGGTGGTCAACGATCGTACCAACATCAAGATTGTATGCGAGTTCCACGATGCCTTGCCTGCAGATACTCTGTGCAGTGTCATTCTTATTGCAGAGAAAACATTTGTGTATGACGTCAAGAATGAAAGAGTGACTGAACAGTTTTAAATAAATAAAAAAAAATAGCACACAATAAGAAATGTGGAATTTTATATATATAAGTACAAATTGCAATTAGCAGTTTCCAGAAGTTTAATTTTGCTGTGCCATGCATGCATGTAATCGAGGAAGTGGAAGTAAATTAAAATTGTTTTTTTTCGCATTGCCTATTACTTTTTGTTACACTCTGGGCAGGCCTTACTAGTTTGGAGGCGATAGTGGCCCCACGGAAGTGTATGGACCCCACATTCAAGAATACACCTCTTGTCGTCGTGTGCATCCAGAGCAACTTTCCTGACAATATTAGTTGTAAGCACATGATCGACGCTTTGGATACGATGCTCTTTTTGTAGAATGGGCGATTTTGTTCTGAGGCACTCGAGGTAATCCTCAAACTTGAGGTGCTCCCGAACCACTTGCCTGCTTACACCCTTTGCCTTTTTTGTTACAGAACCCTCAGCCCGGATCGCATAGGCTTTGGCACGAAGTCCAGCAAACTCCACAATCACATCCCCGTCTTTCTCGTCCTTGAGTTTGCCGGGTATTTTTTTGTTCCGGGGCAGAATTCCATACCGGTTTAGCTGGGGATAGCCCGATGTGTCGAAGAGCTTGACAAGAGCTGGAACTTTGGCTATATCACCATACTCATCGGCCGTGCGAACATGGTACACCAAGCTGTCTGTGTCTGTGTAGAGGAGCGAGATATTGTGGTTGTAGTGTGCACGTAGTATGTCGTAATATGTCTCGAACATGCACAACTTGCTCAGATCCAAAACTGCAGCTCCCACATAGATGGGCTTGTTGAGTAGCACCTTGCCCCGGTTCATGTGAATCAGAGACATCTGTTCGTTGTAAATTGTTCGAGACCTGAACAGCGGGCTTGCAACAAGTCGACGACACTGTGTTTTCTTCGTCACCAACCTCACATCAACGCGATTTCGCACATTCTCCATGGTCTTCCCAAATACCGCATTGTTCATTAATTTGAAAAAATCGCGATCAAGTTCCGAAGTGGCATCAGTGCGATGTTTGGTGTTCAGTTCGATGTACGGCTTCAACCATGGAGACTGCCTGAACAAGAGCACGCGGTAAACTGCTTTGACCGAGACCCCTTGCTGCATTAACCACTGGAGGTTCCGGTAGTGTAGCACATAACGCTTTTTGGGCTCCAAGTCCATGACGAGCTTCGGTTGATCCGAGCCAGGTGGACACTTGACTTCCGGAGCAGGCGAAAGGTCACAGAATGTATCCTGCAGCTTCTCGGGGAAGTCAAGGTCCACCTCGGCAAAAAACCCAAACTCGTCGCACTCTTTTTCGATGTCGTGGTATAAAGGATCAACCCACTTAAACTGTCCTGTTGGGAGTGGCTGCATCATGGAGTGCCCGTAAAGATTATTCACGTCAGTGTACATGATGTAGCTTGATGGTTGGGAGGGGTCGTAACCAGTAGCCATGTGGTGATTGTTGGCGTGTGCGAAGCGTTGCGACACTTGGACCATGCCGCCCCGGATAGCTCTCTCGATGAAAAGCATGATATTATTATCGGAGATAAGTGAAAGTTTAACTTTAGTCAGCAGGAGCATGGCCGACCATGCCAGTCCAGGAAGGCTGTAAAAATATACAGGGTCCAGGTTGTAAATGTTTATCGCAGTCGCCCGAAACGCCTGGAACACATCGGCAAGAAGCGTCACATCAAGCTTCAGGTATGCATCGTGGTAATCACCGAAAGTTCGGCAACCCAACTCGACCCACATAGACTGAGCATGCTTGTACTCCTCGTCGGTAATACCTGAACCTCTCAGCTGGCTGTAGAACTTATTCTGGGGAGGCAGCAACTCTTCTTCGAACTTGGAAGGGTCTGTGACGTATTCGTAGGGGTAGACCCCTTTACGTCTGATGAGTGCGACATCTAAGTTCGGGAAACTTGATGTGGTAATGGCTAGTTGGTCGTCTCTGAGCTTCCCAGCAAGAGCATCGAGGCTTGCCTGGAGGAACCTCAGAGAGTCGAGGAACCGAAGCTCGATGCTGCTGCTTGAGTCGGGGATCGGCACCCACTTGCTGATGCTAATATAACGCTCCTCGTTCTGTGCCAGGACATTGATTCTCGCATTGTCGTACCCTAGATGTGTAACCAAGTGATGGAAATCATATCCCGAGCCATTGTGAAAAAAGACCGGTATGAAGCGCGGGTCCCTGGCTCTCAAGTTACATCTGTTGCACCACGGGCCAATGTAGCTTCCGGTCCCATAATGGTCATGGTGGTGGACCTTTTTGTTATCGTCAGTGAAGACCGAGTTGCAAACAGGACAATTTAGAGCTATTTCGTGCTGATGCTTGTCTTCCGGAGACAGAGGCAGCATGGGCTTGGGGGCCAACAGCACCTTCCCTATCTTGATGGCTTCCTGTTGCATTCTCTCCAGGAAGTGTTTGACCGGGTCGGGACCGCGATACACATAGGGCTCGGAGGCAATATGTTGGTCTCGCCACACCACAACATAGGAGTAACTCGAGGCCTCGTGGATTTGGAAAGGAATGGTAGAGGATGTTTCGGGGTTGGGCTCGCAGTTAGACAGAGGTTGAAGAAAGGCCTCGAAGTCTGCTACAATATAGGCAGGATGCTTCACCATAGCACTGTGCATGCGAAAGCACTCTACTGCACCAGGTTCGGGCAGGATAATTCGTGCAGGCTTGTTGGTACCACAATAGAGCATGTGGCAAGCTAGCTTCTCAGCAGCAATGTTGGGTCCTCTGATGCGCCGGTAATCCTGCTGTTCTCGATTATGAAATATAAACAAGCACCTGCGACACACCTCGACGTGGGTTTTGTCTTTGCTCCGTTGGCTCGAAACAAGCCGAGAGAGGGAACGGATAAGGGTGTAATGGTGATGGGTCTCGTCCTTGATGAGCAGGAGGTTGATTTCTCGTACCTCGTTGTTGTTGCTCACGTTGCCCACCCGGATGGGGTGGACCTCATTTTCGTTCTCGGTGAGACCGTAAACATTGATGGCTAATTGCAGGCCCAACAAGTCACGAGCACGAACCTCAAACTTGCGAATATGCGAGACTTCTACAGGGTAGGCAATCCCGGCCATTGCATCCTCCAGTTCCGACTCATACTGCGTGTAGTGGTTAACACGGCGTGGACTGTTTTCCCTAGGTATAGGATGCAATGCTGCCAGCACCGACCAGAGGAAGCATTTAGTGTCTTTGTTCTGAATATTGAGAACAGCTTTCCTTGCTTCAACCTCGGGTGGCAGGGCAATATAGCTAGACCCTGCCAGTGGCAGGGACTTGCTAAGTTTCAGACGAAGTTCGTGGGGGTCGCCACACAGCGAACCGCCCGAGCCTTTAGTCTTATGCTCCTCGTGCTTTGCCACAAACTTCTCGACAAACTTGTCGTAGATGCTGTCGAGGTCAGTGACATCTGCCTGATGTAGTGTTTTTGCTTTTGTGGCATGGAAGAATTTATATATTTCATCAGACGGTTTCTTATACTTGCAGCATAGCACAGCATAGAATTTAGTGGAGTATGTAGCCAATGCATCGTTGAGGATGGATATTATCTTAGCTCGCTCGCTCTCCAGAAAACTACGCACATCGCAGAAGCTGTCTGATGTCATGTTAAAGTCTTCTAATAAATGCTCAAACGCAAATCGGTCTGCTTTCTTCGCCAGCTTGACGCGTTTGGCAGGTGGCGATGCATCGAGGGAGGTTACTTCTACCTTTCGCTTGGAAGGTTGCGGTAGAGATGTTCCAGTGCTCTTGCAAGTAAGCTGGTGTCGCTTGAAGTTGGCAATAGAAAATTTTTTTACACACTTAGAGCACAGTTTGGTTGCACATATTCGCTTTCCCGGCACACAAGTACGACAGTGTCTTTGAAAATTTTTACTTGACACAGCAATTTGGCACGTAGGGCAATTTTTTTCAGAACGCATAATGCAGAGATTTTTTGGGGGTATGTTATTTAATACCTAATGCTGTGCAATGCAAAATATAATTGTTAATTTTTTTTTTAACTATTTTCTATGACCTTACTTGGGTTTTTTTTTCCGCCAAATTATATGCTTCTAGTCTCCTATACAATACAATATACGTACAATATTGTCAACAGTATCATATTTGAGCAGGTCGTTTGTCACCTAAACACTACAGCTCACAGGTTGGTAAAATCTGACATGAAAGCAGATAATACGCTTATGCCTTATTTATATGTAATTTTCACGGGCGTACAATATTTGTCAACAGTATCATATTTGAGCAGGTCGTTTGTCACCTAAACACTACAGCTCACAGGTTGGGAAAATCTGACATGAAAGCAGATAATACGCTTATGCCTTATTTATATGTAATTTTCACGGGCGTACAATATTTGTCAACAGTATCATATTTGAGCAGGTCGTTTGTCACCTAAACACTACAGCTCACAGGTTGGTAAAATCTGACATGAAAGCAGATAATACGCTTATGCCTTATTTATATGTAATTTTCACGGGCGTACAATATTTGTCAACAGTATCATATTTGAGCAGGTCGTTTGTCACCTAAACACTACAGCTCACAGGTTGGCAAAATCTGACATGAAAGCAGATAATACGCTTATGCCTTATTTATATGTAATTTTCACGGACGTACAATATTTGTCAACAGTATCATATTTGAGCAGGTCGTTTGTCACCTAAACACTACAGCTCACAGGTTGGTAAAATCTGACATGAAAGCAGATAATACGCTTATGCCTTATTTATATGTAATTTTCACGGACGTACAATATTTGTCAACAGTATCATATTTGAGCAGGTCGTTTGTCACCTAAACACTACAGCTCACAGGTTGGTAAAATCTGACATGAAAGCAGATAATACGCTTATGCCTTATTTATATATAATTTTCACGGGCGTACAATATTGTTAAGAGCACCAGTTTTTGTAGAGCTCTCTTTTTCCATCTTTCCTCTATACAGTGAAGCTGTAGAAGACACAATTAGCTAACCTAGCATACAACATACCTTCCTAATTAATATGGATATTGTCACACATTCCTCTTATTTTATACTGTTGTAAATGGAAAAGATTATGTACGGTAAATGTTTTGTACATTATAGGGAAAAAATGCAAAATATCCCCCAACTTTAATTCGATCCACCTCTGAATCGAATTTTTTACATATTTTCACGCCGCAATATGTTGTTCTATTTTGCTTCTTTTACTTGCCTTGCTTAATTAACTCTCGCTAATTAGCATTTTTTTGGAAGAAGTCAAATAGAACAACATATGGCGGTATGAGAAATATGTAAATTAAAGAATATTTTAGTAATATAAGGGCCCTAGCAATTAGCTTCGTCGACTAAGAGTACTCTTTTAAACATCTTCAGCTATCGTATTACTACGTGAAGACGTTTAAAATGTTTGGGTGTTGAAAAAGTTTGACCCTACTTTTTATTTCTATTGTTTGCTAATAGATGGCGCTAATAGTACCCCCTCCCCTCCCTCTCCCCTCTTCTCCTCTGCTGTATGACAAATAGCACAAACATAAAAATCAAGATTTTGGAGAGCAAAACATAAAATTTGCATGCATCTGATGTCGAACTAGGAACTTTTATCTTTCGGGGAGTCAACATTATTTTTTTACTCAGTCGTCATATAACATGAACACACGCAAATATTCACATGTGCTTTTTATTATTTTGTGTTCGGTAAGTACAAGTATATTCTTACATAAATTATTGTTTAATTTAATAAATTGTAAACTCGAAACCTGCTATACTAACACTCCTGTGTTTCATTAAACTATTGAAAGCGAATGTTGCGTGCATACGGAAATAACACAGAAAAAAAAAAGCGGATGGAAGCAATTTAAAATCAGTGGAGCAAGGTTAGTATTACGAGAGCGTAAAAACATGTGCTTTCATTCAACTTCGAAAAATAAGAATGAATGTGTGCATACAGAACACATATGCTTTCTTTTCACAGTTGTAAAATCATATAAATTGTACGTGAAGTAAGTTACGGGAAGACTCTTTCTTTTATGTCTGTGTATATGTTGTACAATTAGGTACAAGTATTGTACAATTAGGTACAAATTGTTGTACAATTATTTTCCCCAGTTGTCCAGTTGGAGTTGGGGGCATAACACTGGTACTATTTGTAATCACAGTGCTTACTCATGTATTTTGTTTAATATTTTATTTCAAATTCACTGTCAGAAACTAGTGTTGCCAGTTCCTGGATGTAGGTTTACCTACTCTGTTGGTTGTCACTGTCAAGCTTCCAGTATTCGTACAGCATAAAAAGCTATAACCCCCCTCTCAAAATATATACATTGTATACGCCAAGATGCTCAATAGCCTAGCAACACATCATGAAAAAAAAACATGCCAAGAGAACCCAGTGGGTTTATAAGTCAGTGCTGCCAACTCCTATTTGTAGGTTAGCTTAACCTGTGAAAAATCATATAGTAGAATTTTTGTAGAGTGGGTAGGCAACACCGACGAGCCTCAAATAATAATTCAAGACTCGTCGGTGTTGGCAATTTCTATTTGTAGGTTAGCTTAGCCAGTAAAAGATCACATAGTGGAATTTTCTTCGGATGGGTTGGTAAAACCCCAAGCCTCAAACAAAACATCCAATAGAGTTGCCAGATGTAAACAGAGGGCAATAGGTACCACTCATAAAAGGCTACAGTAAAAACCCACAGTGTCGCCAACACTAGGCCCCCAACAGTATTGCCAGACATAAAGAGTACATGGACCCCTCAGGCCCTTTGATGAAAATTTACAGTGAAAAACCCAGTAGGTTAACAACACTGTCAAAAAATCTACGGGTAGTGTTGCCAGATGTAAACAGAGGGCAATAGATCCCCCCCCCTCATAAAAGGCTACAGTAAAAACCCACAGTGTTGCCAACTCTGTGCCCCCAACAGTATTGCCAGACATAAAAAATACATGGACCCCTCAGACCCTTTGATGAAAATTTACAGTGAAAAACCCAGTAGGTTAACAACACTGTCAAAAAATCTACGGTAGTGTTGCCAGATGTAAACAGAGGGCAATAAACCCCCCCCCCCTCATAAAAGCTACAGTAAAAACCCACAGTGTCGCCAACTCTGTGCCCTCAAAATATACATCATAAAAAGCTACGACGAGCCTCAAATGATGATTCGAGCCTCAGTGAAAAAAAACCCAGTAGGTTAACAACACTGTCAAACTACGGTAGTGTTGCCAGATGTAAACAGAGGGCAATAGACCCCCCTCATAAAAAGCTACAGTGCCCCCACAGTGTTGCCAACTCTGCCCCTCAAAATATACATCATAAAAGGCTACGACGAGCCTCAAATGATGATTCGAGCCTCAAATGATGACTCAGTACCCGGCCACTAGGTCTACTGTGGACTGTTTTTGTAGATGTCGTTTGCCTAGTGGACAGTTAACAGTGACCTGTGTTCCGGACATTTGAACGTTCGCGCGATTGAGAAAAGAGCGCGGAATTTTATTTAAATACAGACTGTTTTTCTCGTGGCAACTTTCATAGCGCGAGAAGTGAAAAGAACACTGCAAGTGTGTAGTTGTGAACTGAGAATTGCGAATCGAGGTGAGGACGTTGATACCAAGTTCGACCTTTGAACTATGAATTCGGCGGTGAATTACTTCGAAGATCGTCGAAGATCTTCGAGGGAATGAAGAAGCGGTGGAAAGAAGACATCAAGGAGCTTCTGCCAATAGTGTTCCCCCCCCCCCACCTAGTGTCGAGAGCTCTCGAGATGTGTACTTTTAGTTTATAACCTAAGATTAATCTAAGGGAACTGGAGGTAATTTTTGTATTAGTTTTAACTATGTAAAACAAAGCCCTACAGCTTTCCAGGGCAAATTAAAAATTTATTAACCGCTAGTTTATTTTAAAAGTTTGTAATAAAAAAACAGTAAAGAATCCTTGGGTTTTCTTAAGCAGTTTTAAAGTGTAAATTAGAAATGTAAAACCAAAAATATGTTCTAGCGAAAACGAAACTGCGACACAAAAATTCCAGAAACAACTTTTAATGTTATAATCTCTCCCTGTTCTGGGCAAGATGAATCCAATCTTCATCATTCTTACAGATTTCCTCAAAATACATCCCCTTTTTGGCTTTTGAAACAGTCAGTACTGTCATTCTTATGCTCTTACACGCCCCATAGGAGAAGAGTCGATTCATTTCGACACTTGGTACATAACAAGAGCTAATAATTTTCCTCCACAACATGTTTACTCCCATGTGCTATATAATGATGTAAATGAAACTATAAGTCTTGCAGAGGACGGCTGAAAACCATTAACAGCATTCAGGTAGAAACAAAGTTCAAGTACTCACCTCATCCAGAGATTTCTGACTCCAGTTGAGGACACTAAGTCGCTTGAGTATCTGCTTCCTCTTCTGCCAACAGATGACGTGATTCAGGGGCCACGGGTATACGGAGCCATATCGAGGATAGGTTACCTCTCGCAGGGTGTATTTCTCGCACCATGACAGGTACAACTGTTCAGAAATACAGGTGATATTACAATGTTTTCAACATGTTCTCCGAATTGTAAGTCAGTAAGGAAAACAGGTCACAAATTGTTATAGAACAAGACCATGTGAGATACCAACTTCACATCTCTCAACATAATTTGTGCCAATATTCATACACTTACCCATCATTTCATGAGTGTTTCACAAACAGCGACATTGAGCCTTTCAAGAAAGATGTTTCAAAAGCATGTCTTACTGCTTCATTTTTCTTTGTTTCTCTGGGCATCCACCAGGAGCACACTTTTTGGAAATTGACCATTATCATCTATTATCTTATGGCTGAACCACGAGAAAACCCTACTGCGATTGCTACATGCTATTGCTACTTCCCTGTTACTTTGAACGAATTTATCCACAGGATGGTGTACGGCTTTGGCAAACACTTCTAACGTAAACAGGAATATTATCTTTACGAATATACACTACCTGATCAAAAGTATTCTGACACTTGCACTAAACCGTAGTCGCACTTTCCCTGCGACACACTCCCAAGCACTGGACGCTATTATGGAGTAGGATGGACATTATTATGGGGTTGATCACAGCAGGTACTCCTGCAGAAGGGTTTGAACATGATACTAAGGGTTTGAATGTCCCTGACAGGATTTTTACTCGCGTGGCAACCAACGACCAGTCCGCTTTCGACAAATCCTACTAAGTCACCACCCCAATCTGCTGGTAGTTCGTAATACAAACACCACGTGATGCCCTGCCTTATTTTATACCGGACTATGACATCGTTGTCGTGTCTAGGCTTCAGGTCACTATTAGGGATGGCCAAACGAATCCGGATCCATTCGGATCCGGATCCAAAAGTTACGGATCTGGATCCGGATCCGAAAATTCCGGATCTGGATCCGGATCCAGGTGCGAAAATTCCGGATCCGGATCCGGGTCCGAAAGTTTCGAATCTAGATCGGGATCCCAGAGTTTCGTATCTTAATCCCATTATAATATTACCACACCTTAAAAGGTATTATGATCTTGGATTCATTCATTCATTCATTGTTTTCTGCCTAATTGGCAGGTTTTTCACTGCAATCTCCAGCTTTACAAAGAAATTTTTCATTAGTTAGTCCTACAAGAATTTTTTTCAAGTGTTGTTCCTAAAATACTTTGCTATACGCATCGGCTAACACACTCGTGCACAAAAATAATCTTACTTGTTAAACATAAAATGTCAGAGGTGATTTTGTAAATGCCATTGAAACGAATATGTATTCATTCGAATGTATTGGAAATGAAAACACACATAAATGTGAGACATTCCATTCCAGGATGAAACCTTTAACACATATAACAAGATAGAAATGTTATACAAGAATTATACAATTCTTCTACAGTTACAGTTTTACAACTTAAAATAAAACATTATAATATATGCAGTGTTATATAATTACAAATTGTAAGACTAACAAGGGAGGTTATCTAAGTGTCCCCCTCCGATTTCCATGAAACTTGACAGGCGTATAGTGGGGCCCAAAGGAAGAAATACGTGTTTTTTGTTCCAGCTAAAAAACTGTTTTAGGGGGCAAAAACCCCCTCAAATGTCAAGATGAGGACAAATTGAAGTGAGGATCTGACCCCTGCGTTCCTCCGATTTCCATGAAACTTGGCAGGTGTATAGTGGGGCCCAATGGAAGAAATACGTGTCTTTTTGTTTCAGCTAAAAAACTGTTTTAGGGGACAAAAACCCCTCAAATGTCAAGATGAGAACAAATTGAAGTGAGGATCTGACTCCTGTGTCCCCCTCCGATTTCCATGATACTTGGCAGGTGTGTGTATAAACGGGCCCAAAGAAAGAAATACGTGCTTTTTTGTTTCAGCTAAAAAACTGTTTTAGGGGGCAAAACCCCCTCAAATGTCAAGATGAGGACAAATTGAAGTGAGGATCTGACCCCGGTGTCCCTCCGATTTCCATGAAACTTGGCAGGTGTATAGTGGGGCCCAATGGAAGAAATGCGTGTTTTTTGTTTCTTCTAAAAAAAAAGGGGGCAAAACCCCCTTAAATGTCAAGATGAGGACAAATTGAAGTGGGGATCTGACCCCTGTGTTCCCCTCCGATTTCCATGAAACGTGGTAGGTGTATAGAGGGGCCCAAAGGAAGAAATAAGTGTTTTTTGTTTCAGCTAAAAACTGTTTTAGGGGGCAAAATCCCCTCAAATGTCAATTGATTGATTTTATTTTTTTTATCTTACTTCGCGTTTTGTGCCTCTTGGCTAATTTGCGAACATGGGTATGAGTGATGATATGATGAAAGTGATGAATGGACATTCACAAACAACCGTGCCCGAGCGGGATTCGAACCCGGGGCCCCTGAAGTTGCAGCGCGATTTGCTAACCACTCAGCCACAGGGTCCGGCACTCAAATGTCAAGATGAGGACAAATTGACGTGGGGAATATCTGACCCCTGTGTCCCCCTCCGATTCCCATGGAATTTGACAGGTGTATAGAGGCCCTATGCCCCCTGTTTTTTCCTATGCCATATTTACGTGGTTTCAGGGTCAGATCCCCACTTCAATTTCTCCTCATCTTGACATTTGAGTGGGGGGAGGCTCTATACACCTTCCAAGTTTCATGGAAATCGGAGGGGGAGATTTAGACCTTCCTTGTAAGTGTATTAATTAATTACAAATCGTGCACGCGCGCACACACACACTATATATATGTGTGTGTATGTATGTATATTATATATATATGTATATTAGCAGGTAACAATATGTTATAAGCACATTCTTACTTTCCAAAGAAGCGCATGTGGGATGGCAAAACGGATCCGGATCCGAAAGTTTTGGATCCGGATCCGAAAATTCTGGATCCGGATCCGAAAATTCTGGATCCGGATCCGGATCTGAAAATTCCGGATCCGAAAAATTTTAGGATCCGGATCCGCCAGGATCCGGATCAGGCCATCCCTAGTCACTATTGCAATGAGGTGTCCGGATACTTTTGATCAGATAGTATATTTCTTGTCCACGAAAAGAGCATGTTGCTATTTGGTTATAAATTCTTCGAGCATGTCGAGGTGTACTACTTAACCAATTATTAAGCTGTATTGTACTGCCGTATATCGAATCGAACTCCCAATTACAATTATCAACTATCCCATAACTGTTTGACCAATTTACTGACTTTTCATTGTAATACCGTATATAAAACTATTCAAATGCAACAAAAGAAAATATAATATTCAGTCATTTTTCTATGAGAGAGTATTATTTTATTGAACGAAAGTGAAAAATACATCTGGGAATATCATTGGCTTCAAAAGGCCCTTCCGATGGCATAGTGGTCGTCACCTTGCATTCAATGGGTACTGGGCTTGATCTCTGGTGGAGAAACATTGGACAGTAGTTTGGATTCCACCTTAAACTGCAGGTCCAGTATCGGTTAGGCTATGTGTGCATAAAGTGGACCAGATAAACTTCAAATCCTGCGCATAACATCAGTTCATTGGCACTATTCACAAAATAACTTGTTTGTCAACGACTGTATGAACTGTCGACACTTATCATGACTTCTTGGAGTTGTTAATTGTGATATTTAACTGCGGTTGCACCAGTTAAAGGTTTCTCTTTCTTCATATTACATCTGACCATTTGAAGTGATATATGTATACAAGCGGGTCTGTTTGAGAATATTAGTGAGATATTTTAACAATTTAATGGAATTAGTTTCCTGCGTATGAATTTAAAAAATAACATCACAAGAATAACATAATTGTAATAGTTTAATGGAATTAGTTCCCTGCGTATGAATTACCTTATATTGAACCTTGGAAAGCCTCAAAGAGGGAAAGGACATTCCGAAACTATCGGATTGTGCAAATCATAGTTTCTTATGACTTCTTTTGACTGATATAGTACACAAAGCACTCTGTAACCTACGTCGCACAAAGCGACCAATACATCCATCTCTCACTCCAGAGTAACTATATCAAAGTTTAAGGGAGAAAGAAGGGGGCCCATTTGGCTATTGCCAATTTTTTATGTTCCAAACGTACAGCTGAATACGCCCCTTTTCATCTTCAGTTTACCATACATGCAGTTTTGTAAAGGAAATTTGATTCCTGTCGATTGTCTTGCAACAGGACTTCATCGAAATTATTAATTTTAAAGTTTCCACTTTTCATTTGGTGAATAATTTATGTATTTCAGTGAAGCTTCATTTTGAAAGCAATTTGTATTAATATTCTACAAATTTTCATTTAATCTTCTTATAAAACATTCAGTTAGAAAAAGTCCCCTAATTTGCATCTTTCAACATCGACTTATACAATGTGAAACAGGAAGTCAACTTATGGCATGTACTTTTCACTGTTATTATAGGCAGCTCGCTACATTAAACACCAATGCAAAATAGGTACTTCTTATGACTGATATATTATTGTACACAGAGCACTGATTACAGATCTACAAAATATGCATGTTATGTACTCACCTCTGCATTAACCAGCACGTTGTTCACGAGAGACATGTAGGCTCGCATATCCGCCTTCTGAGAACTGTCCAAATCATCAGTAAGGCTTATGCACTGTAAAGAAAAGAAAGAACAATTAAAAGCTTCTGTAAAGTTATTTGAAGGGAGAGGTTAAATTAATATATTAGAGCTGCAAAGTTACCTATGAGTTGTCATAAATATCGTGTTCTCTAAAAATACATTATAAGGGCACTCCTGAAGATGCTTCCAAGAGTAAACCTGGTGACAGATATTGAACCTTAGCTGGAGACACTTTTCACAGGCAACATTATGCATCTTTACAAATTGTTATAATCGCAGAGATACTGAAAAGTCAACGGGACATGCTATGTACCATTGGTTAATTATTATTTCTTTCCTTGTATATCAGCTAATTATAGTGCTGGCGAAAGTTTACAAGTATAACACTGTAATATTATCAAAATGAAAGAATGGAAGTTTAGATTTCTATATTAGCTACATGAATTGATTATAAAATTACCAGGTAACTATTAAAATTACATACTTGGATAAAAATAGACTATGAAAAAGAATTTATAAAAATTAAAATCTCAAAAAGGAAAAAAAAAAAGAGGCATTTGGTCTGATTTGGTTTATTTTACTTCGCTTTTCTGCCACTTCTGGTTAATTGCAATCATGATGAGTGATGATATGATTAAATTGATGAAAATATACTCATAAAGAAGGTCCATGCCCAGGTCGGGATTCTAACCCGCGTTTGATTATATTTCCGAACAAGCTCATATATACATTCTTAGAAAAATATATATATACACACCCTGTATATATATATATATATATATATATATATATATATATATATATATATACAGGGTGTTTCTAAAGGTCGTTTACAACGCTTGGGAGGTGATTCCTCACACGAAAACAAGCAAAAAGTCTAAGTTCCATTTTTACGACTGAGGCTTCGTTTCCGAGATAGGAGCCTCGCAAAAGGTGACAAAGTGATCGTCACACCTAACTGGGACGAATACTATCACATATAGAGAGGCGGTTCCAAGGGAATCATAAAGGAATCGTATGTGCTCAGTCCGGAAGTCACTATGAAAAGTTCACTGCACGCATGCGCAATGGAGTCCTCAAAGGAATTGGGGATTTCCAGCAAGAACAATGCATGGAAAAGGTATGTAACGCAGCAAGAAGGACCGTGACAATGAGAAATGCGTTCAAGACAACACATCCCAACCTCAAACATCAAAACATGAGCACCGAACACAAAATCCGAAAAGTTGAGCACGGTTGCATACCCCAGTTACACGCGAGGAATGAACGAATCATGTCATGTGGCATACGAGAGACACATTACTCCACCAGGAGGAGGGAAAGAAAAACACAATATCAGATGATTGCGACAACGTGTATTTTTACACGCGACAACTACGTAATATCCCGCCCCCCCCCCCCCCACACACACAACAAACAACAAATGCTACAATGTCTTATGCACAGACAGTGCGTGTCACTGTACACCAACTGAAGATGTCACTTTCACCACACAAAGGGGGTGGGGAGCAATACCAAAAGTGTTCGCACGCGATCATTGTGACGTAAAAGAGACCAGTTTTGGAAGCGCTGCACAGGCAAGTCTGGCTCTCGTAGTCTACGTTTGACGTTCATGACTGCTGTTCCCGCGAGAGGAGCTCGAAGGTTTGGTTCTCTCCGGCAGTCGTCCCAGTCGTGTTGCAGGTGCTGGGATATGATCAGCAGTTCGCTCTAGGTTGTCATACGCATTGAAGAGTACTAGTATGTTGTATTGAAAGAAGTTGACGTGGTGGATTGGACAAGTCAAGTATCGCAACAATTGGTCTGTGGTGTTCGTACGGTGATACGGCCAATTTGTGCAGTGTGCCAGTGTTAAACAAAAACAATACTTTGCAGTTCCAGCTCCCTATTACACAGATGGCTGCGTATACGACCCAGCAGCTAGCAGACATGCATCTCATGTATGGGGAGGCACGTGGTAATAGCCGCGAGGCAAGGCGTCTTTATGGAGAACGCTTTCCACATAGACGTTTACCGTCTCACACCTTCTTTCAGGTAGTGAACAGTCGACTGCGTGAAACAGGGTCAGTGTTACCACCGCGGCAAGAAGTTGGAAGACCCCGAAGTGTACGCACACATCAGTTTGCAGAAGATGTGTTAACAGCGGTCGCAGAACATCCTGGCACCAGTTCGCGAGTGCTCGCTCGGGCACGAAACACGTCTCATGTGAATGTTTGGCGAGTGTTGTCAGAGGAAGGAATGCACCCTTTTAAACTGCAGAAAGTACAAGAACTGTTACCTCGTGACTTTCGCCCTCCTATGGAGTTTTGCCAATGGTTGTTGCATCAGCTAGACACAAACCCTCACTTCGGGGCAAACGTATTGTGGACAGATGAAGCCATTTTTACCAGGATGGATGTCTTCAATAGTAGAAACAGTCATGTATTGGACTTTGACAACCCACATGCACTTTTTGTGGCCCATCACCAGCACAGTTTTTAAGTGAATGTGTGGTGCGCGATAGTACATGATCATTTAATTGGACCATACATTCTCCCTGTTCGCCTGAATGGTCGCACGTATCATGCATTTTTTAGTGAGGTTCTGCATGACCTGTTGGAGACCGTACCTTTGGCACTGCGGCAAGAAATGTGGTACCAACACGATGGTGCATCAGTTCATTTCGATTGTAATGTACGATATTTCCTGCACAACGTGTTTCGCAATAGGTTCATTGGTAGGGATGAGCCTGTGCCTTGGCCACCGAGGTCGCCAGATCTCAACCCTCTCGATTTTTTCTTCTGGGGAGAAATGAAAACCCTCGTATACGACACACCTGTCACATCAGCTGAGGACCTCGTTGCTCGCATCAACGTCGCCGCCGCGACGGTAGCAGATACACCTGGCTTGTTTGCTCGTACTCGACAATCCTTGATTCGTCGCTGTCATCTCTGCGTAGAAGTATACGGCAGACATTTTGAAAACCGTCTGTGATTATTGCCCTCGGCAAATCTCAGTGAGAACACTCTTGGTATTGCTCCCCACTCCCTTTGTGTGGTGAAAGTGACATCTTCAGTTGGTGTACAGTGACACGCACTGTGTGCATAAGACATTGTAGCATTTGTTGTTTGTTGTGTGTGGGGGGGGGGCGGGATATTACGTAGTTGTCGCGTGTAAAAATACACGTTGTCGCAATCATCTGATATTGTGTTTTTCTTTCCCTCCTCCTGGTGGAGTAATGTGTCTCTCGTATGCCACATGACATGATTCGTTCATTCCTCGCGTGTAACTGGGGTATGCAACCGTGCTCAACTTTTCGGATTTTGTGTTCGGTGCTCATGTTTTGATGTTTGAGGTCGGGATGTGTTGTCTTGAACGCATTTCTCATTGTCACGGTCCTTCTTGCTGCGTTACATACCTTTTCCATGTATTGCTCTTGCTGGAAATCCCCAATTCCTTTGAGGACTCCATTGCGCATGCGTGCAGTGAACTTTTCATAGTGACTTCCGGACTGAGCACATACGATTCCTTTATGATTCCCTTGGAACCGCCTCTCTATCTGTTATAGTATTCGTCCCAGTTAGGTGTGACGTTCACTTTGTCACCTTTTGCGAGGCTCCTATCTCGGAAACGAAGCCTCAGTCGTAAAAATGGAACTTAGACTTTTTGCTTGTTTTCGTGTGAGGAATCACCTCCCAAGCGTTGTAAACGACCTTTAGAAACACCCTGTATATATATATATACATACAGGGTGTATCATAAGTAATAGCGCAAACTGACAAAGTTGAAAGTACACGATAATAGAAGCAAAAAATTCTCAGTAAACATGGTACCGCAAACGAGCCGTTTTCGAGATAATTGCTAATGTGTGGTTTTACAAGCCGCCACTGACTTCATTGTTTGTAAACGTTATCCTAGTTGGTAAAATGTTAATAATGTGTGGTTAGAAGCCGCCACTGATGCATTTTGTAAACACCGAGTGCTCTACTCCTTGCGCGTTCCGAGGTTTGCTCTTTGTTTACAAAACGGAACATTCCCGAGAAGTGGCGTTGTAATCAAACAGGATGGATACAATCAGTAGAATTCCGAAATGAACCGGGGGTGTTCGAAAGAATTCGAAACTCAATACGGAATCGCGTACAGTATTGCATCCAGATGCAAGGTGCTACAAACCTCGTAGGGCCGGTTGTATAAACATCACTAACTGGAGATCAGATTTGACCTACGATCCGGGAATGAACTAAGATGAAGCTTCTATCATGTTGTATAAAGCTAACTGTCGATTTGTCGATCTTACATCAAATCCTGATCTTGGGTCAAAGAAATATGTTTGGCAACGTGGCAAATCCAGACATGTCGCTAGTGTGCTTGTCATGTTGCCAATTGTCCAACACTGAACAGCGAACATTTTAAAATCGGTTTCGGAAAATGCATGTATTTAATATTTGAATAAAGAATAAATCTGAGGTGCTGGACGTAGTAGTAAATATTCGAACATGTTGCAAATTTAGTAAAATCACGTAAATTAGATACTAAACGCCCATTTATTGCTTGTGCGGTTCCACGTGGATGATTTGTCATTGATAGCGAAATCAACTATCGGTTCTCGGTTGCAAAGGGGAGAAAATATGCTTGCATAAGTGGATTTTTTTAATCTGTATTTCTTTTTAATGCTAAACTTTCTTATGCTCGGATTTAGAGCACTTGTTCATGTGAGGAGATCTTTGTTATATTTGTTTTGTGATTACACGATAACGTGTTACAGGTGGAGCATTAGTTCCTGTAAGTAGTATAGGAAATGTAAAATGTGTATGCGTTTTCCCGAATGAAAATAAATATTGAAACAACAATTGCGTTTGTCCTCTCGGATGTAAATTATGCCCAAAACAAATAATATTCGAAATAATATATGTGTTATTTATATTTCAAGAGGAGAGAAAGCTTTACCAACTAAAATGCAACGTGCTTGGTTCATAAAGCAGTAGATACATACACTACAGCCAAAGTTACTGTTCCATTCTGCGGACAAAATTGAATTCCAATGACACTTGGCTGGATGCAGTAAAGCGAAATGATATTTTTTCCCAACGCAAGTTTTACAATGATATGAACAAGAAAAAGCAATCGGGTCATATTTTCTGTTTGTATCAACACTTGATTGTTCTTAAGTTACCTTTCTGTGATCGTGAAATTAAACAATGTTACAATATGCTCTTGCAGTCATTTAAGGCAAATTTCAAGAAAAAAATACATGGTATTTGAAATAAATAACAATGGCACACCATATGTGGAAAGAAAAATGGAAGAAAAATTTATCATTGTCCACCTCGTTGTACATGTTTCTTCTTTATTATTATGAAAATAGGATTTTATGAATTGATTCTCCTGTCTTACCGTATACGTTCACTTGCAACACGTTTTACAAGCAAATATTCGTTAGTACAGCCATGTTACAACAGCTGAACTACGGTCAATGTCTGCTGATCGGAGAAAAATCTCAGGTCAACTTTGACCGCAGATCGCAGGGACTTAATCGCAGTTCAACTTTTATATAACACAAAATCAGAGTTCAGCGTGACGCAGATCAATTTTACTGGCTCATCGAGGATCAACTGCTTTATACAATCGCGCCGTAGCGTTGCACTTCACTGGTAAAACTTACCTTACTATCTCAGCAGAGCATGCTGGTAACATCCCAGGGTACGGGCAGAAATACTGCGTTCCTTCCCCCCCTTTTTTTGTGAAGTCCATTGAGGTTCACGTGGTTGTTCTCCCGATTCTGGTATTCCACAAGTATTAAATTTTTAAAATAAAAAAAAAAAGCAATATGTTCTAATTAGAGATTATCCAGTCATGCACGTATATCGCGCAATACAAAATAAAAATAAAACAATGTCGATCATTTACAACGCGAGATTCGTAAGCGTAATTTACCGCTATGCGAAGCAACTCTTGCTTCTGAAAATCTCGCAAAAAAACTGCTAACGGCTCTCTGGAAAACGGTTACACCTCTGCACTGACACAGTGGTACCAGACAATAAAATTTCAATACCAGAAAGTGCATAAAAATAATGTATATGTTTGAGCAGTAATATATTGAAAATGCACATTCATATGGAACAGTGAATTTTGATCATGTGGTGGCAACAATGCAAACGGCAACGGGGGATCTTCTATTCCACAAAAATTTAAACAAATCAACAAGGGCATTCGAAATAATGAGAGAAAACAATGGCGTCTGCCAAAAAACATGAAACTACGAATAAATATAAGAAATTTAACTTAAAAATTAATAACTTCGGCTTCACTTAAACTGATTGAAATGAAACTTACGGCAATCTTTAGAACGTTTAAAAGCAAATCAAACTATTGGTGTTGAGTATATAAAAATTGCTTAAACTTGACGCTATTTATATATCTAGATACATTAGTATATAAAGTTAACGATTATAAAGGCGGCCATATTGGAAAATTGGCTGAAGGCATTAATATAATATTTATGAACTTATATGTGAATTATTAACTGTAAAATAACATACTAACGTTTGTTAAAGTAAGTAGAATGTTCAACAAAAGTAATGAGATCTCCAATGACCTTTCATACTGTATTATTAGCATTTTACCAACTAGGGCGACGTTCACAAACAATGAAGTCAGTGGGGGCTTGTAACCACACATTCGCAATTACAGTATATCGAAAAGGGCTCGTTTGCGGACCCATGTTAACCGAGACTTTTTTGCTTCTATTATTATCATGTACTTTCAACTGTGTCAGTTTGCGTTATTACTTATGATACACCCTGTATATATTTTTTTAAGAATGGGGTTCAAAATTCCTTACGTTTCAGTACCACATTCTTGAAAGATAAAAAAAATAGATTACAATCATGTCTTCTTTGGTCGGGAGACTGCAAATGAAATTTATCAACTATTTACATTCACAACAAAGCTGGCCAAGGTTGTACTGCATTGCTCCAAATGAAAATTCTTAAGTGGGGGATGCTTAGGCAAATTATCCTAGCTAGGGAGAAACTTTTTTAACAAATATTATTAATGGAAGGGGTAGTATCTTCCGCGTTCCCCCCACCTCGAGCACAGCTGTACAGTCAAAGAAAGAATTACCTGGGCCACGGGACCTAGAATTTCGTAACGTCTTAAAGCCTGCTGTTTATGCAACCCAAATAACAAAATATTCGCTTAAGTTTGCCTGGAGGATCTGAGTTCTCGGGAAGGATTGAGCATTGATAGCATGAGTCACATGACTCATGCCCCAGCCACAACAAACAACAGCTGGGTGCTACATGGCCTCAAGAAGAAAATTTCAGGAACTGTTTCTTAACAAGAGCTTCTCGTAAGGAAATATTCTTTCGAGTGATACTAGAGTCATTGTCAAGAAGGTTCACTGAAATGATGGTTCTCATCACCGACCACATGCCACACTTTAATTGTTTAAGTCTAGTTTATACACTGGACCTACAGATTAAAGTGGGATCCGAACCAAATGTTCCTCTATCTGGTATTGAATTCGGAAGCCTTTGATTACATGGCGAAGACGTTACCTCTATGCCATCGGAGAGGCAATGGAACGCTTTGAGAAAGACACGAGTGAAACCATATTTGGCGTAAATTTTAAAAATAAGACAATATTTTGTGGTCACAGGTTCGAACCGTGGGAGACGCATAATTTTTTATTATCCCATCCTCCATTTCACGAGTTTATAATTATTTCTCTCGCACACGATTAGCACGAGTAGTAGAAGAAAAGCGAAGTAAAATAACTGAAACAGAAATAAAAGGAAAAAGCGAAACAAATTTTATCCATAATATTCTGCAGCCACTTCAGTCGTATTCACGGAATGCTACCTTTAAAGAGAGCCGTGGTCTCTAACTTGTCTTTTCCCCTTCCTTTGGGTTATCGATTCTCTCTGTCACGATTGGTCTAAAACTAATTAATTCGACGTTAATTTAACAATTCAAACAACGAAACAATGCACAATCAACTGCACAAAACAAAATTCCAATTGTTTTCGAATCGGAAAACAATTGAGATGCTGTAAAATGAAGCAAGATGCAGTAATAAAGTGGGAATTTGGTACGGTATAGAATTAAATTGGTGAAGATGTTCGATTTGATTGGATGTTTGTTATTTAGTGTCGCTATTCTTTCACTTTTGACAAATAGCGACGATGAAGATGAGTAATGAGTGATGATATGATGGCATTGATTAACAACACCCATGACCAAACCGAGATTCGAACCAGGGGCCCATGCTGTCGTACGCGTTGTGCTAACCACTTCACCATGGAGGTCGGTTAGGAGTGGACATTATACCGTATTTTGTGGGCGTAATTGGGATCAATGAATGGAATGACTAGGCATATTATATTAATATATTCAATATTCATATCATAATATCACGTCATATTATTCGGCACGAAGTAACATCAGAAACATTCAATCTTGCATTTTTGCCTTTCAACTAATTGTTCGACTTCAGGTTAATCACATCAATAAGATAAATTATGAAACAAATAATAATGAATGTGGGATATTGTAGGTTATTACGAATTACCTGACACAAGCAACATTAAGCAGACTCGGTGGGCAAGCTCATTAAGTGGTCGACATTCGATCTCGTCAACAAAGTTCCCGGGTTTGAGTACCGTCCTTGTCACAGGTGTTTGAGTATTTCGTCATTAATTTTATGTAATGATCACTCGTCCACGGCTGGGAAGAAAAGTGATGTTACGTAACAAAAATAATAAAAATAAACATGATCGAAGAGTACATATTTCATCTCTCACGAAATCTCCCACAAAACCGGCATATATGAAATATATGTATGTTCACATACGTTTTCGATTTCTAAATTTAACTAGCAGAGACCGAGAACGGGAGAGCAATTTTCAATTCGAGAAACCTTGTTTCTTTCTTGACATCTCCCTAATTGAGTTGTTGTTTTGTTTGTTATTTGCCTTGTATTGGCAATTATTGTCATTATTCTTCCCCTGTAGGTAAACCATTTACGACGATTTATGATGAAATAGAGCAGATAAAAGGGCAAGAACAAGAGAGTCGTCCCTGCCCGGGACTTCAACCCAGAACCTTACGTTACGAGATTTGAAAATCTGGAGAAGGTGTCCGTGTTTCGTTTGGCTTTCTCTTTACTCTACTTCTGTTATTTTATCATACACGTATAATTAAAATGGATCTGAGAAAATATGTTGTGATCCATTATTGTGTTGGTTAGATGCTACAGATGTGAATTCCAACATGGAATAAAATATTATTTTTTGTTTCGTATTTTGTTGAACATGAAATTTTCTTACGCTGTGACAATTTATTATAGTTTTTGTTTTGTGCACAGATAAGCCAATCGGGACTGGACCTTTAGTTTAAAATGGGATACAAACAACTACGTGCCTCCACCGTGTATCTAACCCGGGATCCCTTGATTACAAGGTGACGACGTTATCATTACGCCATCGAGGAGGCCCCGTAACAGAACGTTATTCACTCGATCTATATTACAATAATTTATTTCTTCTTTCTTTTTGTTAACTACTCTTATACGAACGACTCTTTTTGCGTCTTCGATTTTTTCTTGTTTCAGAAAATAAAACAGTGGCCGCGGTGGCTCAGTCGGTAACGCGTCTGACTACCATGCTAAAGGTCCCGGGTTCGATCCCCGGCCGGTTCAAATCCGGGAACTTTTCTAACGGTGGAAGCGGCCCCGGCGACCACCCAGCGTCGAATAACATGGGTACCTGGGTGAAACCCTGGGGTGTAAAGGCGGTCAGGGGCGTGATGCTGATCACATCACCCCCACTCACGACCGGATAAAGAAAGTGTGGGGCGTTACCCCCACACCCCCTATATACCTTCATGGCGTGGTGCTATGCACAGGGGAACACTTTACCTTTTTTACCTTCAGAAAATAAAATAATACATGCAGGCTGTATAACCCCCCCCCCCGTGCAAATAGATAGAAAGCTCACTCTCGAGAACTAATTTATAAATAACGTAACCATTAGGAAACTATTCGAACGTTAACTGATATACTGCAGATGAAACAATACTTACAGACGCTAACGAAATATCTATTCTTGTATAACCTCACAGGCAACAGGTATCTGGTGAGTCATTCACTCTTGCTAACTACGAGCGAAGGTCACTGAACCAAACGGTGCCAAACAGGCGTCTGCTCTACGAAACTAGGGTTAGCAGACGAGGCCCGTCTTCCTATCAATGACGTACGAAATAGGGAGGAACACAGCTTTCATATCAAACTAGACGTGTGTTTGGTCCCGTCATTGCATGAAGAACACTTTCTCGTCGTGGCCTTGAAGGCCTACGTAAAGGCTTCTCTGCAGCAAGAAGTATAGCTTACCATTGAGAGGAGGAAAAGTGTGTGTGTGTGTGTCGAGATCCTTCAACTTTCGTATTCTTTTTCATTTCAGAACGCGTGCTGTATCGTCGACTTAATTCAATCTACCCGTTGTAGGTTTTAAGCTCTGTTTGTGTTCGTCGCGGCGAAGGTTCTGATTTCGATAATCTGGACAATAACGAGTTATATCCCCCCCCCCCCCAGCACACACACACAGGATATCGACCGTGGCTTTTATAACGAAATATAACATGGATGAATTGTGTCAATAAAAACTGGAGTATATTTACATCCCAACGAAACTTGATTGATTGATTGAATTGTTGTTTTAAGTCCACTTTATGCACAGTAAGGCTAATTGGGACTGGACCTACAGTTTAAAGTGGGATCCGAACCACTATGTGCTTCCACCGGGTATCGAACCCGGGACCCCTTGAGTACAAGGCGACGACGCTACCACTGCGCCATCAGGGAAGCCACGAAAGTTCAGGTAGAGATTAGAAAGTTCTGTTCCGACAAAATCTGTATAGTAAATGAAAAAGCAAAGTGCTAACTTGTGCTTTGCACCAAGTCATGAAGACGTGTAGGGGGTGTGGAGTTAGGGCCCCACACTTTCTTGTTACGACCGAAGGATAATGTGATCAGCACCACGACCCTGGCCCCTTTACACCCCCCCCCCTGAGTTCCTTACAGGTACTCACTTTGTACGACACTGGGCGGGCGCCGGAGCCACTTGAACAGATGGACAAAATTCCAATTCTCTCCAGCCGGGGATCGAACTCAGATCTCTCGAATCGTAATCAAACGCCCTAACGACCGAGCTACCGCGGCACATATAGTATAGTAGCCTTTGTAATTAAGGCAATAATTATTTTAGCGTTTCGTTCAACGCTTTTAGACGAATCATTTTCGGACATGTAACGTGTAGCTCAAGTCGGTTCTGCGACTTGCCTTGAGGACAGGCGATTTTCTGACGAACAACATTCCACTTAACAAGTCACGTGACTTTCCTACATTTCCTGTGTCTGTTGGCTATTGCATGAAAGACGAGTTGCTCTTGAGACAGACGGAATCACCCGATCACCTAAAGGTGCAATGTGTGTTGCCTACCCTTCTGGCATTATTTACTGCCATTAAAGTCTTATGAGGAAGAACTTTTTTCCACCACTGTACTTGAAATAGAGTCAATTTATGAATGCGTTTTCTATAATTCTTAACATCGGTAATGTGATGCACTAATCGATATCAAATTAATTTATCTTAGTTAGATAAATGTATTTTATAGTGAGTATGCATAAAAAGTATCTTAGAAAATGCCCTCAAAACTTTAATCAGTAGGAAAGTAAACGAGCCTGATGCTGCTGTATGGGTTCATGGAAAGCATTCATATCTTTACAATGGGCGTAACTTGCTACCTAATTTTGTGGGGGAGAATTAAACTTGGGCCTAATTTTGAGGAGGTAGGATTAAATTTGGACCTAATTTTGAGGGGACAGAATTAAATTTGGGCCTAATTTTGAGGGGACAGAATTAAACTGGGCCTAATTTTGAGGGGACGGAATCAGATTTGGGGGCCTAATTTTGAGGGGGTAGGATCAAACCTAGGGATTTTAAGTTTGGGGGAAGAGACTCCCAAAGTTTTCCATCCAATAAAAACAGTGTACATGAATATTTGCTAAATAACTATGACGTTTGCGAAATCACAAATATTACTCTTTATTACTTTGCTCATCAGGTCTCATAACTTGTAAATTTTAATAAACCTGAAAAATTGGGGGCGGGGGGCGAGTGCCACCTTTGCCCCACCAAGTGGATTTCAGTCCACTTATTGTCAGCACCCGACCCCTCCCCCAAACGCATGTATATAAACGAGTTCACACGCAAAGGTGTATCCAGGTACGTGTTCTGAGTAACTATTGTAATCCTCTACGATGACAGCTATCCACCCAACAAATTTAACACCGCCACAAATCTGAGGGCGTGCTTGCTTCATTCTTCAAGATGTTTCGTCATGTCTCAAGCGGAGGTGTTATCTTTGTACTCTACAAGAGAAACCTGACAAACCAAATTCTTAATAGTAACTGACCCACTTATATAAAAAAAGGAACGTCATCATTCGAAAAAGATTTCATGTAGCCATGGGCATTATCGTTATCGGGGGTGTTCTTGCACACTAAGTGTTTTTCATTGTTGTTGGTTGTTCAAGCTGGGAGAGGGGATTATAACCCGACGATAACAAACCACGTTCCCCATTGCCCAAGTACTGAATGACTGACTGACTGACAGATGTGTGAACGTGTGCGAGGGACGTGAATAAATTATTTATTTACGCACAATAAGCATTCTGTCTTTCCTTTCCGATCTCACCTTTTCACTTGTTTTTCTAGCATAACATGTTTAATTTGGCCTGTAGGAATAGGCGCAGTCGGAATTTTTTAAAGGGTGGGGTCCAATTTTCCAAAAATTTGAGGGGAAAAATAGTATTGAAGTTAACACCTCGCTATGTATATGTCACTACGTATATCCATTGTGACTGTTGCATTCATAAAATGCCGTTTTGCAAGAATGAAGTCGAACATTTTAAAAGAACATTTTCGTGGTGTTCTTCACAGAATATGTCCAAACTGTGCTAAATTCGCAAGAAAGCATCAAGACGTGAGTGCGTGTGTTGTGCAAAAGACAGAGTTTTGGATTGTAAAGTGTTCGCATATTTAATACTGTGCGTTCAACATTTTATTTAGCAAATATAAGGATTACACCAACATGCAACGTCTACAAGAATTCGTAGAATCACTATGATAAACAATTTCGGCAATAGGTTAATCGAACATCCACTTGTATGCAATTTCGGTTAACGATAAACTTTATCCAGTGTTACTGCGATTGTGAAAAATAAGGGCCTTGTATATAGAGTATACGATACAAGATGGTTGGTTGGGTATCGAATATCGCATGTATATATTACATTATACCTATATGTAACCACGCAGGCGCGGATCCATGTGGAGGGCGATGGGGGCGATCTATGTGGTTGTGGTTACATACTTTAGAACTACATAATTTGTATCCATCTCCAGATAGTATTAGAATAATTAAATCAAGAAGGGAAGACCATGCGGCACGAATGGGAGAGGAAAGAAGAGTTTACAGCATTCTTGTTGGGAAACCTGATAGTAAAAGACCAGTAGGAAGACCAAGACGAAGATAGAGGGATAACGTTGAGATGATGGGAAAGATTGGATTGATCTTGCCCAGGAGAGGGACAGATGGAAGGCTTGTGTTGCTGCAGCCATAAACCTTCGGGTTTAAGAAGGCTAGGGAGTTAGTTAGTTAAAACATTATGGATGATTATTATGGATATTTTGTAAATATTGACATACTGAATGTCAATTATTATTATTATTATTTGTTCCTAATTTTATATTGATATTCTGGCAATAATCTGCATTTCAAATCAAAATTAAATAACGACCCTAATGCTTTCTGTATAATTTGACAATCCTCGTTCAACACGAGCAACACGAGAGAAAATGTACTATTTCTTCGTAATCTTGCCCCCTCTTTGTCGTATCTTTATATCGTTAGGTTTATCAATACAATGGAAAGATATAATAATGATGGAAGAAAATAATAAACATTCTTTAGTTATCCGGAAACAGTATCTCTACTTTCACCTTGTCCACGTTAATCTGTACAGGCCACTGAGTAGCGTTATGAATTGTTTATGTAAAAAAGTATGTAAATATTCGTTGTAACGAACTTCCGCGGGAAAATCGCCTCTCCTAAGTGCCATTCCAGGATTCGCCACTGAAACCAGGGGTGGTTTCAGGTACATTCCCTTGCATACAATGCAAACAAGCAAGAGAGTCAACCAACAACAGTTAATGTCGTTTACGAATTCAGCAGGCCAAAAATTATTTCAAAATTGGCTACTTTTGTAAAAATTGTACTGTAGAGCAGCGTAATTCGGGAAAATTTCTGGAGAGGGGGGGGGGGGCTTCGCGTCCGGTAGACCTGGCTACGCCAATACAGGGTGTCTAAAATTTCGTATAAACAAAATTCCCAGACTTTTCCAGACTAAGAACCAACATTTTCCAGACTATATACATTTAAATGTGTGTGTAAGAAGGACACTATATTTTTAGCTTACGCCAAACTTAGAATCCTATTTAGCCAAGTCTTTAGAATATTCACTACACATGTAGAAGTGTAAACGGCAGGACTGACTATGATTAACAAAGAATTATTTTTCTTATAAAAAAGCATTACACTTATAGCATACATAATTAGAGTAATATTTTGTAATATCTATTAATTTTAATATCCAGTTTATCCACCAAACACAAGCCAAATAATTGAAACGAGGAAGTGGGATTTGCCAGTAGCCACTTTCTGTAGTAGATTTCTACACGAAAATAGTTCAAAATATTACATTTGCCTAGAGTATTTAATATCAATTTCTACTGTAACTACCGTTAATATTCAGTTAAGTGAAGTATAGTGTGTCCGTAACAAATTTAAAATACCTAGCGTGACTTTTTTTGTTCAAAATTACCTACTTTTGGTGTACTACTACAAAAATGTTGATTTTTCCAGAAACACAATAAATTAGGATATTTCCAGAAAAATTAAATTCCATGACTTTCCAGGAATTTTCAGACCGGTAGACACCCTGCAATACCTGCACGAGCCAATGAAAAATCGACTTCGCTCAAATATTACAACGGTCACTCGTTCGGTGACCTTACCTGTCTCATCTTCTCTCCACACGCGCGCTCAGAGCTTCAGGAAACGTCCATTAAGAAGACAGCCAAAATGCTCGACCAGCCCTTCCAAACCCAACGAACGATTAATGTCAAACTAAGAAATGTTTGGCAACAAAGACCGTCTCTTCTTTTTTTTTCGTCCTGCATTCACCAACCAAAGCCTTATAAGGAGAAGATGGCGTCACTGAGGTCAAAGATCGTAGCCATAATCCTCTGTGTCCATTCCAAAGCAAGAATGACATGACAAAACCTGCGTAAGTTATGCGCAGCGTTCATGGGAAAATGCAGGTGAGATTTTTCTCTACGTTCAGACTTTATTCTCAGTCTTAAGCTATGGTTATAGGTACATTACTTTTGCGTTTAATTAAGTCACTTTCGGTATTTTGAAAACACAACCCATACACAATACACATTTACTGCATGAGATTCTAACAAATGCAGACGCTTGCAGATTTTCGAGACGGGTGTCAAAATGGATGGGTCGTGTCTCAACTTGAGACTATGCAGTGGCAGAAATTGACATGTTATAGAGGCTAGACGAGACTTGGACACTGTCTCGGTCTCGTCTCGAAATACATAATAAAGAAAACAACGTTTTACAGTCTGTCACTGAGGCAAATAGCTTTTTTAAAACTTTTTTGTTTGTTTGTGCTCCTTTCGACTATACGAACCTTTAAAAACACCAATGGATAGACTGCAATTGCTCCAAATAAAAAAAATAGGACTTATCCATAAATAATCACGTTGATATCCGCTTGGTAAATCTGAAGAATTTGGTTTAGATAAATCTTTCACTATCGCACCAAAGTTTCGAACTAGACCGAGATCTCGGATACTTAAAGTTTTGATGTCTCGATTTTTGCAGAGGTCTGTCTCGTTCTCGGTGCCGTCTCGATAAATCTTTTTACAAGGTCGTCTCTGTTCTATCAGGAGAAACGTTTTGACACAGAGGAGAGATTTGAAAGAGGTTATTGAGGATAAGAGAATTGGGAACAAAGAAGTAATAAAGTTACAGAGAATAAGATAGTTAAAAGAAGTTACAGAATTAGAAAATAGAAGAAACAAATAAGCGAGAGAGAGAGAGTGAGAATAAAAGATGTGAAAAGTTGTGTGAGAGAATCAACGAGAGACAAAGAAACAAGAGAGAAAAGAAGGAAATTATATAAAGAGAATGGACAAGAAAGGAGAGATATATAATAAGTAAAATAATAGATAAGAGGGAAAGACAGAAACCATAATAAGCAAGAGAGAGAGAGAGAGAGAGAGAACATAGGGAGAAAACGACAAAAGAAGATCGAGAGAGTGGAAGTAAAGAAAATGAGAAAAGGCAGGATAAAAAACTTGGAAGAAGAGCAAGAAATGAAGATCGAGACAGTGAAAGTAAAGAAGAAAATGAGAAAAGTAGGAAAATACTTGGTAGAAGAGCAACGAAATAAGATCGAGACAGTGGAAGTAAGGAAGAAAACGAAGGATAAAACTTGGAAAGAAATAATCGAGATGGATTAAACCAAAAGAAAAGGATAAAGCAAGACGAAAGAGATACTGAGATGAAAATAAAACAAAGCTCGAGAGACGATCAAAGAAAAATAAAATGGTGATACAAATACGTGAGAAGCGAGAATTAAGTAGATATTCGTTCCTTTCTAGTGACCTCTCCTCTCTCTCTCTCTCTACATATGACCACCCATGCATACAGATGTAGAATCTTAGGTTAATAACATTGTTATTTTACGTAGCTTTACCACCTGTCTAGATTAATCGTGACAAACGAATGAAAAAGGAATTAACGAAATCAAAAAAACAGACAATAAAGCGTCCACGCCTAAGCCAAAAATTCGATTCTACGACCCTTAACACTGCAGCGTGCTGCGAAACAAAAGGCATCCTTTACAAAATAGGCTGACATGTACAACCCAGTAGCCAACCTTCAATTACAAATGCCCAGTCCAGGTGTCAAGACGGGAAAGTTGGATCGGACGATTGGACTTTTCTGGGTCTTGCTGCCCCCCGTTGTGGACAAGCAGAAACGAAATTCCCTGACTTTTCCAGGACAAATTTTGCATTTTTTCCCTGACAATTTTGGACTAAATCCACGTATTTGTAGATGCAAATTAAACTCATACAGCTCAGGTATGGGCTGTATTAAGCATCTATATACAGGGTCCGGCGGAATGAATAGCCTGATTTGAGTCACGTAGTACGGCGTCGCTGTTGTGCTTGTGCAACGACGTGTGCGCGCGCTGATTGAATAAGGACTGCCGTTTGTAAGTATGGCCTTGTGGAGTTCGGAACATCGAGCATTCGCCGTTGAGGCCTATTTAAAAAATAACTAGTCTCCAATCACCGTGCAGCGGCTCTTTCGTCGCCATTTCCAGGTGGGCCGACATCAGAACGTCCCGGATCATAGGACGATTGTACGGTGGGCGCAACAATTCAGGACTCCTGCATCGTGTGCAAAAAAGAAAAGCCCGGGGCGACCAAAGACACAGCGGACCCATGGGCGAGTGGAGGAGGCCGTCAAGCACTGATCCGAAGTCCTCGGCTTTCTGCTGCCAGACATGCCTTGGCGCTAGGAATGTCACATCGTTCCCTGCGGCGCATCATCCATGAAGACCTCCACTTCCACCCCTACAAAATGCAGGTCGCACAGAAACTAACCGAACAAGATAAACATGCCCGACGAACCTTTTGCGTCGCGTTGCTTGAACTTTTAGCAGCCGAGCCGCAGATGCGAAACAACATACTGATGTCGGATGAGGCTCATTTTGATCTGCACGGTGGTGTCAATAAACAGAATTACAGATACTGGGCGAGGGCCCCCACATGGCGCAGTGGTAGCGTCAGTGCCTTGTAATCAAGGGGTCCCGGGTTCGATACCCGGTGGAGGCACAAGTGGTTCGGATCCCACTTTAAACTGTAGGTCCAGTCCCGATTAGCCTTACTGTGCATAAAGTGGACTTAAAACACCAACTCAATAGAAACAATAGATACTGGGCGCCATTTAATCCTCATTGGCTGCATGAGCAACCCCTGCACAGTGAACGTGTGACGGTGTGGTGCGATGTGGCATCGTCTGGCATGATCGGTCCATATTTTTTGAGGATCTTCATGGACGTGCGGTAACGGTTAATAGCGATCGCTATGTCCAAATGTTACAAGACTTCCTCCTTCCAAGGGTGAACAACGACATATGGTTTCAACAGGACGGGGCAACAGCCCACACGGCCCGCCGGTCCATGACTGTCTTGCGGCGTCATTTTCCTCGTCGATTGATTTCCCGATTTGGGGACATTCATTGGCCATCACGGTCGCCCGATTTGACTGCCCCTGACTTCTTCTTGTAGGGCTACCTGAAGAGTCAAGTGTACGCTACACGTCCTCATACCGTGGCTGAACTGAAGGCAAGGATACGTACAGCTGTGGAGGCGATCCCATTGGACATGCTGGAGCGGGTGATGCGAGCTTTCGTTCGCCGCCTGGAAGAATGCGCTGAACGTGATGGCGACCATCTGTCGGGCGTTATCTTTAAAACCAAGTAAAATGGCATATATGGTATGTAATTGCATCTATTATTCTTTGTTTCCAATGTGTGTTTCAATAAATTATTCGATTTGTTTCGACGTTCTGTCCTTTTTATATCCTACTATTCATTCTGCCGGACCCTGTATTAGCTTACAAGAAATTGACTTAATTTCTCTATGACTTATATTCATTCTGAAAAATAGTGAATTTGAAAAAATATTACAATTCACAAGCTAGGGAGGGACTTTTACAGGGCTTTTCTCATTTGCAAATAGGCTTAAATAAAATATTTGCTTATTTTTAAAGTTATGACTAAATGAGATTAGAGTAAATTAGTTGTTTATAATGAAGACATTTTGTAATTTCTCATTCTTTAAGCCCTTCTCATTATTAAAAGTTGATATTTCGCCTGCTGCTTGCAAGAACCATGACTGCAAACTTATTTTCGAAGCATTAATGCTTGAATCCTATGTCTCTTTTCTACATAAAGGAAACAAACAACTTAATCCATGGACACATGATTGAGATATTGGTATGGTGAATTCGCAGCTTGTTTTATGTGAACATGGCAACATGCAACACATGGCGCCCGCTTGGCATCTAAAACCCTAAAATATCTTAAACCTGCTTCTCGGGACTAAATGTTCTGAAAGTGAAGCAATGGAATTGTACAAAACATTATGAATGAGACTTCTGTTTCAATACAAACATTCACAGTATATCCAAGTACCAGAGGCGAAGATATAGTACAAGCAATGCAAGCACTGCTTGCATAATTCGAATATCATTTAATGTACTTAATGTTCTAACCGTATTTAGTTTCCATCGCACTCGATTTCACGAAAAAATGCGGCCGCAAACTCCCCCAGCAGCTCTGTAGCAAGCACCAGCCTCAATGCTTGCAGCCGTTCTGCGGGAAAATAAGGCCTCCGAAGGAGTCACATGGCGAAGCGTGAATTCTGGTGGAACCCGTCCACAAAGCTTCTACAAAAAGCTGTGCTTTCCGAGCTTGCGTGATTCCCGAAAATAGCCGAGTTCAACCGAAAGCAGAAGGATTCATCTATGGGTACGTTGCCAGCAAAGACTAGTAACGAATATTTGTCTTCATGAACACGTAAACAAGATCGCAAATATAATAATAATTGTTAGTCATAAAATAACTAAAAGAAGTTATTATCACTGTTCTAAATTCCATATATATCATATTATATTACAAATTATTTTAGATTTCGCGAAATGTAAAACGCGTAAAAAAAGTTGACATTGGGAGTTGGGGCAGTGGAATTTCTGCACCCCCGTGAAGAGTTTTCTCAGGGAGGGAGGGAAGATTGGACGGACCTTGGTCCTGCACCCTGCTTCCTGGTCGGTCCAGCTCAAATTACGCCAGAAGTGTTGACCGCTACCAGTGTTTGCAACTGCCAAATTATTTACGCAGTAATTCAAGTGAGCTCTTTCACAAATTTTACAATCAATAAATTGACTGCTTTTGAATAAAACTTGGGGTGAAAATAAAGCTATCTGAGAAAGAACTATCTACTGACATTTGTACATGGCATAGAAGTAAATCGTACATTCTGCATATTATGAGCACAAGAATATGTTTTAATGATTGATTGATTGATTTGTTGTTTTAAGTCCACTTTATGCACAGTAAGGCTAATCGGGACTGGACCTACAGTTTAAAATGGGATCTGAAACACTTGTGCCTCCACCGGGTATCGAACCCGGAACCCCTTGATTACAAGGCGACGACACTACCACTGCGCCATCGGGGAGGCCCGAATATGTTTTAAGTTCTATTATTATGACGCAAGTGGTGTTCCCAGGGTCTTTTTACGGTCCCCATTTTGTCATCTTTTCCTTCCTTTGACGTTTTTTCTTAGATATACTGGGCCAAAAGGGGGTTATGTCTACCATCCACCCCCCCCTTCACCCCGGGCACGCCATTGAATGACACTTTATTACTTAAATATTAATGTACATACTCGTTCTGCTGAAATGATTCTGATTCCTCCGCGTAATTTTTATCTCCAAACTGATATATCTTTCCTTTGTGACGGATAAAATTAATGAAATAGGTTGGTATCACTTTCTGTTGTTTCAGAGATTTTCAAAGTGATCTTGTGTAGATGCTTGCATTTGCAGTTGTGGAAAGCGCGTGGGATAGTGTGAGTGTTTGTTGCTTCGTGTTTTGTGCTGTGAATTTATCGGAATGAACGCGTATTTAGGAACGGTTGATGTGAAGTGCGGGTGTATTATTGAGCAATTGAAAATTGCTTCGTTTAAGTGTTAAAATGAAAATCGTGGAAGGGGGTCGACCAACACCAAGAGTTTGAAATTTATTGTGGTGAGTACATCGTCTATGCATGTGTTTCTTTGCTTTGAAATGATTTTTTTATTGTTTGTGTTTAACTTTTTATTTAGTGTTTAAGTTACTCCAATGCGGTTTTTAGGGTGCCCAAAAATACTAAATTACATCATGCAGCGTAAAATAAACAAATGATTCCCATTTTCTTTTTATCTAAATCGGTTTGGTCACCGTTTGACCATATTAAATAATAATGAACAAATAAAGGTACTAATAAGTAAGTAAGAAATTCCGTCTCCCTTTAGTCGTATGCGGAAAGTTCGCATATGCAAAACGTTTAATATCATATGAATAACGTTACCTGGATTTTTTTAAAAAAGTAAATGTGACGTTTGCGGATCATATGGTTTATTTTTAGTACAGTCACTTTATTACGATATTTTGACAAATCCAGCGACTGGGTAAATGAGGCTATAAACCTTGAATCTTTCCCCTCGGCATGTCGTTGTACTACATGTTTTGTTGTACTGAAACATTGCTTGCCTCCTTCGTAAGACTACGCTTCGCTACTGCCAAGTACCATGGCACTGACAACATGCTGTTACCTATATTGCCGGCAAAAAGTGTGTGTGTATGTGTATATACGACTTGTATAATATTAAAAAATTATCGCAAGCAAATTATAGTAGGGGAATCGACTGTACTGCACAGGCATCTGATTTTGCTAATCAGACAGAATAAGATAGGAACAAGTTGTTAATAAGTGTCTAAGTTTATATATGAGGCACGTCCAGAAAGCAAGTTCCTATATCATGGGAAAGCTGCAACTAGTGGTTGGAGCATGACGCGCACATGCAGATAGAAGAGATGGTATGTGTCTGTAATGTGGTGGAGTCACATTGTTGTGAAGGGAGAACAAGCTAATTTCTGGCTGTACGAGGTCACTATTTATATTTTGAGCCTAACAAAGAAAAAACAGGAATTTGGCATTGAAAACTGCTTTATTGTTTTTCGAAGTATTCTCCTTTATGGTCAATAAACTTTTGCATTCGTTCGAACCATTTGTCAAAGCAGTTTTTCCAATCTTCTTGAGACACCTCCATAATATGGTTTTTGAACGCATCAACGGCGTCTTCCGCCGACGAAAATCGTTGTCCACGCATTTTATTCTTGACATTCGGGAACAAGAAGAAGTCATTGGGTGCCAAATCAGGACTGTACGGCGGATGACCCATCAATTCGATTTTTTGACTGTTCATAACGTCGGTTGTTAGACGAGATGTGTGACAGCTGGCATTGTCTTGATGAAGAATGATCCGACGGCGTTTCTTTGTTTTCCGTATTTGACCGAAGACCTCTGGCAAACAAATTGTTGTGTACCATTCAGAGTTGACCGTTCTACGTTCCTCTAAAGGCACAGTTGCCACATGACCAGTTTTCCCGAAAAAACAGGCGACCATTTGTTTCGATGTGCTTCGAGCGCGAACAACTTTTGTTGGATTGGGTTCATCTTGAAACACCCATACAGTCGACTGCTGTTTACGTTCCGGCTCATATGCATATATCCATGATTCGTCACCTAATACAATCTTATATACGTCTTTTGAAGCATCACGATTGTATTTATTGAGCATTTGTTTGCACCAATTGACGCGAGCGTCTTTCTGAGTTTTTGTCAAATTGTGTGGGATCCAACGAGAACATACCTTTCTCACAGCTAAATGATCATGTAATATTTTATATATGCTGGTGGAACTAATGCCTATGGTTGCCTCAATCTCACAGTATGTCACATGACGATCTTGCAGTATTAGGTTTTGCACAGCATCAATGTTTTCTTGAACAACAACTGATTTTGGACGACCTTCGCGAATCTCGTTGGTGAGCGAATGGCGGCCACGATTAAATTCGTTATACCAGCGTTTCACAGTGGCAACGGATGGGGCTTCATCGCCAAATGTGGAAGTAAGTTGATCGATGCACTCTTGTCTTGATAATCCACGTCGAAAATCGTAAAAAATCATCGCACAAAAATGTTCACTAGTTAATTCCATTTTATTGTTGTCGCGCAATCTCCAAGGCAACATAAACAACACAAATCAAGCTACTGAGAAAACATTTGAAGTACGTTATGGTCAATAATGCCAGACGATTCCGTGCAAACGTCAAATCGCGCCTAACTTCAATCAGTGTTGCCAAGGCTCAAAATATAAATAGTGGCCCTCGTATTTACAGCACAGAACGGTTATTTTGGCAAAATTCTATTTCCCTACTGGCCGCTGCAGGGGGGGGGATTCTAAGGTTGCTCAAAGAGGGGAGAGCGGTAGGCCTAATTGGCTGTTTGACTGCAAGTTTCTTCATAGGTAGAAGTGACAATAGCGGGTCACTGCCATAAAGACGGGTCCCATGTAAGGAGTTAGCTTGGTTGATTGATTTGCTTTATTTTACTTCGCTTTTTGTGTCAATTTTGGCTAATTTGCGAAGATGGGAATGAGTGATGACATGATGAAATTGATGAATGGTCACTCACAAACTACGCTACGACTTTCATCTCTTCCTTCAGCTGAAGCAGTTTCTGGGAGGACAAAAGTTTCGACAGCAACACTGCTGCACAGACAGTTCCGCCTTTTGGAGTCTAAAAGTAAGTTATGGGTAACTGTAATTAATAAAATAAAATGTCAATTATTACCGAGGTCTGTGTTTTAATTTATGACTAATTGGAATGTACTTTCTGGCCCGTCCTCGTATAAAGATTTAGCCTGTTTAATAACAGCAGACGAAAAGTAAAAATTCAGTAGAGCTGGCAGAGGAACTGACGAAAGTGATATGTTTTTTTTATGATTGAGAGCCTGAAAGTTTGTCCGATGAAATGTCATACTACATCAGACAAAAAAAATGGATTCATGAGTGCCATGCATAAATTTTATGCCATAGTGAGACATTGTGTTGCAATTCGACATTAGTCAGATTTAAGTAAGTCTCGAAGCTGTCCTGGCGACGAATGATGACAAGATTCTCTCTGGCTATCGACCATGTGAGTTGTGGAAAAGATTCCAAGCTTTCGAGAGCTAACGTCACTCTCATCCTCAGGAACTTCTCCACAACTCACCTGGCTGTCAGCCAGAGAGAATCTTTTCATTAGTCAGATTTATCCGACAAAGATCACATGCATCAATGGAGCCTAAATATTTGGCGGATCAAGTCGTTCCACGGCATATGACAAAAAATTCAGGTTGGATAAAAGCCCTCCTTCGATTCAATGTTCGTTCAGAATGTCCACACAAGGCATCTTTCAGACGGTGCCAGAGTGGGTGGCACCCTTCTGGTCGAGAGGTCCGACCTCTTACAGCTCCCATAGACAAGACAAAAAATATGTCAATACATTTAACATGTGACATTTAGAGGTTCATCAAATGAGTCTGCCTCACTGGAAATTTATCCTCACCTTCCTTCACTTGTTTCTGGCACCGTGATTGTGTCCAATGCATAATAGAGACCTAAACGTTTACACCAAAGGATGGCAAGATGATTTCCCATATAAGTGCAGTGATTATTACGACTTCTTCAAAATCAAATGCCTGGCAGTTTCATTGCATCACATAGCATCTACAGTTCAACGAAGAAACGTTTGTCAGCCAAGACAAAATTGTTCCCTGACTTTTTTTGACTTCTCCAATTACCTGACTATTCCAGGTTTTCAAGGTTTTCCAGGTCTGACGTCACCCTGATTAATCTTAGAGATCTTACGGCCAGATTATCCAGGCTTTTCACAGGGTATTACGAGCTCAGTGATTCCTAGAAGAAACAAGATGAACATTTCTGGCGCAATCAGACGTGAAAAAACACAGTTTCGCCACCGATATAATACGAGACAAAGTATAGTCAACCTCACCTCTCACAACAGGGCTTGTCGGCCTTCTAATGTTGGTGGGTTACATTACGTTTCTTTTCCCGCCTCCACATCTTAATCGCGACGATGAGGATGAACGTCGAACCAATGCTAGGGTAATACAAATACCTGCATGGCCCAGGATTCGAACCTACGACCTCTGGCGATGTAACGCTAAACACAGAAGTAGGCGTCATTGACGCCAAGCCCTCTTAACATGGGAGGACTCAGAAGGGTCAGACCAGAGCCCGTCAGCTTCCTTGGCAGAGTTCTACTTTTTTAGCCAAATAGTTCAAAGTAATGAAAATACATTAGTATACAATGCTTGGCAGTATTTTTTTTCGACAGCTCTCTTATCTCTCTAAAGTAAACACTTGATTTGCTAATTATTTTTGTTATTTGGCATGGCTTTTCTGTGGTGCTGAAATAACAAGCAGAAGTTGGGCATGCAAAATTGTATTTTTAGTTTGTCAGTAAAGCAGTGTTCAATATGCACGCCGTCAACGTGATGACCCTTTGGAAGTGTAAGATAACCATGAAAGATTCGAAATATGGATTCATTCAAGCAATCCAAAAATTCTTGTGTAAATATTGTAATTGTCAATTTAATTGGGAAGATGACAACATTCTATAAAGGGTGTTTCTGTGACTGTGTTACAGATTTGCAGGGATGATGGAAGGGAACAAACGCAACAAAATGAGACAGGGAACCGTGGTCCGGAAATGACCCAGTCAAAAGTTACAAGCCAAAACCTTCGAAGGGCAGGCAACCACGCACAACGCGGAGGGGAACCATAAAACAAAGGGGAAAGAATCCACCGTGCATGCCCTGGAGAAGACATAAGGTCAAACTCGACGTGTGTAGTCTAGAAGCACGAGTGTCGCGGCTGCAATCAGTGCAATGGAGTATACGGTAGAGGAACTGGCTGATATGGTGTTTGTGTATGGACGAGCAATTGGGAAGCAGAAAGGTTGTATCGGACCACGTATCCACGGCGCAGACATCCAGCGCACACCATGTTTCCCAAACGTTTCCAACGAATACGGGAAACTGGGCAAGTGCGACCTACATTCCACGAGCAAGAAGGTCGAAGAACTGCAAGGACACCCGACCTTGAAGCAGTGCTGGATCGGGTGGAAGGACAACCATCCATTAGTACACGGGCTGTGGCACATGAAATTGGTGTGGCTCATAGTACTGTTTGGAGAGTTCTGAGGGAGCAGCAGTTGCACCCTTACCAGCCACAGCGTGTCCATGCCTTGGGTCCAGCTGATTTTGCACGCCACGTCGTGTTTAGTGAATGGTTACTGCAGCGCTGTGTGGTCGACCCCAGTTCCATGCCTGTGCGCTTTTCACTGATGAGGCATGTTTCACGAGAGACAGGATTCTGAATACGTAGTCGCAATAGCCATGTATGGGTCGATAAAAATCCCTGTGCCACAATCGTGAAGGGCCATCAAGACAGATTTGAGGTAAACATATGGGCGGGCATTGTCGGCGAACATTTAATAGGTCCGTATCTTTTACCGCCACGATTAACTGGACCAGTGTACACTGTGTTTCTGCGAGACGTCCTATCAGAGTTATTGGAACATGTCCCACTTCCCGTTCGTCAACGCATGTGGTTTCAGCCCACTTCGTAGCTGGTGCTCGTGTTATTCTGACGCAGACCTTGCAACAGTGGTGGATAGGGAGAGGCAGACCTGTTGCTTGGCCTACCCCTTCACCTGATCTGACCCACTTGATTTTTTCCTTTTTTCGGTCATGTCAAAAGTGTTGTCTACGAAACACCTGTGAATAATGTAGAGAACTCTTGGCAAGAATCCTTGCAGCCTGTGATCTGGTTCAAACAACTCCTGGGATATTAGAGCGAATGCGACAGAGCTTACTGCGATGCTGTCATGCCTGTATCGAGGCAGGGGGCGTCACATTGAACAACTACTGTAATAATGGCTGCAGTTACTACTCATTAAAGCCACTACAGTGATTCTTCTGTGTTTGTTTTCCACTTCCGCAGACATGTTTTATGGTTCCCCTCCGCGTTGAGAGTGGTTGCCTGTTCTTCGATGGCTTTGGCTTGTAACTTTTGACTGGGGCATTTCCGGTCAAGAGTTTTCTATCTCATTTTGTTGCGTTTGTTCCCTTCCATCATCCCTGCAAGTCTGTAACACAGTCACAGAAACACTTTGTGTATATAAATATACTGCCAAAAACAAACATAAGAACATAGTTAAAAGATAAAAGATTTTAGTGCAGGCATCCAAGAACAGCTTATTTTACACAGTGAAGTGACAAAAGCTGGAAGTAAGTTCTTCTGAAAAGTATATGAAGAGAAATATTCCATTAAGAAGCTAGACAATACAAATTTAAATTTATACTTCTTAGCTTCTAGTGTATAATTTGTTTGTATATTAGCACAAATGCAATATAAATGTATTATTGTGAATTATTATGAAAAGCAGAATTAGCAAATGTCCACACCGCATGTTTTTCAAAAGTAAGTTTTTCTTTTCTTAATCCTTCTCAACCACATGCTGGGTGATATATTTTGGATAGGGTTACCAGACGTCCTCCTTTCCCAGATATGTCCTACATTTTAGCCTTGTGTCCAGGAGGAATTTGAAAAAAAAATCAAAAAAAATCATACATGTCCTACATTTTGAGCATCACATAATTTCAATTAAGAAAATGTGTGTTTCAATTGAACAAAGAGAAATCATGCAACTGCACTCCCAAACTCGAAAGTGAAATTTATTTTGAGTCAGACATCACAGAAACAAAGACTGAAGCTAAAATCAACAAAGTTTTGGGCCACATTCAGTTGCCACTGATCGGTAACAAGAGTGGAATTTCTTCCTTTGGTGTTTATACCAATGGAAACCTTCCTACAAGGTATTTACCATTCTTATTCATTATTTTGTAAAGCAGGGACTATGCAGAACAAAGTTATTGAACTAAAAACCATCCCCAAATGGAACTTCTGGAACTATTTCAAACGGGCATATATTCTAGGTTATCTATGTTACAGCAAAACCTGAAGACAAAAATACAAAAGAAAAATGATTAAGGAAATGTACACAAAATTGTTAATTTCGATTAGGAGAACCACGGTTTACACATGATGGCCCTCGCTGCACATCCTGCAACTTTAGCCATCTGAAACACGCTATCCAGTTTCCCTTCATGTGGTAACCCTTTCATTGCTACAACGATAATGAGAGGTTCAGCAGAGTTGTAAACACATTTCATGCACGGGTGTCTTCTCAGTTTCAAAGCTAATAATATTATTATTTTATAATTGCAGATTTCAGATTTTGAGATGAAGATAAAAATTGTACAGAGGTGCAAGGCTATACTTGAAGTGAGCATACTTTGAGAATGGTCTTGCAGTTCAGTCTCGAAGTCTGTGACTGGATGGAAGCAGACATCTTTCGAATTTCACTTTGACTGGAGCACCTAATACAGTCAGTAGATAAAACTACGAACATGTTTTTCCCACGTTACACACTTGTTCTTTAATATAAATTACATAGCATGTTTTAAAATTCTTACATTTCCACATAATAGAAGAACTACGACCAACAACTGACAGACTTTCGACTTCCACGAGTGAGGCACGACGATCAGTAGTCCCTAGTGTAGTACAAAAGACTGAATGCTCGTTTAATTAGCACTTTCAAACTGCACTAGGTGATGTCACTTCAGACAAGACCATACTTCAGGCCTGCTTTATGGACCGTTTGGACACAGCCTTTACTAAAGAAATCCAAAAAATCAACATAGAAAAGACCTCACCCTCTTTCCCAGTGCATTTTTTTCAATTCAAATGCTACAGCAAGGTGAGATAGTCCAGGCATTCAACTCATCATATGCCACTAATTTCAAGTTATGTTAATTGCTGAATATTTGTTTTCCATTGCAAGTTATAATGTAGGCTAAATGTTGTGGGAGTATTTTTCATTAATATCAGCACAAGTGACTGGGGAGAGAAATAAATTTTTCCTAGATTCTTTAAAAGGTTCGGTATAATTTCAAAGACTTTGACTGTTCACAGTTCCACAAGCATATTTTAACTTAACCTGCAATTTTTATAAAAATTGGTTCCTCTGAATAGTATGACTGAAAACGCATGTAGTGAGAAGTGTATTGTTCAGTACTGAATACAAGTTTAGGAATTCTATATTTAAGATATAATGAAAAAGTTGTTATTTTACATTAATGTTTTAACACGTTCTAGTAATGTGTAATATTTACTGTGAATGATTTGTCCTATATTTTGACTAGATGTCCTAAATTTTTGGACAGCATGTCTTACTTTTCCCTGATAATGATCTGGTAACCCTAATTTGGGAACCTTGGCCTGGATAAATTTATCGTTATTACATAACTTTTTAAATGAGGAGGAAGAATTGATGCTTCATTAGACCATAAGAGCTAATTGTAGGTTTTATCTGTTTAATAGTTAACATAATCAGGATGTCTCCAATTTCATAAAACACAAAATTCTTTTGACTTTTCCAGGTTTGCCAGACCAAATCAGTATGGCAATTAGTGTACAGTCATGGAAAATAGTTCTTGGGCCACGAGACCTACGATATCGTAACATCTTAAAGCCTGTTGTCTATGCAACCCAAATAACAAAATTGTCGCTTGGGTTTGCCTGGCGGACCTGGATTCTCGGGAATGATTGAGTATTGACAGCAGCGTGAGTCATACCCCCAAGCCCAGCCATAACAAACAACAGCTGGGTGCCGTGAGTTTCAGGAATTGGTTTCTTAACAACAGCTATTCGTAAGAAAATGTTCTCTTTACTGATATTCGAGTCATTTTCAAGAAAGTTAACTGAAATGGTGGTTTTTGTCGAATCATCATCGCGCAACACACATGCTGTCAACCCAGAAGTCCTTGAAAAAGATTGGAGTTAAAAACAACTACTTGACAAATGATAAGACGAATCGATATTCATTAGTCCCAACTTAGAATTTTGTGCAAGACATGGATCATCATGTCCTATCATCCATTTCATAACTTCATTAATCATCCTCATCGCCTTTGTTGACGCCAAGTGCTAGAAAAGCAATATAAAATAAGCAAAATTAAGAAATTAATAAATTACATTTTCAGCGATTTCACGCAGCGACTCAGTTGCATGTAGACAAAGTTTCATTAATCGGGAACCAAGGGCCCCCTCGTTGTGCTTCATTGTCATTTTCCCTCCACTTTGCCTGCCGCGATTAACCTGATGTTGATTAATGCACAATCCACAAAGTGTAATAAAATGTGAATTTTGGGGGCTTCAGTTAAGTGGCTGCACATCCATTACGTAATCGCGATATCATCAAATTGTACGAAGCGTGTCTACACCTACGTAAAGTGTCAGTCCCCGTCATAGGCGTGCTCAGACCCTCTGATTAGGGGGGGATAGCCTTGATGATATTTCAGGCCGGAAAAGAATAACGTAATTTCATCTCACTTGTTTAAATTTTATTGCATTGATGGGTGTGTTTATATATACACCCCTCCCCCCGCCCCACACACACATATAAATATTAAATACATACATACATATATATATACAACACACACACACACACACATATATATATACATATATACCAACAGTAAAAATCATATACATTGTCTCTCAAATCTGCGCGTTCCTTTTCCTCCAAACAATTGTTCATGCACTTAAGAGAAAACCTTTTAGAAGCAGTACTTCTCTCCTCGGTAATTTAAAATGCATTACAGAAAACAAATTGCGAGCGAAGCGACCAATAAATTTTCAGATCCATTTTCTTGCAAAATGAAAACAATGTCGATTTAATATGGGGAAAAAAATTCATGGAGCGCCATATTATTCTCTTTTACAATTTTTTTTGATTTAGATCGTTTGGCGTCCAGGGTTAACTCCCGTCGATCCCTAGCTACGGCTCTTAACTTGACTAGACTGCAAGAAAAGCAGACATTGCGAGCGAAGCGTGCAAGAACATTTTACAAAAGGTATTTATATTTGTATAAAATTTGAAATCAAGGGGGCAATTGCAGCTCTGTCCCTCTCCCCCCCCCCCCCCCCCCCGCGCAAGTGCTCTTGGCAGTCTGGAAGAAATAATGCAAGAAAGACGTGAAAACAAAATCCATCTTGAGTATCCTTTTGTCCTGCTACTCTTACATTCTGCTACTCTTCCTTTCCTTTACTTCCATGTTTGCCCCCCTAAAATTGATTTCCGTTCAAGGTTGTGGGGGTGGGGGGTGGTTTCGCCACTGCACCCCTTCCCCCGTAGTTGCTTTGAACTTTCATCGGCTTGAAAATACTTAATTTTCTTTAATAGTATAATATAGTTTAATAACGGCGATAGGATTCATCTATCCTAAATTTCTAGGTGAAAATATAATAATATAGGGGCATAGATGTCTGGAAGGGGGGCAAGGATTGCCACATCTTCCCCTTAGAAAACGAATGTCAACCAAAAAGTACGTTTTCCCATGTATAATTTGATTTCAGTCATAATAATTTACATTAATTATTATATTGAGGAAGCAGGAATGCGATAATGCAACACTATTATCGGGGTAATATGCCCCATGGAAAAATACCTTGTCTCTTCGTGGAAAAAATCTGCAGACGTCCATGATTAGGGGGGCATCTGCCCACCCCCGGCCCCCTGGGCGCACGCCTATGATCCCCGTGATGGAATATGTAGCTCAAAGCCAGGGCTTTAAGATCAAATTTGTTTTGTTATTGTTTTTATTAGTAATTACCTCAGTTTTCTTCCTCTGAAGTTAAATTATTCATGACGACGATTTATGATTACATTAAAGACATGAATGAACATACACAATGAACCCATTTTGGTCGGAACTCGAACTCGGAACCTTGTTTGGCAAGAAATACAAATATCCATAAGGCATGAGTGTTTCATTGGAGATGTTCCTCTACTTCCGTCATTTTATCACTAATATATTTCTTTAATATACAATAATAAATCACAACTACCTAAAAATAAATATTATTTTGCATTTTCACATGCATATGTTTTTTACGGTTAGAGTGTGAACTGGCACCTGTTTATTTAGATTGTTCTTTATGTTTCGTGTATAGTTAAAGATAGGACAAATGCTTGAGGAACGATTAGGGCTATAAGAATTCCGTCCGTGACAGAGTGGTTAGCACAGTGCGCTACGATGTCTGATGTCCTGGGTTCGAATCCCGTCCTGCGTATGGGTGTTCTTTGTGAGTGCCCCTTCATCAATTTCATCATATCACTCATCCTCGTTGTCGCGATTAGCAAGAGGTGAAAGAAAAACGACGCTAAATAAGAAAATAAAAAGACTTATAAGAATCATTCTTATTTCCGGACGTGTCCTACATTTCATAGTTATGTCTGGCCTCCGGAAGGAATTTGAAAGAAATCGTATACGTATTTTGGGCATCACGTAACGTCAAATTAGATGGAGAAACAGAAAATCTGAGGGGAGTCTGAGATAACGTGGTTCCTTGGAGAAGTATGCTTAAATCAAAGAGTGTGCATGGTTGCTACTGGATATTCGGAAAAGCAATTACAATCCCAGCTCACAAATTACTTCACGATTTTCTAGATCCGGAAAAGTCCGGATATATGTATAAAAGTGCTTACTTTGTGAAGTTTTATCGATATAAGTGTCGGTAATTTGTTCGAAGTAACAAGTAATTATTCTCCTTATTGGAGAAATAAGGCACACAATTCTGTTTTTTCCCAGTGTATAGTAGTTTTTTACATATTAATAAACAAGAACTTCCAGACTTTATTTACGAAATTGTGAATTTTCTCCTTCCCGAATTCATGGATTGTTTTCACTTCCTGGCCCCATGTCGACGAAAAACGTTCTGTCTTACATACACAAGTTGAAATCACATACAGCCGTGCTATTAGTTAGCAGTTGAGGAATTCTGAACTCAACCCTTCACTTAAACATTAATTTTTCAACTGAAGATGTGTCATATTCTCGTTATATGCTAAGATGTCCTAGTAACCCATTATAGTTACTGAAAATACGATCGTGTCCAACATTTTGAGACAATTTGTCCTACTTTCCGCTGAAGAGTGATCTGATAGCCCTATGTGTGATGGAAACTGTTTTTACTCAATTTCTGATATAATTTATTCCAACATTTCCTTCAACTTCTATTACCTTGTTATTACCTCCAATGCTTACACGACTTTTCCTTCGTGCTCGACCTTTGGGTTCAGAAATGTTTACAACACTCCCATCTCCCGCGTGTAAATAGCAGGCAACAACACTCTGGAAGACCATAATGTATAAAACTTGTTTACTACATATTTTACGAAAATATTAGAATGTTAGCTTGATATAACTGTGGATTGTAAGGAACGAAATTAAATACCTCTTTTATACGCACACTGGAACGAGCGCAGGCCTGCTGTGAGTCACTCTGGCAGTGAAGGTCACTGATCGAAGTAGTTAGTGCTTGCTTGCTTGCTACAAGCAGGGGCCTTATCTTTCCTCAAGGAAACACGGAAATCTTCGTTATCTTTTTTCGCCAGACTAATGGTGAACATTTACAGGAACGTAAGGAGTAGTATCGTATTCTATTGGAATTAGATTTCGTGGTGTTTAAAAGATATCATAACAATATGTAAATCTCTTTTGTGATCTACACTGAACTTCTTCCTTACGATTTCTAAACAACCAAAGAGCGTAGTGAACGTGAAACTACTTATTGTTCGCCACAATGGTATGTATTATACAAATGGTCTCTTATCAAAAACCCTATTATATCACAGGATGTGATATTTAAAACAATTCTACCACGTATCCAACGTAACCAATATTCAGATTGATTCCCAGCTTCTGTTTGGGTTATTTTGTGTCGCATTTTTACCTCTTGCGATAATCGCGACGATGAAGATGTTGGGTAATGATTAGGGACAATGATTTATGGTAAATAATATTAATGAATTTCGCATTTAAAAAGTTACAATTTCGGTATATAAAAGCGGTGAAAAAAGATCATTTCGTTGGAAAAGCGGAAAATAAAATTCAAAGTTAAGTAGTCTGCACCTACCTTCTTTAAGTGCTAGCAGCATATTAATTCAATTCAAAGTTACACCTGACTCCTTCACATCCCTCTTTACCATATCCTGAAAAGCTTTGTACCCTCTCAAAAAATTTAATTGTGAACATGTTTTTAGAATAGGCACATTCTTGCAAATGTCGTACAAGTCTTCATTGACAATATTTCTTGAATACTGAATAAAACTAACATTTTCAAAAAAAAATTCTTTACTGGATCTTCGCGGAGCCAGTCATTTAATTTTGTACAAGCCTTGTTGCCTTGAACTCTCGAGCACGTTCAAATACTGAAATAACTTTGGGCATTGTAATTCGCCAAAGAAACTATGAGTAAGCCCCCAAGAAGCACGGACACGAAAATCCTTGAAACTCGTATTTTTGTGTGGCACGTAATGGAGACACAGACTACACACGATCTTCTGTAGGCCTCTGATTGGAACTTTTTGGACCGCAAACTTTGGCTGAAAAAAAATAGTCCTACTAAAACATTTGCGTTTTAGCTACAAAAACATAACATTAACAGCAGAAAACTAATTTCCATATTTTCTGCATGACATCAACGTATTTACGCATTACGTTGGAGCGAGATAGCCTGAGTTGCAGGAATGGAGAAATGAACGAACGGAGAAGAAAGCGGCTAAAAACTTATCACTGACACCGTTTGCACTGTGCGGCATTGCGCTTCTGATGATGTAAAACTACTTTACGCAGTCATTGTCACCTGTAATGAAATGTTGAACTTTCACGAGCAAAATAACAGTCCAATGTTATGAAAGAAGATAAATTAATGTGTTTTTTTTGTTTTGACAACTGAATTTCGGTGTTATTTCGTGAACTTCGACACTTTTCGTTTCATTTCGCATTTTGATTTGTATTTCGCAGAACTTCGTGAATAAATTGGAGCCGAACATGGTCATAACTCCTATCCACTTCTCTCGAAACAAAATTATACAAACTTGAAAATAATTTCGCGTTTAAAGCGTTCGCGAAATTTCAGTGTCCCTAGTAATGATACAAATGCAATGCTACATCTAAACCTCAACAGGTTTCAAAAATGGATCCTCTGGCTTTGTAGAGAGTTACGGTGATTTTAATTTTTATTTTCATTTGGTATTTTAAGTCCACTTTATGCACACAAAGGCTAATCGAGACTGCGTCTATAGTTTAAATTGGGATCCTAACCACTGTGTCTCCACCGGGTATCGAACCGGGGACTCCTTGATTACAAGGCGACTCCTCTACTACAGCGCCATCGGGAAGGATATGAGAGAGAGAGAGAGAGAGAGAGAGAGATAGAGAGAGAGAGAGAGAGAGAGAGAGAGAGAGAGAGAGAGAGTTACGGTGACTACGATAATGAAGAATTGAAAGTAGCAGAACGACTAAGACATTCTTTTGTCAATATTGGGATTGTTAATGAATGTTATGAATGTCAGTTCAAATTGAAAAAAAAATAAACTAAAAAATTTCCAGAGTGCCGTTACAAATCGTTAATTTTTCTCTTTCCACACATTACTTTGCTACTATGTAGATATTTGCATGCTAAGACGTAGAAAGTGCTTCATTTTCAGTGTGTGGAATTGCGATTTATTTCTGAGAATGGAGTGGGTAGTGGGAAAAGGATCACTTCACATGTTTGGATTATACCCCGTTCCCCTACACACACGCACACAAAATATATCGGCTGTTGTTCTTATAAGGAAATATAACATGTATGAATTGTGTCAAGAAATATTGGAGCCTATTCACATCCCTACGGAACTTGGAAGAAAGCCCACATAGAGATTGGGAAGTTTTGTTACGACAAAATTGGGATGTATAGTAAATTAAAAAGCAAAGTCCTAGCTTTGCACTAAGCCTTGAAGGTGTATAGGGGGTGTGGAGTTAGTAGAGTTAGGGCCCCACGCTTTCTTCATCAGGCCGAAGGTGGGAATGATGTGATCAGCACCACGCCCCTGGCCGCCTTACCCCCCCTTCCCCAGAGTTTCCTCCAGGTACCCACTTTATACGACGCTGGGTGGGCACCAAAGCAGCTTGAGCAGGTGGACAAAATCCCGATTATCCCCCGTCGGGGATCGAACCCAGATCTCTCGCATGGTAATAAAACGCCCTAACCACTGTGCTACTGCGGCACATACAGTAATTAAGGCAAGAATTGTTTTAGCGTTTCGTTCAACGTTTTTAGGCGAATCATTTTCGGAGATATAACGTGTAGCTCTTGTCGGTTCTGCGACCTGGCTTGAGAAAAGGCGATTTTCTGACGAAAAACATTCCACCTGACAAGTCACGTGACTTTCCTACATTTCCTGTGCCTGTTGGCTTTTGCACGAAAGACGAGTTGCTCTTGAGACAGACAGAATCACCCGATCACCTAATGGTGCAATGTGTGTTGCCTACCCTTCCGGCATTATTTACTGCCATTAAAGTCTTATGGGGAAGAACTTTTTTCCACCACTGTACATGGGCATTTCTCAAAAATAGGGGTAGAAACGAGATGATGATTTCATAAAAATATAAAATTGTTTAAAATTTGTAAAATTAATGAAATATTCTGTCCTTAAGGAACCTAATCAAACATCAATCTTGGCCAAGATCATTTGCCCCTTGTTAATCAGAAAATTAAAATTTGTCAAATTGACTTGTCCACGGAGTGAAGATGGAGCAGAAATAAATTACATCAAACATGGTTTTCAGAAATTGTTTACATGTAATTCATAATATTGCAGTATTGTTATTAGGGGCCTACTAGGATGGCACCTTTCACTTTCTTTTTTAAATAGAAATAACAATAACAAATTTATTTATCAATAACATATATTATTCATTTGGTAAACAAGAGATATAAGGAAACAAAAAAAAATATTTGAATCTACAAAAACTCACTTTAAAAGGATAGCTGAGCCTAAAATTACAAATAGTTTTATTAATTGGGATTCAACAAATGATAAAAACACAAAATTTTCCACCTCCGTGAACAACTCTGTCCACAGAGGGGACAAAATGTTTTCTTTTGTTGTATTACTTCATGGAAATTCAAGTTATTCAAACAGAAATTTTCAGATGAGTTCTGTACATAATGTTTAGAACTCAAATCGTATTAATGAATGGTTTGCAAAATTCCTCGCCTTGAAGGGCTTGTGATCTGAATAAAATTGGAACATTTGAACTTAATACCAAAAATCTCGCACAAAAGGCACGGTCTCTTGAATCACAATGGCAACTATTCCCTCAAATTTCCTGATGTGGAGTGAACAATGATGCAATCTGTGTTTTTTTATAGGAATTATTTTACCAGTTTCCACGGAGTGGAGAGTTCTTCCTGAAACATTATATTTTTACATTTTAAAACCTAAGATTCTTTTAAAATATTTTTTTATATGTTCTTAGGGGGTTGTAAAGTGACTGAAATTAATCACAATATATGAAAACTTAACTTGAACAAAGGAAATGACATTAAAATAATCCATATTCATAAATTTTGAATGTAGACAGTCCATGGAGGGGAAAATCTACATATTCTGTGTAAAATTATGAAAAAAGGAAAATTATTTCTGGAAGAAATAAAGCTTATGAATCTTGTAAATAGTACCTAATTAACTCCCACTGGAAAAAATTCGTAAATATTTATGACTGCTGAACATGTTTTGTACCCCTTTTTTTGAGTATGACCCACATGAGCATGTCTAGATTCAGATTCACACTTAAAATCTGAATCTGTACAAAAACCCTCCCTTTTGTGAAACAGCATCCTGTACTAGGGGAATTGCTGCTCAAGGTTGACAGATGGAGACCATCTAAGACAAGGTGGGGAGTTATGTAACGGGCAAAATTATTTATTGTATCGGCAGAAGTGGCATCGTCAGCCTTGAGCAGCAATTTCCCTAGTACAGGATGCTGTTTCTTTAGTTAGTGTCTCTCGATACTTGCTCTAACCTTCAAACAACCTTTCTCTTCTAGTGGCCATGGTTGCCTAAGCCCATTACCCACTGTCTTGCCCTTCAGGGGACAAGCTATCAGGATGATCACTATCTCATGCACGTGGAGAGAATGTGTGAACATGAACACATGTGTATGTGGAGACCTTGGGTCTCTGAGGACACTAGCGACTGCTATTTGTGGCGTGACATTAGATTAAGACCATCTAAGGTGGAGAGTTATGTAACGGGCAAAATTCTTTATTGTATTGGCAGAAGCAACACAGTCATCCTTGAGCAGCAATTCCCCTACTACAGGATGCTGTTTCCTAAAAGGGAGGGTTTTTATACCATTTTAGTTGGTGTGTCTCGATACTTGCCCTAACCTTCAAGCAAGCTATATATTCCAGTGGCCATTTTCGCCTAAGTCCATTTCCTACTGTCTTGCCCTTCAGGGGACAAGCTATCAGGATAATCACTATCTCATGCACACGTGGAGGATATGTGTGAACACATGTGGCGACCTTGGGTCTCTGAGGACACTACCGATTGCTATCTGACCTAGCCACACTTGATGACAGATAACTCACACTTGCGTTTGCTAGGCCACACCCTGTTGGTCAAAACTGTGATGTTTACCAAGAAGAGGGAAAGATGGTATCTTTCCTTTAAGCTTTCCTAGAGGAAATATTGGACATGCTATCTTTGTGTCTTGTTTGGTAGAAAGTCTGCACAATAAGGAATTTCACTTAATGTAGGAGACTGGTGTCTACTATTGTCAATACAATAAAGAATTTTCCCAGTTATAAATCGCAATTAACCTAATTTTACAATATTAACTTCACATGTAAAGGCAATAATGTGAAGAGAAACTCAACAGTAATTGACTATTGGAAAGGGAAGGAAATCAATTGCGAATTAGAGGTGAATTTCTATGTAATACTTTAAATGTATTGACTAATGAATAACAAAGAATTATTTTTTACAAAAGATATTGACAATTATAGTGCAAATAATACATAATTATAGAAAAATGTAGTAATATATTATTCCAGGTAAATATCTGCCAAACAGGGGGTAAACGTTTTGAGAAAGCACCCAAAAGTCAACCTCACTTATACATAGTAACTGGTAAAATTTCTGGCTACTCCAGTCTTGTAGGGCAATGAGGCTCTGGATCTACTGGACTTGTAGCCAGTATAATCCTCTGTAGGGTGGTGTGCTAAACATCAATAACCACTTATTATAGTAGATTTACAAGAGAGAAATTAGCAAAATGCTGATGATTACACAATTTTTTTTTAAAGAAAATTAAAACACTTTCGTCTGCAAGAACATGTGCATGAGCGAACAACAGACATATAACTGCACGCTAATGCAGTCGAATTTCGGTCATAAAGGAACTCGTGGCTTCCAAGCTCCCAGAAGGTTAGGCTTGGCACCATCACATCCATGACTTGCTATGTCTGTCAGATAGATTGTTCTGCAAAGAATATTAATAAAGTATAGGGATTGAGAGGTTTAGGTTTTGTCTTCCACTGCAGCTTTCTCTTCCATCCTCAAAAAAAATAAAATCTAAATTGTGAAAACATGCGACAGGACATTGACTTGGATTAATATAAGCTGCAATTTTTCACGCCTATGGAGAAAAATTCATGCAGAATTCATGAATAATTCCTGGAGCCAATAATTCATGGAATTCAAGGAATTCCCAGTGAGTAGCCACCCTGTAGTAATACTCAGTACCAAATATATCAAACATGAAGTATTTTGTCCTCAACAAATTTAAAATTTCTGTTGTCATATTTTTTTGTTCGTTCAAATCCTACTTTTACTGCACTGCTACAGAAATATTGATTTTTTCCACTATAACAGTAAAATTTCCTTACATTTCCAGGACTTTTCCAGAAAAAATAAATTTCCAGGTTGGTAGACACCCTGATAATAATTACACCAAATGAGCAATCATGTTTCTAAAGTTATACCCTTACCACGAGAGTTTAAAAACACAATGAAAGCATGATTTCTGGTGTATTTGAAAGAAAAACTTGATAAAATCAAAATGCAAACTTTGAGCAAAAATAACACTGAAAAAGTCCCTACCTATAACTAATGTTACACAGTATGTGCCAAATAGCACCTAGAAATCAATGTCCAGTTTTGAACCTTGCCAGTGGCATACTTGATCTTGCCGTTGGGATAGAGTACATTAGTGCCACATATGCAGGGTGAATCTGTAACTTTGTAACAGGCTAAATGTTTCCTAATGGATAATAAACTTCAGCACCACATGATAAAATGTGCACAACATGAGTCAGCGGGTAGAATTTTTAGAACACAAGCGATACCCTCCGTACAAGGTCGGCATCTCAATAATTTCAAATGATAAAGATGGTTGTGTAGCACCTATCCTAATTCCAAATGACTTGTGTGGAAAACATTTATTAATTTGGTCAACCAAAAACTTACTTTACAGTTTCAGTGAGTCTGTTGTTTGGTAACAGCTAATATTTTCAACCCAAAAATCACAACTTAACACATCACATGAAATTGCATTGGATAGGACACCTGGAAAATCCTTGTCCACCTAAGTAGCAGCTTCTGCCCATTAGCATATTCGCACGTGCACCCCCAAATAAATCTGCAATGTAATTATTTTTTATTATACTTATTCACTGAACACTATCTCTTTCAAAACATCAAACGTTCCCAGGCCCCATCACTAACCTTATATGCCTCGTTTTGCAATCACATCAGTGCACTCAGAAGCTGCTGTTTGCAGCATGCAAGGTGAGAGAAAGGATTGGCGCCTGTAGCTTGCAGTATGATAGGCTTTACGCACACTGCTGGTGCTGTGTTCACAACACAGTGTTGCAATCCCATTCCATTAGAGATCGTGTGGCGGAGTAGAGGCAGCCCACACATCATAAATAGAGGGATTCTTTTTGGAAAAGGGACATTTCTATCGTCTTCGCCCACCCTGTTCAGAGCATTGCAGGGGCAAGCAACAAGGGGAGGAGGGGGGGAGGGACATCAACCGAAAGCAAAAAGCGTGTTTTACTGCAGCTTGGACAAAATAAACTGTCCTTGTGGCGCTGTAGTCGATCAACACACGCAGGGAGGGAATGTCGACCAGTCAGCTGTTTTCATTGTGTGCTTGTTCATGTGTTGCAAAATTGTTGCACTGTCAAAAGCTCGTTCCTGTTATAGTGCGAAGTGATTTCAAGATGAAAGGGAAAACTGTACACAGCGAAAGCATATACATAATATTTAACGTTGTTGAATATTTGGAAGGAAGTTAGCTATAATACGTGCTGCGACTGTATTAATAATACAGATATGGTGGAAGGGAAAGAGAGATTCTGAAGTACAAAGCAGGGCAGTGTTGACTGAGTGAGTACTGTTGTTTTCTTTAATATTTATTATTCTCTTGATTTTATTTTGGTCAGTCGATCATTAGAAATAAAGAACTGCTAGATAGATTACAACTGTTTCTCTGCATATGGTCTTTGGATCGGCTACCTTGTTTGCAGGAGCAGCTCGAGATAAAATTTTCACCAGGGTGAGATGATGCAGGGGGCATGCTCGTACATTTTGAAGAATACAGTCGTGTATTTCCGGAGGAGTACTTGCATAAAACATGTGAAACATGCCCTTTTCTTGATAAATCAAGATTTAGAACAGAACTGCAAGTAATGTACCTTTGCAGTGACTTCAGATGTTTTTCCAGTGCCCTTGACTTAATAGAGAACAATTTACACAAGACATTGAGTGAGGTATTCAAGTTACTGAAAGTGTTACTAACAAATCCGATGACTACGTGTGAAGCTGAAAGGCATTTTTCAACATTAAAACGCATCTAGACATTTCTACGTAGTGTCATGGGAGAAGAAAGACTGAGTACTTTGGCAATGTTGTCAATTGAAAAGCAGTCCATAAGAAATATTGATAATTTTAACGAAGAAGTAATTCTCTAATAAAAAGGAAAGCAGAATGAACTTTGTGTACAGACATCTTATGAAAGAAATGTAAGAATTTTGCTTCAAACTGACTCTGTTCAGAACCATCAGACTTTTGTTTTTTTATAAATAATTGTATTGATACAGAGGAATTTTATATATTAGTCATAAGAATGCATATTAAAGATTATGCTAAATTATCCTGTGAATCATCAATGTTTATTATCCAGTTGAGACAAATCTTCAGTGCCCACCGAAAACTATATCCTTTCATAGTTAAAATACAATTGCATAAATACACGCATCTAGTTTTAACATAGGTATGAAATTTATGTAAATCACAGTAATTTTATTAATGTTTGTAAGTTTCTTTATTTCTTACTTCATAGTTGTATCTCTTGCATGAAAATTGCTTAATACGATTTGGGTGCACACCCAGAAGTTCAGACCACGAGCCGTCACTGGTCCACCTTATGAAATGGGAAATCAATTTAAATTACACTTTGTTGGATAAGTATATTGATTAGATGCAAATTTTATACAAAACATTTTTCTTTTGGTATGGCATTCAAATGAACAGAAAGCAGAAAGCTTGTTTGATTGTTAATAACAGAAATATAGTTCAGTCGATTTAGTATTCAAACAGAATAAGAAAAGTAAAAACTGTTGTAGAGTGAAAACATTAACACTTCCCCTAGAACCACGGATGGGTCATATTTGACCCACCATTGGAAATAGTGTGTTAACGTATTTTCTTGATGCAGCATCGGATTTATTTACTGTTTTTTCTCCAGATACATCAAATACCATGTTTTGTGCACAATCTGGCAACATCTCCTTGACTGCAGTGCAGGAGGGTGACCAGAGTTCTGCAACAGCTCAGTCATATCTGAATAATCACACTATCGGAATGCTGCTTGCATTTTGTTTGGTGCAGTAGGTTGTTTTGTCGTACAGAATCGTTGTGTAAATATCATGTGAATACTTGACAATGGCCCGGCGTCAACAACTTGCTACTGAACTTGATATTCTTGATACTCCAGAAGAAGAATCTGAAGGGGAGGCCTTAGAATTTCCATCTGACGTAGAATCTCATCTCTTACCATCTGACTTGTCATCCTAAGACGATACTACGCCAGTTGGAGTTATAGGAAATTTCGACAGAGCAGGTTAAGTACTTGAAATTTTTAATTTCATAATTTTCTCATATTGTTTCCCTTGCATTGTAATTATCCGAAAGTGCTCCTTTTTTTTTCAGTTATTGTCTGCTCAAAATTGTCTAGATATATCAACAATTCCGAAACTTATTCAATTATTGACAAATAATCCTATGCTTTCTATTGTTTATCAGGGACGCATTGTTATTTTCTTCTGCTTTCGGCACTATTTTCAACAATACACTCTTTGTACATAAAATGCCGAAAGAGTTATCACTTGTATACCCGACAGACAGAACTTAGAACTCACTTTTTACAGTAAAATATTTTCACCATGTTGTCATCATCATAATTTATTTATTTCTTTGAAACTTCTGAATACAGAAATAAATACATTTTGCATCAGGACATCAAAAACATAAAACGAAACAACGAAGAGACAAATAAGGTATAGTGGAACCACAAGCAAAACAACCTGCGCAGACCTGGGACTCCTGTGCACCGTACTGCCATGACGAGGGGAGGGGGAGAGTGGACCATGCTTCCTTATGGCCCGAGCTGAAGGGAAGAAAGGAAAGTTGTGTGGGGACTTTTCGTTCAAGGTTTTTCCCTTGTGGTCGATCTATAACAATACGTAAAAACACGTCCACACATCGGTACATACACATTCAAATGACTTCAATGTTTTTAGTAGGTGATTTATACTTGTGTGCACCTCACATTAGAAAAATACTGCACATGCCTGTGTACTTTTATGTCTGAGACACATGTGTAGGTTATCTACACTGTGTTTATTTGGTCTTGTACGTTTTCATTTGCTGTAAAAATAACTAATTATGCTTTTTAATTCCGTATTTCATATCTGTTTTTTCTCTGATGAGGTCATTCAAGGTCAGGGGCACCTCAGAATGTGTTCAGAGATCGTGTTGGACCTACTCCACATGCAAAACGTAATGTGAATGAGACTTGCATCAGTGCTTGGCAACTAATGATAACTGGCAAGATTGTGAACTGCACCGTGATAGAGGCACATCGTGTACTGGAAGCAGAAGATTGGTCGTTGAACATTGAGGAGTTGGAAGCTTTCTTAGCTATACTGTACATCCAAGGTGCCATAGGAGCTAGGGGCTTAGAACTGGACTCATTGTGGTCAACGTAATGGGGCAATCCTTTTATAAAGGCGACAATGTCTTGTGACAGATTCAGCGAAATAATGCGTTTCTTGAGATTTGATATTAGATCCACAAGGTCGGAAAGACTGAAAGAAGACAAATTTGCGTTGGTTTCAGAAATCTGGTATGATTTCATTGCAAATGCACAATGGAGTGTATATAACCATTGATGATCAGGTCTTCCCTTCTAGATGCCGCTGCAGATTTACGCAGTTCAAGGCATCCAAACCAGATAAGTATGGGCAGAAATATTGGATGACTATAGACAAAGAATCGAAGTATATAGTAAACGCTTTCTCGTACCTAGGAAAAGATGATACTAGGCCAAATAATGAGCGCCTTGGTGATTTTTGTTGTAAAGTGGTTGATGGAACCTTATTTGAAGAAGGAAAGAAATGTAACCTGCGACAACTTCTTCACCTCCTTGTCTCTCTTAGAAACTTTGAAAGCAAATGCCACAAGTCTTATTGGCACCATGAACAGAGCTCGTAGGGAAATACCAGTTTGTGTAAAGAATGTAAAAGATAATTTATACAGTACAGTGGTGCTGAAGAAGAATGATACGGAAAGACCAATAAAAATGTTCTCATTCTCAGCACTATGCATCCTGATGTTCAAATTGACACTGGTAAAAAAAAGAAACCGGACACAGTAATATTTTATAATAACTCCAAATATGGAGTTGATGTGGTGGATCAGATGGCCCGCAAATACTCCGTGAAAGCACCACCCAGACGCTGGCCAGTTCACACGTTCTGTAACTTGTTGGATTTGGCAGGAATAAATGCATGGGTTGTGTACAATGCATTGAATGAGAAGAAACTGAATCGAAGAGACTTCCTTCTACAACTAGGGGAAGTGCTTGCCGAGAAATATGCAGCAACGAGGATGGCAAACTTCCACAACACTAAGCACACATGGTGTCAAGTAAAGAAAAACTGCACAGGAAACAAATCGTTTGTGAAGTGTCACGCTTGTAAGAAAATCATTTGCAAAAAGTGCACAACCAAAAACTATTGTGTGTGTTCAATTATGTGACATCACCTTGTAAAACTACACAATACTCTATGTTGTCCTTCATATTTCATATGAAAGTACTGTGTGTGTGTTTAATTTCAAATAAATATAAACATGTAATATACATAAAGAGATTATTTTTATATGCAGCTATTTCCATCCCTCAATTGATAATCGCAAAATGGGAGCAGTGGGTCTTAAGTGATCCAACCGTGGTTCTAGGTAAATCTGATTTTTTATCGGGGGGGGGGGGGGGGGGGAAGGTGTTGACCCCCGAAATGTGAAATTACTTGTTTGTGAAAAGTCAAGCAGGTTCAAACACAAAGAAGCGGGAAAATAAAGAAATAGCAGTTGACTCAGCCACGGTTCTAGTGTTAACTGTAAAAAAACAGAACTAGTTTGTTTCCATATTCTACTATTAATCCAAAGAATGAACGTTTCACAATTTTAAAAAATTCCAAATATAACAGGTTTATGTCAGGGTCTAAATTTTCCCCATTACTTTTAACGCTTTTTCTTGAACGATGTGTGTGAAAGTTGATAACAAAATATAATAACTATATATTTCAATACACTTACTGTATTACATAAAAAATAGTGAAAAGGAGAATATCTATGCAGTTGTGCTGCATATTCCCTCATTTGGTGCATCAAGTAGCTAGAAGTCTCTCTCCATGGATGGTATTATTATTATTATTAATATAAAAATTTAGAACAAAAGCAGTGATGTATACATCCCCCTGCCCCAACGGTGTAAAGAATGCACTGTAACTTCATGCATTTGTAATGCAAAGGGCTAGTAAGCATGCGCATCAACCACAAAAATGTGTTAATTATCTCATGAATATGATAAATTCAAATTTAAGCAATGTTTAACGAGGGAACAACACTATTATTGGGGAAAATGTGCCTTCCTTGCCCCCTGGAAAATATCCTGCAGACGTCCATGCTTGTAAGTAGAAAAGAACTGATATTTGATACATCACCCGATACAGAATAATAGTTTTGTACAGTATGCAAATGCATACTGGGTGGAATGGTCCAGTTTCCTGTGGCTTGGGCATCAAGAGAAGAACCTGGCATTGCATGAACATCAACAACCACGATGTTCCAGTTTCTAGCTGCGAGGGATTGTCTCCAAGCAAGGAACCATGCGAAATGCCAAGGTCTGAATCTTTAACAGGATGGAAAAACTGATCTGGTGGATAAGAAATACCAACCTCCATGGCAGAGTGGTTAACATAGCAAGCAAGCTACAACTACAGAGTTCCTGGGTTCGAATCCTGGCATGGGTGTAATCCGAAATCCGTTTTATACCTTTAAAATACCAGCTCTCATCTCATACATATCCCTGAAGACACGAGAAAGCAATGCTTTAAAGTGCAAACACACAGTTGTGAGAATAGCATTAATAATATATATATATATATATATATATATATATATATATATATATATATATATATATATATATAAATCTGACCAGGGCCCGAACCCGGGACTCTGGCATACCATGCCATTGCTCTAACCACTGAGCTACCGAGCTGGCCTGGCCTCGCCTGATTTTTCGCTATCGCCATTTTACCTTTGTATCATCAATCTCTAAATTGTATTTTAGCTTAACAATGCTTACTCAATAGTTGCACCATAAAATTAGACAGTGCTCATGATTGCATTCATATACTGTATATGCTTATTTCTCTTTGACATTCCTGCCAGTAAATACTCAAACTGTAAACACCTACAAAGTATCATGAAGGAAAGTATGCTTACCTTATTGTTGACAAAAGCAATGATTGGATCTAATTCTGATATTACAAAAGCACCACACTTTATAAATGGAACTCGACCTGAAACAAAAAAAAATGTATTTCTTAAAACATGAGTTATTCAATAAAACTGCAAAAATGGTCAAATGAGGACAAAACATTTCAAGAAATATGATTTCAGTACACAAAAAGGAAGTACTCAATTATGAATGAAACATGTCTTTTGTTCCGGTTCCCATTGCCATGAACCTCTTGAGCAGGGGGTACCAAAATTATTAGGAAAAAAACAGTTTCACAGATAAGCGAGTATTTCATCTCAGTATATTAATTTGCTACCACCAAGTCTGTCATTCCTTAAAACATAAGATTTGCGTAATTAGCAAGAAACGGATCTATATGTAAATTCATATTTAAGTATGAAGCTGAAATCTTATTTTCCATTATCTTTGCACATCATGGCATGTAGACTTGAAAAATTTGGTTTTTATTGTCCATATTTGTACATGTATTAGTTTTTGGCTCATATTTTACATATTAGTTCCATATTTTAGAACACTTCTCAAAATATACTCCATATTCGCGCAATAACCATTGTCCAGTGTGACCGAAAGAGTTGAGTGAATTTCTTGCAAATAACTGACAAAGTCCGAAGCGATGTTAAACAAAGTTTACGACCTTTTTTATACCCTCCAATTGCGTTAATTACAAGCATTTTCCTCCCCCACCTCCCCAATGTTTGCTTTTGCTTGAAATGTCCCCAAGTCGGTGAGAAAATAGTGGGAGGGGCAGGGGATACACCGTACTGTGTATTTTCACTAAGCACTCAGAATAACTGGGTGGGGTAACTCACGCCAGATGCCAAATAGTTTCATTCACAACTCCTCATGCTGCGGGGACAGGTATTCAGATTTACCCATTATGCTAGCTAGCTTTAGGGGAAAGACTTACAGTACCGGACACTCTAAGTTTATTGGCAATAATTAGAAAATCAGTAGGCAGAATATAATTTGAAAACATGAATATTATACTTCCAAGATAATCTTTAATAAGAACATGGAATCATTGTGGGAAAATGGAAACTAAAGTACAAATAAAACTGCAAACAAAAAATAGTAACATTTGAAGAAAAGCAAAAATTGTTGTACAGTACCGGACAGGCAATGTGTTAGCTTACAGATTAGTTAAAAATATAAAGTAAATACCACTGACAACCTAAATGCAGTGGCAAGGCATTAGCCTACAGTTTAGCATGTTCTTGTAATGTTCACAAGTAAAGTACAAGATGCTTTCCTCGTGTGCACATTGGATGTGCACCCAAGCATTACATGAGAGGCATTGCGCCCATTCTTCATTGAATGTCTCGTGACAAATGATGCATTCTGTTTCTTTCTGACTGGAACTGAAGTCCAGGTGTTTTGTCTTCTTCTCCTTCTGTAATCTTCATCCTCCTTTGCTCTCCTTTCAGAAGTGCATGATGGGTTTCCTCGTTTCATCTTTCCAACGTCCTGCATGTCTCGTTCATTTAGTCTATTCTAGGATTTCATTTTCTTCTTTACAGATTAGTCAACAAGGGTCCCAGTTCAGAGGCTGTGGAGTTGCTATTGCTCTGTGTTGAGTGTGTTGATGTGGCAACTGGCAGATCATTCGGCAGTGGCATTACAGAAACATAGTCCACATTAGGCTCTGTAAAGTTCTCAGAGGGAAGAAAATCCAGAGGGGAGTGATTTTTGTGTGTGTACATATCTTCCTGTTTGGTACCTTGTTTCATTTGTACTTGGTACAGAGTCTGAAGAAGACCTTGCTAGAAGGTTGAAACGATATGTATAGTTTACGTTTTAAAATAAAATAAATTTCTGCCTTGGTCAGCATATTGAGTTTTTCAAATCAACAAATATCTCTGGGTTCCTAGTAAAAAGACCTGTACAGCACATAGCTGACTGTGCAAGTTCCATTCTGCAGATGGAACAGAAGCGGTGTTAACAAGCCCAGCAACATCCTTCCGTATGATTGGTTTTGAACTTCTTATTGTCCGGTACTGGAACTCTTCGTTGTCCAGTACTGTACGATCGCCACATGATAGCACCTCGTCCAATTTTACATTATTAGCAGATGTTATCGTGAATTTTTTATAAGCTATTACGAACTAGATGGCTATATGCACACTTACCTATAAAACAATATATCCTGCTTAACTGGAGGAATATCACAGTGAAAATAACTTTCGACACAAATTTTTCCTACGAACTGCTTCAGCCATTCCCTTTCCCACGACACTCCGTGCAGACTTGCATGCCCAAACTATGGATTGGATTGATTTGGTGTTTTAAGTCCACTTTATGCACACTAAGGCTAATCCGAACTGGAACAGTTTAAAGTTGGATACGAACCACTATGTGCCTCCACCGGGCATGCCCAAACTATGTTGAACATTGATACATACACGTCGTACTGGTACCTGGCAACTGTTGCTCTGTAGCGATCGAAGCGAGAACTAGCGTTGTCTGGTACTGTAAGACTTTCCCCTATACATGCCAGAGATATGACAATCTTGTACACTCAGGGTTTGGGTATGCACAGTGAAAATTAGTGTAGATTTAACAAGTTTATTACACATAATGTATATATCTACACAGAACGAATTCACTATATCTTCTTACATAACTTCACTGCACTGCACTGCGTTACATTGTCCCTGAAGATAGGGTTCGAAGCTCCTCAGTTTGAATTTTTGGAAAGGGAGGGCAGTGACCATTCAATTTTTCCTCTTATCAGGACCAGTGGGGAAATATGGGACCTTATTTTCTTAGGGCATCAATTAAATGTTGCATCATAATTTGTCTTATGAGGGCAATAGGGCATTAGTTTGCGACTCACGGAACATTTAATCTGCCTTCCTACTAACAGAAGAATACTACTACAAATCAATATGAATTTAATATAAGCTTATAATCTTTATAGTTTATTTAATTTTACTCAATTAATTAATTAATTAATTAATCTCAGCTAACTTCAGTAATTAATTAACTGCTTAATCACCTGTAATGTGAAACTAATAAACGGTGACAGCAATTTTTCGTATAATCTACCTGGTAGGCTGAGGGATATTGCTATATATAGTCTCCGTTCTACCGGAGTAGGCCAAAAGATGAAGCCAGTTCTACAACGGCTGTTGTGAGATGTATAATCTACTAGTAGGCCGAAGAATATGGATACCCTTTGTTTTCATTCTACTAGTAGACAGTCTCCAAACAGCAAAACAATTCACGAATCTAACCGTAACCTGATACAATGCATATTCGTTCTACATGTAGGCCACACTGTAGGAGGTTGAGCCCGATACAATGCATATAATCTACCAGCAGACCGTACAAGGAGTATATATAATCTACAAGTAGGCCGCACTGCAAAAGGCACTTCCCTGAGCACCCGTGTACTTACTTATGCTGGTCTATTTGTGGGAGCAGAGCTCGACCATGAGTCACCGAAGAGCCCACACAGATTGACTGGGCTGCAGCCACGTTCTTGTTTATATGCAAATCTGAGCACAGCGCCAGCACCTCTAGTGGATTTTCATGAACTACAAGAGCACTGCTTAACGCTGAGTGCCATCTATACGGGATAACACTGAACTATTACAACAGTAACGCTCCCAAGTGAGATACAGTAGAACTTCGTTGTCTACCATGCTTTGCAGTGAAATCATATGCAGAAGCGATAACAGAATAGGTAAGATTACACAATGTGATTCTCAACAATGACAAGAAAAAGGGAAAATGTATAACCTTGTAAGGATCTCGAAGGATCGTTGCATGCTATTGTGAAACACTTGAAATTTCTGTTTGTTATCAACAATAGGGAATGAGGGTTCAAGCATCCTCTCCTGATTGTTACAAACGTTATTTTGGCAATGTTGGAAGAGAGTCCCAAGTCGAGCAGCCCAAATAAGTCCACATTTAACTCTATATTCTGGTGAAAATAACTATTTATTTACATATTTAACACATTTTTGCTACATATAAATCCATTCCCTGGTGATTAGCCTTCAAAAAATGTAGGTGGGTTTACTCTCATTATGGTCTTTCCATGTGGCATGGAGTATTATTCTGATAGTTCAGCTCTGTTATTCTGGATGGAAGTGGATTTGTACAAAATGTTTTGTTTCTAGCTTTATTTTTTCATACACTCAACGTTCTTTTTTCTTGCAATGTAGCTTCCGGGAACCTGGCCTATTCTAATTCCCAGAGAAACATGCAAAACATGATAATCCAATACTGGGAAGAGCTGCTCATCTAGTACCATCTCAGATATGTACGTTTATTTCAGTTTTCATTTTCTTAATAAAAAAAATATGTGATATTCAAAATGTAGGACATGCCTGGGAAAAAGAGTGTGTAAGGTAAATAAGTGGAGCAAATTTACAATACCGGACCCCTCCCCGATTTTTGTAATATTTCGCATACTCGCTAATTGAGGCCTCCTAATAACGAATGTGAAGTTAAAATTTGGGGGTCACGCGTAGAAATTCCAAAATAAGCATAATTGAGTGGTCCGTGATCGGAACGGAAACCCTGGATTTCTCCACGAAAACAATGTTTATTGCAATATTTTACATTTTAGAACGAAATTTATGTATTCCTGATATTACTACGATCCCAAATTTTAACTATGCTTCACTAACCTAACCTTACCGTGAATGGTTTGTGGGGCTATGCGTGAATGGTTTGTGGGGGACCATAAAAAAATGTCAGTTTCGTGGCACTTGAGCGACAAATTTTAACTACACAATCGTGATAAAGTGTCCTAAATTATTGACTATGCGAAATATGAACGAATCCTCTGTATTATTAATATGTACCCAACTAAAAGTTACTAAACAAAACTTACGAAAGAAACAACTATTTCCTACCTTCAAAGTTGCCACCTTCCTCATATCACGCAGATTACTGAACAAGTGAACGCTACGTTGAACAAACATGGTTTCCATGCTTGTATACGGAAAACAATTGAGGCAATTGAAAAGCTTATTTTACAACTTCTACACGTCAATTAACAATTTCAACATGTCACCCCCACATGTTAAACTCTGATACTTCATCAGGACTACGTATTTCATGAGTATAAGAAGTATGATAGAAATTACGGATGGGTCCGGTATAAGTAATAAAATATAGCATAACATTATTGAATTAATGTGATATGCCACTGGCATGTACCTATGTATCCCCTTCTCCAAATAAATAAGCATTTATGTGCAGATTAAAGAACTCTTGACATGTCACAGTCCAAAAAATAGGTACAAGTTGGGAGCTGAGAAGACTGCCAGCGCGGGGTGAGGTTCGGGGGTGAACGGGGAGGAAGTGTGGGGAGGGAAGCTTCGACTTGGTGTTCAATTTTTCAGTGTTGCCAGACATGCAGAAGTCCCTGTAGGAAAGGGTGAGAATCTGATAATGGAATCGGGACTTACAGTGTGAGGTGCAGTCTGGCGTTCGGAAAAGTAAATATACCAAAATGTAAATATAAACGAGGGAGAAAATGTACTACCCTGCATAAGTTAAAATTAATTGATCCATGTCCAGGAAAGAAGCATTAACAAGATGCTAGGAAATACACAAAAAGCACGCACACACCCTTACTTTCTTAGTCACGTTGGAAGCAGATTGCTTTGATTTGTGAAGTTTTATTCCATTATTATTATTGCTTTCACTTGTTACTATGTAATATGTTCCATTCATTTGCAATGCGTTTTCGTACCATGCCTTTTTTTATTTATGCCGCTGCCACCCTGAAAGGAAGACGAGCTGGCTGCACACGGCGACAACAGGCAGGTCAGTTTCGCATTCCTCAGGCTCGCAGTCTTCTCAGCTCCGAACTGTACTGTTTCACCATTGGATTAAAATATTACTTGTTATATGTATTCACACATGGTATGTTTCACTATAGCTACCTCCTAATGAAATCAAAATTTCCATATGTTGTGCATTGTTTGTGAACAAAATCATGTTATTTTCATTAGCAACCTTTGTCACATGTTAGGTTTTCAGAGGGATCTTCATCCCTTGATATTCAATAACAAAGAGAAAAAAAATCACAACTTGTATCAATGAAAACAAAAACAAACAAAAAATACTGGCTTCACCAACCACATTTTTTTTTTTAAGAAACTGACAAATTGCAGACGAAGTTGAAAAATATTACTTTAATTGCTATTTTTCCACCCCTGACTTAGTCACATATAGAATGTTTCACTATAACTCCTGATGAAATCAAAATTTCCATATCTTACTGGGCCAACAAACTTTCTCAAAATCATGTAGTCTGTTGACCACTTTTTCTAAAATGTAGGTTACAAAATTTACTAGAACTAATGTCCTACCGTAGGCTCATTATTTGTATATGATGTCCTATATACAAAATATAAAAGACTGAATTACCAGATGGTGACATATTTTCTGCATTGCTCCTCATTTCCATTTGGAAATCCAACCCACACATCTTGAGGAAAGCCTGCACAGCCAAACAATTTGCATTATCAGGTAACAGTATCTGCTCTACATCATGTGGCTGGTAGAGTTTCACATCCTGCGGCCATGGTTCCTGAGCTATAAAAGAGAAACACAAAAAATAAATTTTAAGTTCTACCATCATATACTTACGTTACCATATTACTTATCACATCATCCTGTGATAAAGGCTATGCATTCCATGTGCATATACCACCTGAATGAAAATTGTTTACAGGTTGAAAAATTGGTTGGACACAAATCATGCTGTGCTCAATGATGTTTCTAATTATGGTATTGTCGGTAACGATTAGATAAGCCGGTAACACATTTCTTGAAATTTACAGGAGAAAAGATGGTAACATTATCGTATGAGGGAAACGGATTCCCTCACATTTACAGGAGAAAGTACTTACGGAAATCATTTTCTTTAGAGTTGAGGAAGTTCCTGAATGTAGATTTCATCCATTTTAATGTGAATGCGTGTCGTTTTCTGCGAAAATCTCTGTCCGACATGCTGTTTCTGCTCCCGCCATTTGCTTTCTGCACGAGAGTGCAATGTTCCGTGTGTTAAGATGATGCAACCAGTGTTTCAGGCTCGCCGTGTTTTCACTAGAACATGACGTGTCGAGTATTTTTAATTTTTTTTTTAACTATGCTTGCTTAACCTAACTTAACCTAACCTTACGGAAATTGGTATTTGGGGCTAACGTCAATGGTTTTTGGGGCTAAAGTCAATGGTTTTTGGGGCTAACGTCAATGGTTTGTGGGGCTAACGTCAATGGTTTGCGAGGCTAACGTCAATAGTTGTATTAGCATAATTTCAAATCCGGGCACGAAAGTAGATATTTTCTGGTGAACGAGGTTGCAACACTGCATAAATCGACAAAACACTCTCAGAACGCCCCCTAAACCAGTATGTTTTCACGGCCATAATGTGTTACACATTCGAAACAACAAGTAACAGTAAATACTCATAAATAGAAGAAATAGACATTATCTTAGTTAGAAATGCATTATTTCACCTTAAGAAATGTTCCGCATTCCAAAATATTACGTTAGCAATGTAAAGAAGTCCGAAATATATGATTCGTAGGTGTTTCCCTCATACGATAATAGTACCGAAAAGACGAGAAAGTACTTACGGAATTGAGTTCTTGTGGACTTTCTGAAGCCGGGGAAATTGTTTTTTCGAATCGTGCAACTTATTTGGCCTTTAAGTAGGGTATTTTTCATCATTCATGCATCTCCGTTGCACGATAGCTCGTGCCACCATTGCCGTCGACTACGTGAACCAATTGTTCCGTGCGTTCGGTTATGTAACCCCCTGTCAGTGTAGCAACCACGCGGTAGTTTGACAGGATGACATGTCAAGTTTGCATTGTGAAAATATTCCCAGACATTGAAGACCCACGAGATTTTTTAATTGAACATGGAATCGTGTAGGAAGAAATGGAATGTCCTAAATGTTCTAGTATATGTAAGCTACACATTGCACGGGATGGAAAGTGGCTCTATATGTGTACAAAAGTTTTTTTCTTTTTTTTTTGTTTAAATTCATTTTTCTAAATTTTCCTAACCTAACTGAACCTAACCTAATTTTCGATTAAAAACGTTTTGTGAATAGCTGGTATGGTATTTATAGGTTCATAGGTTTGGAAACACTGCACATCAGCTGACGATACTGCATACCAGCTAACGACAGACAACGTGAGTTAAGATTTGGCCGCCGAATTAGCAACGACAAATAAATAATTATAATGTTAAAAATAACGCTTTTTTCATGGAAAAAAAATTGATCCCAACTTGAAAAATGTTCCGCTATGCATATGAGGTAAGTAGAAATGATTTTTATTTGAAAATAAAAGAGTTAAATGTGTCTCCGGCATATCTAACTGGTGCCGTATTGTCTTGACTCTCCCATTTATTCATTGTATGAAAGATGTATGTGACAGTCTCATACCAATACGAAGTAAAATACATTTTGTATATTGGTATTGGTTTCGTTGGGTGTGAAAATACAATCTGAAGTTAAATAGGTAGCCTACTATGTAGTAATGGGAGAACTTTGCTTTTTCCATTTCACTTCAACGAACTACTTTGTCAAGTAACAAAACAGTGAAATACTTACCACCTATCTCCACTGCAATTGATTCAGTCAAAAGAACGGATGGCATTCTCTCCTCTTTACAAAAAGGTACTTAAATTTCAAATTCCTATTCTGGCTTTTGGAAATTATATGACTAAAGACGCGGTAACGTGTTTCACATGTCATTCTATAGTGGTTATGTTCGAAAAGTCTCTCCAACGTCCAACACAATCAATACAATGCGCTACATTTTGATAGAAAGTAAAACGCGATTACAAGAACTAAATGATCGCAGGAACAAAAAGGAACAGATTATGCAGACAACTATACCTCTTTGAAGACAAATATCACGTTCATGGAAAAAGCATACTTCGAATGTAATGTAGGCGCAATCGAGCGAGCAGCATGAAGGCCGCGAAGTTGTATAAAGAAACAAACTGCCGGAGTGCTAATGGATCAAGGTACAGCAGGGTGCGAAATTCCGGGGGAGGAACGGGGGGAATTCCCCACTACCAACGTTTTTGTCCTGAAACCCCCCCCCCCAACCACCAAATCTTTTCCGAGGAGGGAGAATTTTTGTTCGGTATATATTAAGAATACCGGAAGTATCTCCGATTACTTTAAAATTCGGCATACTCACTAATTTTGGCCTCGTAATCACGAATCTGCAGTTAAAAATTGGCGGTCACGTCTAGAAATTGCGAAATAAGCTTGTCAATTACCGCTATGCAATAACATGGAAACCATGTTTCTCGCATGTGAGAAAATGGCGTCTTGCGTAAAGTTGAAAAATATGTTTACCCCACGAACAATTCACGCAAGGTTAGGTTAGGTTTGGCAAACATAGTAAAAATTAAGGGTGATCGTAAATATAGTTTTGAAACGCTTATCATTGCAAAAAAATGGATGGTGTTTACTCCGTTCACGGACCCACTTTTTTCAACTTATTTCGCAATTTCTAGACGTGACAGCCAAATTTTAACTGCAGATTCGTGATCACGAGGTCAAAATTAGTGAGTATGCCGAATTTTAAAGCAATTGAAGATACTTCCGGTATTCTTAATTTGCTCCTTTTGTTCTAACAACAAACATAAACAATTAGTTTGGGAGTGTAATATACTTTAATGGAATAATATCGAAAACATACACAAAGAAAGGACAACAAAAATCCTCATCTCTAAGGACACTGAACCCAGCAATCCCCTGAATACAGAAATTATAGTCTGACTCGTTATTTCTTCTCCATTTCTCATCTCCTTTCGTCAGCTACCACAAAGAATATAAATGTACAGTGACGTGCAATGAAGTGTAGGTAGTCAATCTCACATTTCTAATTATTTTCAAATCATAATATTTATTGTCTTGTTGAAGACACAGTCCATATGCAACACTGTTTTTCACGATCTGCGGGCAAGGATGGAGGGCTACTCTAGCTGGATTTTCCTCCGCCTCACCAGTTCCAGGTATAAACAGCCGACGGAAGGGAAAGAGGAGATTTCTGCCTCTATCTCCCTTGCCCCCTCGCCCCCCCCGGCTGCAATGGTTGAAAGCCCGTGCTCTCAGGTACCCCGGTCTATCTCCTATAGGTACAGATATGGGATTGGTTTCCCCTTGATTCCATTGTAAATCCTCTAAAGAACTCGGGGGGGGGGATGTGCTTTCTGCAGTTCTTATGTTCTCTGTATGTACACCACATTTTTACACGTTGTACAATGTGTATGTACAATATGGGATGTAGTTTTATTATTTATCAAATGGGAACGTATTACGTGCAGACAGAAATGTTATGCTTTCTTTTTTTGCAAATATGGAATATATAATGATTAAATAACAAATATTTGCTCACGCTCACAAATATTCAATCCTTGCCACCTTCCATCACTTTTTCTAGCTGTATAGATTTAATCGCGATACATAGCTGATGAGAAGTCATGAGGAACAATCATAAACAGAGAACTCTGGACTCCCGATTTCACAGTGCCCTCCAGATACACTGGAAGGAAATTATTTGTATTTTTTCTTTTAGCATTGCTCTTCCATCACTTATCCTAACTTCTGTCATGATGATGAACATTGATTAAATTAAACAGGTGAAGGGTGGATACAAAGAAACACTCATGCACAGGCCAGGGCTGTGATGGAGAAATTAGGGAAATCAAGGAATGCAATATCTTTTAAAAAAACGTTAATCATACACAAAGATGGTGTTTCAAAAATTCAATTGAAAATTACCACTGAGGAAAAATGCAGTTTGCTTTACCGATACCCACGTATCCGAATGGTTAGCGCTTTCCTCGTCTTCGTTGTCGACCGACCTCCGTGGGGGAGTGCAAGTGGTCCTATATCGGTGAGCCACATAGTGGTTCGGATCCCACTTTAAACTGTAGGTCCAGTCCCAGACCTGGGCATGGGTGTTCTCTGTGTTTGTCCCTTCATTAATTTTATCGTATCATCTTCGCGATTAACCAAAAGTGACAAAAAATTGACGTTAAGTAACAAAAATCAAATCATTGATTGATTGTTTGATTTAGTTTATTTTGCATCTCTTTCCTGACACTTTTGGCTAATCGCGAAGACGATACGAAAAAATTGATCAAGACACACACACAAAGAACATCCATGGTCAAGCCGGAATTCGAACCCGGGATCTGGGACTTACTAGTCAATTCAATTTCTTTTTGATTTTCGAAAGGGGGTGGGAGTTACGTGTACTTTCTTAGTAGTCATTTCTCATTTTGCAATCTTTTCTTGTCCTTGACGTTCTTTTTTTAGGAATACTGGGCGCTAAAGGAAGGGGGTTGCCCCTTGGGTACCCCACTGATTGCTACGCCAAGTGCCGACGTCACCGCACGTCACTGTAAATATATTAATAAAACACGTAACAGCATTTACTAGTAGATGTGAATTTTATACAGGGTACTCTTCTTAATATCTCTTAATTTGTGTCCTTCTTCCATTAGTGACGCAAATCATTTGGCTTTATCTCTTACATATACGTATAAAAAAATAAGAATAGCTAAATCTACTAACATTTCTATGACACAATGTGAAATGTAACAGAATTTCCTTGCATACAAATAAACATTTCTAGAATCCAGGAATTGTTCCAATGTAATTGATTGATTTATTGATTTAGTTTATTTTACTTCGCGTTTTGTGCCTCTTGGCTAATTTGCGAAGATGGGGATGAGTGATGAAATGATGAAATTGATGAATGGACATTCACAAACAATCAAACCCGACCGGGATTCGAACCCGGGACCCCTGGCGTCGTAGCGCGATGTGCTAACCACTCGGCCACAGGGTCGGGCTGTTCCGATGTAATATTTTACAAGCATGCATGATATGAACTTGACAACCTGCAAGTACTTAAGCGCACAATAAGACTTCATGAAACATGTCGATGGTACATTTTGGTATATTTTTCATTTTACGCAACCAATGTTATTGAATAATTATAATTCGAAAATTATACAATCTAAGAAAAGTAGCAGAGGAAGAACAAAAATCTATGTTCTATCTGTAGTAAATTGGTTGACTGATTGATTTGATTATTTGGTGTTTTAAGTTCACTTTATGCCAGTGGCGGTTCGTGGTGATTCCAAGTGGAGGGGCGATATCTCAAAAAATTTGCTCTTTTGATTTGCTTTATTTTACTTCGCCTTTTGTGCCACATTTAACTAATTTGCGAAGATGGGGATGAGTGATATGATAAAAGTGATGAATGGACACTCACAAGCATCCATGAACAGGCCGGGATTCAAACCCAGGACCCCTGACGTCGTAGCGCGATGTGCTAACCACTCCGCCACGGGGGCCGGCACAAATTTGCTATACTAGTAATGTGAGTTTGAATGATGAATTTCGTATAACAGCCAACGTGATAAGAAATTGATACGTTCGTGTTTACCGAATGTCATGTTTTACACGTTTTAGATTAATATAAATTATTATAATTATTTAACAGTAATGCGAAGAAGATGGAAGAAGAAATAGAATTCTAACAGATTTAGTCGCTTAGCAGAGGGGAAAATTCAGAAGAAGGGATACCTATTAATTTTTCCACAACTTGATAAGCACAATCACGAATATTTACGTGCATTGATCGTGAAAATTTCTAGTAAAAAAGTTACACAGAAAAAGTTTCCTGTCCAACATGAGTAATTGATATGTGAAATAGGGCACCAAAATAAATATCTCACTGCAAAGGTGATATCTGCGTTACCAGAAGCTCTAAAGTAAAAAGTTCAAACTTAGAAATCTTCAGACATGCTTGTAACTGAAATTCATCCTTCTGTCCTTCGACGCGAAATTTGCGAGTGAACTCACGATCTCCCTTCTTGCACACTTGTTCTAGATTCAAATTCGGACTAGGTATTTTGTGTTATTTTTTCATCCAGGCTTCTGGTATAGAAAAACTTCGAACCAACAATTTCTCCACACTGTTCATCGCGACAAATGCACAACTAACTACAGTACACAAGTACCGAGAAAGCTTCACTTTCCCATGGAAAACGAAGAAACAACAAGTGTCAATACTATCGTCTTCCCATCCAGTCGTTTTATTGTTTCGGGGTTGCCAGACAATTTTGCCAAATTTTAAGAAATTTGTAGTTCACAGGTTCCTGTAGCAGCTCTTGGTGAGTTTAGATGACGAGTTTCTAATTTATTTAACATCCGTCTTGAAAAGAAATTGGACACCTTTGTCACATTATCACGATTTTTTTCAAACGTGCTAATCACAACATGTAATTAAATCTACATGATGTACTCCAAATCATTGTAATCCAAATGTACTTTTCACTAAACTCAGAAAAAATACAACGCATATATACGATAATTTTGCGTGTAACAAGAATCTATAGCCGACTTTCGTGGCTAACGTAACGCATTACAAAGCCAGGGCTCCTGGGTTAGAATCGCGGCATGGTTATGAGTGTTCTTTGTAAGTGCCCCTCCATCAATTTCATTATATCATCACTCATCCTCATCATCGTGATTACCGAAAAGTAGCAGAAAGCGACGGCAAATAACAAAAATCAAGCAAGAGGCTGTACTTTTTCAGTTACCGATATTTTCTATCCTCATTGGAAATTGCGTTATTTATTGCTCTACTCTTATGTCATAAGTGAATGAGATTATGGAATACAGAATGATTTTTTTTCAACGGTTGGTAATTTTCTATATGTTAATTTCATTGCTTCTGGCAACTCTTCATTGTTTACCGTTCTCCGGAGAGGGGGCCAGTTTCGCCTAGGGGGTGGGTTTCGGACGACAAACCCTCCTCCGTCCTCCCAGCCACAGATCCCGTGAATGTTATTCTCCCAGTTCCCTCGCCTCTTACCCCTCGCGACAGCGCCTGAGAATGTTCTACGTCTCGTAAAGTGGGAGGACGGCGCCCCGCCACATTTCTCTCCAAGTTGCGTATTCCCCCGCACGGTGGTGTGCAAACTTCGCAATTGTCGTGGAAGAATGAATACAAACCGACTAACCAACGATCTATAAGCAATGGAATATTTGCAATTCAGACAATGTAAAAGCTAATATATAAATGTTAATGTAATGTTTGTTCACTTGTGGTTACAAACGGCAGTGCGGCGTCCGTATCGTCCTTATGTGCGGCCGCCTCCGCTTTATGCACAAAAAAGGCAATCTGGACTGGACCTAATGTTTTTTTTTTTTTAAAAAAAGAGAGGTCCGAACCACTACGTGGCTCCACCGGGTATTGAACCCGGGACCCCTTGATTAGAAGGCAGCGACGCTACCACTGCGCCATCGGGGAGGCTCTGTAGTAAATTGGGCATGATATACTAATATGATACAACATATTGATTTCGATATACCTCTGGGGTGGCTTTTTCAAAATTTATCGCTTTTTAACATAGAAACAAACTTCTAACCTGAAAACAACTACCTCTTCCCTTGTTACCTTCTCCTGGTTTTAGCAAGTTGGAAAGAGCTTTAACCGTCGCAAGGACTGATACTTATTGGAACCCCCATGGCGCTTATCTGTTGGCACAACATGCCTTCCTGCCAAGTTTTATAGTGGGGTGTAATGAAGGTGAAAATTGCCCCTTTCATCTTTAAGTGGGCAAAGGTTCCGCCTAACTGTTAAGACCCTTTTATGGATGTGACAACTTCGGAACGGATAGTACAATTAATCAGATCATGTGAAGGAGCATTGAAATAACTTGTCTTGTTATTATCTGCTACATTTTGTCGGATAAACTTGGACCTCTTTTATACATGTTCTGCATTTGAGTCATTCCATGTCAAATCATCCAGAATTTTGTGAAAATGTCACCCACCATCCCCGATTTTGATGAAATTTGGTATGCTTATAGAACTTTTGATGCTGATTACGAAAATGACAACTTTTTTAAAAAAATTGGTCAAGGGGATCAGAAGTTACGCGCTTTTTAAGATCTCCGTGTACGCCACATGTGGCTCCACTTTGAATGACACGCATTAGGTTATAAGCGATCGTATCTTCCCTCGGGTTTGCCGTAGAAACTTCAAGTTTTGTTTTCTTTTGTTCAGAATAGTATAAACTTTCATTTAAATAACGTTTCAGACGAATGCATTAATAAACATGTATTTTTATATATAGTTTTATGTATTTTTTTAGAAAAATGAATGACTAATTTCAAAAGCGAATTTCATGCAATACCCCCTTTCAATTTCCCCCCAATTTTATATGTAGATAGCTCAGTGTGTACTAATTCCTGATGGAAAAATTGGGATTTTATATGTAGGTACCTAAGTGTGTACTAATGCCTGATGGAAAAATTGGGATGGGCGGTTCAGAGACAGGGTGATAAAAATATCATTTGCATAAAATGACATTAAAAGTAAATCTTATTAAAAATGCTTATGTATTTAGCACAAAGCCTGAATTACAATATGTTTCAAGCTACAATATTCAAAATTTATGTTCACTATGTGTGAATGTAAGCATAGGCGTAACCTGGCGGGGGCAAAAGCACTTGCTCCCTCCCAAATTTATAGATTAATTAAAATTTACAAGTTAAATATATTTTGTGATCCTCCTGGCACTTGAGGAACAAACGAATAAAGAGTAATAATTGTGGTTTTTCAAATGTATTTATCAAATAATCCTGGACACTATTTTTATGCGATTGAAAACTTTGTGATTATCTCAACCCAAATATAGTTTCCAAGTGACACCAATTAAAATAGTACCTAAAATTTGTACTCTATGCATTGCCAAAATTTCATGTACCATAAATTGTGCCGTTCACATTTTGGATGGATATTTTGACCATTTCAAACACACTAAAGTATTTGACTTATCACTAAGTACATATGTACTTCCATTTGTGTTGTTAATGTCCACTGGACACAGTATACTTTTTGGCCAGTAGTAGGAAGTTGGTGGACCAAGTGGATGCAAGAATTTAATAGCTGCATCTCCATTTTCACGTGGAATTTTGAAGCAATCCAACAAACAAGTTTGAGTCACGTACACACACGCTACTACATAACTGTTTACAGTTGGAATTCGGAAAGCCCTTCTTCACAAAAGTCAAACCATACAGTTATACAAAACATATTCCACATCAGCACTTACTATTTTTGCTCTGACTGTTAAACAACTAGTGTTTCGAAGTAACTAGTTACAAAGTTACAAGTAACAGTTACTTTTTATTTAGGAATTCTAAGTAACTATAGCTACTTTTAAAAGTAAGTACCTGTAACGTTAATAACGGTAACAGAGTTACTTTTTGCAGTAGGGAAATAGCTAAATTGGACAATTCTGTTCCAGACTATAAAAATAAAATATGTACCTTCTCCGGATGCTACTTGAAAGGATTTTCTTGGAATTGCTGGCAAGGAAGCTATGCTTTGTTGCATGCTAAATTTAGAACATCCACGCTTTACTGTAATTCATTTCTAATTGTATGTGAAAACTCCATTTTTTTGGTAGACTGCTGCGTTCGTTTGGAATGTGGTTGTCGAGTTAGGAAAAAGTCATTGTCGAGGGAGTGGATCTTTGGATCTTGTTAAACTTGGAATGGAGGAGAAAGAAATAGGTGCAAGTGGAATCAATGACACTATATTCAAAATACTGTGGTCAGCATACAAATGATTTTTTAATTATAATCGTTCAAGCAAAGCTGACTGTGTTTTCCATAATTTATTAGCAGTAATAATGTAAATGTATGAATGCATATTATGTACTAGAAACATAAGTAAAACACGGAAGTCTTCATAATCATTGATTGTGTGTAACTTTTGCACAAATGAATGATCATTAACAGTACGTTACTGCTGCAGTAACTGTAAAAGAAACTCAGTTACTTTCAAAGTATCAGTAACAATAACTTAGTAACTTTTTAAATGAGTGACTGTAACTCAGATACTTGTAAAAAGTACAAGTAACTTACGGAACCTGTAAGTTCAAAATAGTGCATACTTCATATTACGTATCCCATGAAGAGTAGCCAAAAAGTAACTTCCATATTGAGATAAAATGCACAAAAAGAATATTCTCGAAGATAAATTTGCTAAACTTGGGAATGTTAATAATGATTATATATATAATTATATAATATATATATATATTTTAAAAAATAAGACAGTTGAAACTCTGAAAGAACCAAATACGCGGGAAAATGTAAAATCTAGGAAAATTTGTAAACAATTTGCTATGTTGGGACCACCAAAATTGAATGCAAAATGAAGGAAAATGTAAAATCGAGGAACTTAAATCGGGGTTCCACTGTAATTTATACTTGCAAATTTAATATTAATCTGTAAGTTTGGGAGAAGGCAAGTGCTTCCCTTTGTTAAAATTAATCTATAAATTTGGGAGAGGGCAGATGCTTCCCTTTGCCCCCGCCAAGTTACACCTATGCTTACATTCACACATAGTGAACATAAATTTTGAATATTTTAGCTTGAAACATATTGTACTTCACGCTTTGTGCTAAATACATAAGTATTTTTAATAAGATTTACTTTTAATGTAATTTTATGCAAATGATTTTTTATCACCCTGTCTCTGAACTGCCCATCCCAATTTTTCCATCAGGCATTAGTACACACTCTGAGCTATCTACGTATAAAATTGGGGGGGGGGGAAATTGAAAGGGGGTATTGCATGAAATTCGCTCTTGAAATTAGTCATTTGTTTTTCTAAAAAATACATAAAACTATACAGGGTGATTGATAATTCGACCTATTCCTGGAAATGGGTAATACTAGAGCACATTTGCAACAAATTTGACCCAATGCACCGGGGGTCGGAAATCAATGGGTTTCGAGTTATTGCAGTTTGTAGATTTTCGTGACAAATTCCGACTTGCGACCAAAAAACTACTAATTGTGAAAAAACTACTACACGCTGGACACTTAATCGACACGTTGCTAACAGCTGACGAATGAGTGACTACTGGGGAAAAAATTCATGCCCAAAATTCCCATACCCACAGAAAGAAACAATCATTGGTGCACACGTCATGAAGAAATTTGGAAATTATCGTTTAAATCGAAGAGGATTACTCAAAAAATTGGTAACACACTTGGCGTAAAAAATACGGAAAAAACTTCCTCGTTTCATAAGCTCTCCAAAAAGATAAAAATGTTGTCAACTGACACACGGGTTGGGGGAAAAATCTGAATAAAAAGCGGAGAAGGCGCGTTGTAGACCTCTTTGTAAAGTGAAAAGAAGTTGTCGGTTGTGAGAAATAAAGTAACTAACGAAAATGAATGAAATAATAATGTTATTTACCATTCACATGATTCCAGGTTGTCAGAATTAACTATTATAAAAACTACAAATCCTGTTAAAATTGCCTCCCCCGGTTACGTATGCAAGCACACAGCCTGCGACCTACTTCAGACACAGTCACTCGCGTTGACACTCTGTCTCTTATGTATTGGGCGGCTGTCACAATTATCTCTCTCAACTCTTCTTGGGAATCCACTGGTGTACTGTAGACTAACTCCTTCATGTGACCCCAAATGCAAAAGTCGCATGGCGTCAAATCCGGACTCCTCGCCGGCCAGGGAAGTGAACTGGGCAGCCATCATGTTGGTTAATCATACCCCTTCTTGTGGCGAGCTACAAATCCTCCAGCAGCGTCGTCAATTCTTCCGTTAGGAAGTTTTCGCAGGTAATGCCGTTTAGGTTTTGTGGCAGAAAGAATGGCCCGATCACATGATTGTGGATGATTCCCATCCACACATTTAGTGAGAATTTTTTCTGGTGAGCATTTTCTTTAGATTTTCTTGGGTTATGACCCTTAGGGGCCCAAAAATGCGCATTATGAAAATTCGTAAAACCATCGCGGTCGAATTCCGATTCGTCCGTCCACAGAATTCTTGTCAGGTGATGGGGGTCTTCAGTGTCGGTATGTAGTAAAAATCGACAAAAATCCATCCTTCTGACAGGATATCCCTCCTCAATAGCATGCGACTTTTACATTTGGGGTCACATGAAAGAGTTAGTTTACAGTATACCAGTGGATTCCCAAGAAGAGTTGAGAGAGAGAATTGAGACATAAGAGACAGATTGTCAACGCGAGTGATTGTGTCTGATGTACGCCGCAGGATTTGTAGTTTTTGTAATAGTTAATTCTTACAACCTGGAATCATGTGAATGGTAAATAACATTATTATTTCATTCATTTTCGTTAGTTACTTTATTTCTCACAACCGACAACTTCTTTTCACTTTACAAAGATGTGTACAACGCGGCTTCTCCGCTTTTTATTCAGATTTTTCCCCCAACCCGTGTGTCAGTTGACAACATTTTTATCTTTTTGGAGAGCTTATGAAACGAGGAAGTTTTTTCCGTAATTTTTACGCCAAGTGTGTTACCAATTTTTTGAGTAATCCTCTTCGATTTAAACAATAATTTCCAAATTTCTTCATGACGTGTGCACCACTGACTGTTTCTTTCTGTGGGTATGGGAATTTTGGGCATGAATTTTTTCCCCAGTAGTCACTCATTCGTCAGCTGTTAGCAATGTGTCGATTAAGTGTCCAGTGACATATTCCGACTTGCGACCAAAAAACTACTAATTGTGAAAAAACTACTACACACTGGACTCCAGTGTGTAGTAGTTTTTTCACAATTAGTAGTTTTTTGGTCGCAAGTCGGAATATGTCACGAAAATCTACAAACTGTAATAACTCGAAACCCATTGATTTCCGACCCCTGGTGCATAGGGTCAAATTTGTTGCAAATGTGCTCTAGTATTACCCATTTCCAGGAATAGGTCGAATTACCAATCACCCTGTATATATAAATACATGTTTATTGATGCATTCATCTGAAACGTTATTTAAATGAAAGCTTATACTATTCTGAACAAAAGAAAACAAACTTAAAGTTTCTACGGCAAACCCGAGGGAAGATACGATCGATCGTTTTATAACCTAATGCGTGTCATTCAAAGTGGAGCCGCATGTGGTGTACACGGAGATCTTAAAAAGCGCGTAACTTCTGATCCCCTTGACCAATTTTTAAAAAGTTGTCGTTTTCGTAATCAGCATCAAAAGTTCTATAAGTATACCGAATTTCATCAAAATCGGGGATGGTGGGTGACATGGCCTGTATGAATTGACGTGGAGTGACCCATTTGGAATGTATGAAAGAGACCGAAAGTTGGTACGACAAAATATCGTACTAAGACATACGACAAATACGAGGAAAATTGATTTTTGTCTCTATCTATGGCATTACCGCTGTTTTGGCGTTTTTTTAAAAAAAATCCACATTATGCACTGGTAGGCAGGCTAATCGGAACTGGGCCTACAGTTTAAAAGTGGGATCCGAACCGGATATCTAACCCAAGCCCCCTATAAGGTGACGACCATGGGCGTCCGGAAGGGGGGGCAAGGGGGGGCCGTGGCCCTCCCCTGGAAAATGAAAGTCAACCAAAAATTATATATTTTTCGCATATAATTTAATTTTAGCTGCAATAATGTATGTTAATTATTGCACGAATATGATACATTCAAATTTAAGCAATGTTTTTTGAGGGAAGAACACTATTATTGGAGAAAATATGCCTTCCTTGCCTCCCCCTGGAAAAAAAATACCTTCGTTGCCCCTCCCTGGAAAAAATCCTGCGGACGTCCATGGTGACGACGTTACCACTACGACATCGGGGAGGCGTATGAAAGCCTCAGAAAAGTATTTGACTGTTAAGAGAATAATCGTGAATGTTGTTATTTTTTTCTGACAGAGTAGTAACACTTGCAATGAAGGAGCCTCGGGTTCGATTCCCTGTGGAAGCTCGGATGATTTGAATTCTACTTTGAACAGTGGGACCAGTTCATATTAGTTTATCTCAGTAAAATTCGGTGGACTGAAAATATAAATTTCAGTTGTTGCCGATCACAAAAATCCCAAGTAGATCTTGTCACATTACCTACACATTTAACATTTGTAAGCCCATAGTGTAATATTGCTCATGAATGACGGATGGAGACTCAACAGACAGGTGACTCTGGAAGGTTCTGCCATTGGCTGGGCTTCTGCGCTGGTCGAGCGAGAAGTTTACCGTGGCAGATCCTTGCCGACTACGAGAGACTTCTGACGAACTGGACACTGGCTGGACAGGCTGAGTATATTGCATTGCAGTCTATCGCCCTTTATAGGCCCTCATGGCCGGGTGTAATTTACCTAAGGTCCATTGATTTATTTTGAGTTCTTAAAAGTGCAAGAAAAGGAAATTGTTTTAGTTTAGATTTTTTTAGGTGGATTGCTCCGGGTCATGTTGGCTGTGGGGGGTTTTGGGCTGGGTTGCGATTTGCTCTGACTCATGTAGCCTTTACTTACTGACTGCTGACTATCAAATGGGACAAATTAAACTAGGTTAACTGGGAGATAATCCATAGACATTTCTGTTGAATTAATTGTATTTGGAAAGTATAAGTACTAATATGTTTTGTAATAAATATTGGGTTAACGAATATTAAGTTCCAATTGTATACTTTAAGTACCTAATATATGATCATCCACTGCGCCGATAAGACAATCCTCGTCTCATTTCTTTAGTATTAAAGGGGAAACAAGAGACGTAGAGGATTATACATTGTAACAAAGAAACAAGGCAAGTAGCATTGTTTCATTATAAATAATATAAAGGAAAGCTATTGTATTTGCATCGCACCATGTCAAGAAGCCATCCATGTAAATTGATGCGCTACACGGAGATTAGCACACAAAGGCTCCAGATCAGAAAGAACTATCACACTGTGGTTTAGAAGTCAGGTAACCAGATCTGTGCTGTCTATCGAACGAGCTGTTTCTAATGACTTCTTGCTTATTGTCCAATCAAGCAAAGGAAATGCTTCGATTTATTTGACAATTGGAAGATATTTATTTAAATTCATTTCCTGTTTTACGAATGGACTATGTGGAATGCCATATCACCATCTTGCTGCACCGACAACAGATTCAGTACATTTTCCACCCTTTTATGCATAAACGCTCAAACAGAGAAGAAGCCACTCATGCTTCCACCAGAGCTCAACTCTATAGTTTAGCTGTTAAAAATGCCTTTGTTTAAGCATTCAGAATGAATTCCTGTGTCTTGAGATAGGAAACAAGTTCCTCTGAATATGTGTGCTTTCCAACTCGACAACAGCTCAGGTGAATGATACAGCGATTCTTGGAAAAGTCCCTCCTCAGCATTCCAGTTTAATCTTATCAAAATATGTGCGTCTGAAAATCCCAGGTACCAAGCTAGACTGACATTGCAAATCACCTATTTCTTCTAACCAGAAAGGTATTTTGTCCTGGGCTTGAGCTGTCTGGCATCAAGATGAATCTCCTAGTAAAGAAGGTAGGGCCCATGGCCCGAACCCATGGAAGGGGCCATTGGGGTCACGGGCCCTCCCCTTCGAACTATGAAATATTATATTTTTACCCTATAAAAAAATACGAAAATGACATCTACGATTTCGAAATTTGTAAAAATTTTAATTTTGCCCTTGCATAAATGAGTATGTATTCCGTCATCTATTTCATATCATCGCTCATCATGATCGTCACAATTAGACAAACTTGGAAGAAAAAGCAACGCAAAATAAAATAATTCAATGACCCTTACAGCATGCTTGTTCTCTTTGTTACACATTTTCGGATCTAACACCCTCCTCCTTTAAACAATCCTAGTTTCGTGTCTTATCAAACTGAAAATACAAGATGAAGATAAAGCACAAATATAAACTAATATAAATAAGAATACCACTGATAATTACGAAATGCTCCGTCTACCAAATACGGTCGTAGTCGCGGCGAGAAAAGGTAAATCGGTGAATGTTCATAACAGGTTGTCGCTGCGGTGATAATAAATAGAAATTTCATGATAGGTTGTCGATAGGGTAAGCAAAAATAGGAAAAGTATGTCAACTCAATTTTTTTCACTGAATATTGTTGTACAAGGTATCAAGTATCTACCATGTAAATGACAGTTCGTTCCGTTTTGTAATTGTGGCGAGAACATGATATTGCGTCGAGAACTTTACGCTAAATCGGTGAATGTTCATAACAGGTTGTGGCTGGGGTGATAAAAAAAATAGAAAAAACTCCTAAAAAAAATAGGAAAACAAGTGTCACCTCTACCTTTTCCAATGACCATTGTTGTTAAAGGTATCAAGTATCTACCACGTAAATAACAGTTCGCCCCGTCTTCCGATTCGGGAGAAAATGATGTAATTTCTCAATGTAAATCGTTGAACAGGTTGTGTACTCTTGGCAACTTTGAGCGCGCCGATGCCCTGCAGCGTTTTCCTCGATGTCGATGGATCTGGATGTCGTTCAAGTATAGAACGTTTTCACTTCAACGATCTACTTTGTCAAGTAACAAAACAGGCAAAATACTTACCCTCTATCACCACTTCAAATGAATCATTCCAAATAACTAATGGCATTCTCTCTTCTTTACAAAAGGTACTAAAATTACAAATTCCTGTTCTGGCTTTTGGAAATTATATGACCATTATCTTCTCTGTGATATGACTGAAGACGTGGTAACAAGGCATCTAGACGCGGTAACGTGTTTCACTTGTCATTCAATAGTGGTTATGTTCGAAACGTCTCTCCAACGTCCAACACAATCAATATAATGCGCTACATTTTGATAGAAAGTAAAACGCGATTACAAGAACTAAATGATCGCAGGCACTAAAAGGAACAGATTATGCAGACAACTATACCTCTTTGAAGACTAATATCACGTTCATGGAAAAAGCATACTTCAAATGTAATGTAAGCTTCCCGGAAATGATGTCAGAATCGCAGTTCTAAAGTGGAAATTAACTAGCAATCGAGCGGTCAGCATGCATGCCGCGAAGTTGTATAAAGAAACAAACTGCCGGAGTGCTAATGGATCAAGGTACAGCGGGGTGCGAAATTCCGGGGAAGGAACGGGGGGAATTCCCCTCTACCAACGTTTTTGTCCTGAAATCCCCCCCAACCACCAAATTTTTCCGAGGAGGGAGAATTTTTGTTCGGTATATATTAAGAATACCGGAAGTATCTCCGATTACTTTAAAATTCGGCATACTCACTAATTTTGGCCTCGTAATCACGAATCTGCAGTTAAAAATTGGCGGTCACGTCTAGAAATTGCGAAATAAGCTTGTCAATAACAGCTATGCAATAACATGGAAACCATGTTTCTCGCATGTGAGAAAATGGCGTCTTGCGTAAAGTTGAAAAATATGTTTACCCCACGAACAATTCACGCAAGGTTAGATTAGGTTTGGCAAACATAGTAAAAATTAAAGGTGATCGTAAACATAGTTTTGAAACGCTTATCATTGCAAAAAAATGGATGGTGTTTACTCCGTTCACGGACCCACTTTTTTCGACTTATTTCGCAATTTCTAGACGTGACAGCCAAATTTTAACTGCAGATTCGTTATTACGAGGTCAAAATTAGTGAGTATGTCGAATTTTAAAGCAATTGAAGATACTTCCGGTATTCTTAATTTGCTCCTTTTGTTCTAACAACAAACATAAACAATTAGTTTGGGAGTCGAATATACTTTACTGGAATAATATCGAAAACATACACAAAGAACGGACAACAAAAGTCCTCGTCTCTAAGGACACTGAAACCAGAAATCCCCTGAATACAGAAATTAGTCTGACTTGTTATTTCTTCTCCATTTCTCATCTCCTCATCTCGTCAGCTACCACAAAGAATATAAATGTACAGTGACGTGCAATGAAGTGTAGCTAGTCAATCTCACATTTCTAATTATTTTCAAATCACAATATTTATTGTCTTGTTGAAGACACAGTCCACATGCAACACTATTTTTCACAATCTGCGGGCAAGGCTGGAAGGCTACTCTAGCTGGCTTTTCCTCCGCCTCACCAGTTCCAGGTATAAACAGCCGACGGAAGGGAAAGAGGAGATTTCTGCCTCTATCTCCCTTGCCCCCTCGCCCCCCACACGGCTGCAATGGTTGAAAGCCCGTGCTCTCAGGTACCCCGGTCTATCTCCTATAGGAACAGATAAGGGATTGGTTTTCCCTTGATTCCATTGTAAATCCCCTAAGGAACTCGGGGGGGGGATTTCTGCAGTACTTATGTTCTCTGTATTTACACCACAACCTTTTACACGTTGTAAAATGTGTATGTACAATATGGGATGTAGTTTTATTATTTATGAAATGGGAACGTATTATGTGCAGACAGAAATGTTACGCTTTCTTTTTTTTTTCAAAATGGAATATATAATGATTAAATAACAAATATTTGCTCACGCTCTCTCTCTCTCTCTCTCTCTCTCTCTCTCTGTCTCGCTCTCGTTTTAGTAGTGTTTTATTTAAATATACTAATCTCTTGGCCTCCAATGAAAACAATTAGGTAAGCTAAACAGTCATAGATACGGATGTATTTGTTTGGGCAAGAGAACGTGCGTTCTTATTGTTGTTGTTGTTTGGTTCATTTTACTTCGCTTTTCTGACGCTTTTGGTTGTCGCGAAAATGAGGTTGAGAGTGATATATGATGGAATTTATGTAGAGAGCTCACAAAGAACAATCCAGGTCTGGATTCGAACCCGTGACGAGCGCGTATTCTTATTCATATGAAGTGAGTAACGAAATAATGTGGAATGAAAAATTTATTCCAGAACTCAAAACGCCAATTGAATATTAATGAAGAAACTACAAAAAGGTGTGTATTGTTACCTGTTTATCAATCTTTGCCATCTCCCATCACTTTTTCTAGCTGTATAGATTTAATCGCGATAAGTAGCTAATGAGAAGTCATGAGGGACAATCATAAACAGAGAACTCTGGACTCCCGATTTCACAGTGCCCTGCAGATACACTGGGAGGAAATTATTTGTATTTTTTCTTTTAGCATTGCTCTTCCATCACTTATCCTAACTTCTGTCATGATGATGAACATTGATTAAATTAAACAGGTGAAGGGCGGATACAAATAAACACTCATGCACAGGCCAGGGTTCGAAGATCGCGAGATGGAGAAATTAGGGAAATCAAGGAATGCAATATTTTTGAAAAAACGTTAATCATACACAAAGATGATGTTTCAAAAATCCAATTGAAAATTACCACTGAGGAAAAATGCAGTTTGCTTTACCAATACCCACGTATCCGAATGGTTAGCGCTTTCCTTCCGTCTTTGTTGTCGGCCGACCTCCGTGGGGGAGTGCAAGTGGTCCTAATATATTTTGGTAAGTCACATAGTGGTTCGGATCCCACTTTAAACTGTAGGTTCAGTCCCGATTAGCCTTTCTGTGCATAATGTGGACTTAAAACACAAAATCAACCAACCATGGGGGAGTGGTTATCACAGCGTGCTACGACACAGGAGTTCCGGGTTCGAACCCCGACCTGTTCTTTGTGTTTGTCCCTTCATTAATTTTATTGTATCATCTTCGCGATTAACCAAATGTGACAAAAAATGGACGTTAAGTAACAAAAATCAAACCAAATCATTGATTAATTGCTTGATTTAGTTTATTTTGCATCTCTTTCCTGCCACTTTTGGCTAATCGCGAAGACGAACGAAAAAATTGATCAAGGCACACACACTAAGAACACCCATGGTCAAGCCGGGATTCGAACCCGGGATCTGGGACTTACTAGTCAAATCAATTTCTTTTTGATTTTCGAAAGGGGGTGGAAGTTACTTTTTTTAGTAGTCATTTCTCATTTTGCAATCCTTTCTTGTCTTTGACGTTCTTTTTTAGGAATACTGGGCGCTAAAGGCGCTAAATACTGATTGCTACGCCAAGTGTCGACGTCACCGCACGTCACTGTTAATGTATTAATAGAACACGTAACAGCATTTACTAGTAGATGTGAATTTTATACATGGTACTATTATCTTCTTAATCTCTCTTAATTTGTGCCCCTCTCCCATTAGTGACGCAAATCATTGTTTATAACATTAGTACCACATTCAAATCTTCCATTTCATTATTTAATAGTAGACACATTGGCATGTAGCATTGGCATACAGTGTGTGTGTGCACTGGGGTACGCAGGATTTTATTTCGGAGGGTACTGGAATTTAAAAGATGGATATTACATAGCCGAGTTATATTTCGTAACCGCAATTAACTTCGATTTAAAAGTTGTTCGAAGACAAAAATGGGAATAGGGGGTAATTGGTACTTTGGTTTTCCTGAGTTTTGAATTGTTTTCATTTGAAAATTTTGATTTTCATAAATTTCGGGAGGGCTGTAGCCCCATCAGCCCCTCCTCTGCGTACGCCAATGTGTGTGTGTGTGTCCGCTCCCCCCACTAATCTGCAGTGATTTCGCACCCTGTTGTACAGTTTACAGTACTCCGGCAGTTTGGTTCATTATACATCGAATTTGCAAAATATACAATTCAACCTACATGTTGCGATTGCGAGCCATAATTTCGATACCTTCCTGTAATATAGTTTTCATTCTTATTAAATGAAGTCTGTACGTAAGTCCCACTGGTTCAGGCTATCAAGGGCTGTTGCGTCACGAGTTATTATTATTAATGAAGATGAAAAAAACGTCTAACCTCGTTACGAAATATAAGTGTACCAGCATGTACTGCATAAAACACGTCGTATTACTATACCCGTTGACACTGTACAGCATGACATAAACATTACCACTGAATATTTGTTTATGTTCACTTATGCTCGGATGGGCTAATCGGCACTAGACCTGGATAGGTACCACTGTGTAATTTGCCTTCACCGGAGATCGAACCTGGGACCCACATACAAAAATCACTTTGGACCAAACGTTTGCTCTGAATTGTTGTTACCGCAGCATATGCGTCAGTAATCTGGAATCCAATGTCCACAAATGGTATCCACTATTACGAAACGACTTTTGGATGAAGCATGATGTAAATATTTGTTCCAATAGTAGTGCGCTGCAAATTTCACGCTTTTAATAACAACCTCCATTCTCTATGGAAATTTAATAGTGGCAACACTGCTGTATATACGCCATGAAACAGAACCGGTGGTTCTCACTTATACCACATGTTAGTTTGATACCTACCAGTAAATGGACTCTTCCTTCCACCACTCAAATAGACTTAATTCATAATCTAGAACGCATTCAGCCCAAGTTTCTTAGATATCTTAAATTCAAAGCGTGTGGAGAATATCCAACATTCGATTCATACGATAATCTAGTCTCAGAGACCAACTTCAGCAAACTAGCACTCCCGACGACAAGTAAATGACCTGCTCTTTCTGTATAAAGTAATTAACGGTATAATAGACTATTCCAACTTATTATCAGCCGTATCATTTAATGTTCCCAGTTTCAAAACACGTCCCAAGCACAAAATCTTTCATTGCCAGAGAGCAAAAATATCAATTCTTTCTACCTCTCAGGTGTGGAGAGTGTGCAACTCTTTCAACACAATTTCATGTGTAAATAACACAATTGCTATTTTTGCAATGAGTTTATACAATTTAAAAAATACTATTACTGGAACACTGAATCGATTGTAGTAATATTATGTAATTAGAGCACTATAATTTGGCTCAGCCTGTTGAGCTCTATCAATAAATAAATATTAATAGAGCAGAGAAGGAAGTTGCAATTACAACATGGTCTAGTCGCCAAAATCAGTCAGCCAGTTAGCCTAGCAGCCATCATTTCGAGCCTAGTAGGCAATCCAGCGACAGCAAGGAATTGAATTAAATCGCGATTCTCTTGACTTAAATTTAAATCATTTTTATAGGCAAAATTAGCAAACATTTTGTGTAGAAAAATATACAAAATACTTGGTTTGAGTTGGTGTTTTAAGTCCACTTTATGCACAGTAAGGCTAATCGGGACTGGACCTACAGTTTAAAGTGGGATCCGAACCACTTGTGCCTCCACCGGGTATCGAACCCGGGACCCCTTGATTACAAGGCAATGACGCTACCACTGCGCCATGGGGGAGGCCCTATACAAAATACTAATCGTGTTAAACTATAAATAGTGTCATTATCATTAAACTGTAAATAAATATGGTAGCTGATATTTTTGCAAACTATCATTAAAAAAACTGCGAAAATTCAGCTACAAAGATCTTAAAAAATATTTTAAGTTACAATTATAGAGTACATACAGAATGTTTTATTTTCACTGGAAGAAAAGTTACTATACTTTCATTTACACACTCAACAAACATTTCCACAGTAGGCTCATATACTCGTATGTAGTCTCAGAAACAGAAAAATGTAGCTAGCTATATATCAAACTGTTCAAATATTTTACAGAAGTGTTTAATAGACGGTGGTGTTTAATAGGTGGCAACTTCGGAGGGGGGGGGGTCAAGGCGTTTTCTGCCCCCACAATATTAGAAGAAGTGGCCTCGACTCCCCTATAATTAAAAAGGAGGGGCCTCGCCCCCAAATATTTAAAAATCATGGGAGCCCTCCCAACATACAAATACCTATGTAGACAAATATATTATAATAATAAGGTATTCTGTTCAGAAAATTATCGTCAACAATGGATACGCATTTGGAATAAAAACCTCACTTTTAAGAGAGCAGCTGCTATGAGTTGTGTTACCCTCCCCCTCTGAGGCTGAGTGATTGATACAATAATAAGATAATCTGATTTCTTCTGTAAGCCAATACTATAATATATTTCAAGTAAAAGTTACAAATAAATTAAAAATCCTATAACTACACGGAAATTGCTAACGTTTTCAATGCATTACTGTCATACAGAAAAAAAATAATTAAGCGCATTTATTATCGAGCTGCTTAATATGTTAACATGCAGCGTGTATCAAACGCTTTTTACCTCCCCACACCATTAATAATGGCTGACTTGGTTACTCTTGACGCACGCTTCTTCCAAGATGAAAAGGTAAACCTGCAAATATTTGTATTTCGCTGTACATGGGATTTGAGTGTTGTTGCTTACAGCGTTGTTCGTGTGACCCGTATCTTACTCAATATTCTAGGAACAGTTACGCTGTGCCTATCATGTAAAACTACTGAGCAAACAACGTTGCTACTTCATGTGACTTGGGGGCAATAATTAACAAACTTTATTTCGATATACGTATGTGCATGTGTGTAATACAAACAAAAAAATAATGAAAACATTACTACGGGTTTAAAACATTTATAGGTAACACTTTCGTATAGCGGAAACTGATTTCTTAATCTTTACATAAGAAAGAACTTACGCAAATCATTTTCTTTAGCGTTGTTGAAGTTCGGGAATGTAGTTTTGATCCATTTTAATGCGAAATCATGTGTTTATCTGCGAAAATATCTCTGCGACACGTTATTGCTGCTTCCGCCATTTGCTTTCTGCACGTGAGCACAATGTTCCGTGTGTTACATGAGGTAACCGCCAGTAAGTGTTTCAAACTCGCCGTGTTTTCACTATAACATGACTTGTCGAGTATTTTTAATTTTTAAACATTTTTTTAAACTATGCTTGCCTAACCAAACCTAACCTAACCTTACCTTACGGGAAATTATTTGTGGGGCTAACGTCAATGGTTTGTGGGGCTAACGTCAATGGTTTGCGGGATATTAGCATAATTTCAAATCCGGGCACGAAAGTAGTTATTGTTCGGTGAACAAGGTTGCAACACTGCATAAATCGACAAAACACTCGCACAACGCGCGATGAACCAGTACGCTATCGCCATAATGTGTGTTACAGAATCGAAATAACGAAGAACAGTAAGTACTCGTAAATGTAAGATATAGACATTATTCTCGTTAGAAATTCATTATTACACCTAAAGAAATGTTCCGCAATGCAGAATAGTACGCTAGCAATGTGAAAAAGTGCGAAATAAATGATTTATTCGTGTTTCACCTATACGAAAGTAGTATACCCATTTATATACTAACAGTATAAACACAAGTGCGACTAAATCTGCTTGAAATATAAGTTTTGTGAAAAACCCACTTTGTTTTCTCATTTCTTTAGATGGCATCACTGCCTCCTGTGCTTTAAAAGTATCTACTAAACGGTTGGATGATTTAGAAGAGGACAGCTTATCAATGTTTTAAATGTATATATCGTATTCTCTCTATCCATTTACAACAAAACTGTATAACTTAGCGTGTGCGAGGGAAGGAACTTTGTCCTCTTGAGATACTTTGGGGGCAGAATGTGCTTTGCTCCCTTTCCAAAGAGACACCTTCTGATTGTAGACTTACCAATATTTGCAAGACTAGCTCCTTCCAGGTGAGCAAAAGAATCCAAATGGGCAGACAGCGACTGAAGAGATCTCTGTCTGGCATTATTTGTTTCATTTCTTCTGTTGCTACTTCCCGCTTCGGCCATTATATCTTCAGATCACAGTCTTCACTCAACAAATGCTAAAACTTACAGGCGCATTGTCCAAATGAGTCATTTAGTGCCACCAAAGTTAGGATATGAATCGATTAAAAAAATAAAATTAAAAATGCCTAATGTTATCACCCATAAATTCAGCCGCACTTAATATATTGAAAGTAATGGATTTTGTTGAGTTCTTGTTTCCTTTGTCATCAATTAACCTTTAACAGCTTCAGCTCATAATCACAATTTTAGATTATGACATTTCACATCGTGCTTAGCAAATTGTCCGTGACTATTTTCATTGAACTATCTCTTGGATTCTATGTGTTTTTAAGGAATTGATTTTTAAGTCTGCAGGCGGAGAGGTTGTGAACAGCTTGTTTGGGGTTTTATTTCGATTCCTGACTCTTTCATTGCTTAAAACAAAAAGGATAAATGCGGTGATTGATAATTTGATTATAAAATACGTATACATCCCACTCTACAATCAATGGTTGTAGTAGAATTTCATTTTCCAAAATGCTTTGAGTATGATTACTATCGGATTAAAAATTATGTATACTCGAGTTTAGACTCCAATTATAAATTAACCAGTAGTCCTACATAAAAAAATAATTAACCAGTGGACCTACCTAAAAATGATAGGGGGATTGGATCACACCTCGCTTGATAAATATCTTAAATTCAAACATAGGTTTCCGAATGGTCACCCAAAAATGGTTTTATCCTTGCAATGAGTCGCCAACATCGTAACGGACCAATGTTTTGAAGACTGTGATCAAATCGTAAAAATTTACGCCATAAAACAAATACCCGTAGGACGAGTCGATTGGTGGGATTTTGAAAATTTGTGGGGCCCCCATTCGTCTTGGCGGGGTCCCCATTGAAACTGAAAAGGAGCTCGAGTAACCCCTCGTTATAGAAAATTATGAAGCGAACCTTTTTTGATGTAAACCATCGTATTCATATGGGCGGCCAAAATCGCCATATGAATTTAAAGATTAATCTTTGGTCAGGGCGCACCTAATTCTCCAAGCTATTGCCAATTGTTCATCTCTACCCATTTTTATCTCACATGGCACGTGTTGTGTTTTTAAGGAACAGAATTATACGGTATTTGTGTTTATATTAAAATCTTCAAGCGATCATCAATTTGCAAAAATATGGACAAATTCTCTGGTAATATTTATACTTACATTCATCTCTTACGCATGTCCACACATAATTATGGGTGCGTTCCGAAAGTCATAACGAAACGAACGAATCGAACGAAAGTAACTGAGCTCGTGAACCTGGTGAAACCAGTTATTTTACAGACTTATGGGACGCTCTAAACGAAAGCGCAGGCGCAGCCTTTTGTTTATAAAAATTTTCCGCATGGCGTCCAGCGGAAGGCATTTCCTTCTGACAGAAATAAACTCTACTGCGGATACTGTTACTCATTTTAATCACATTGAAAGAACAGTTGATGCACATTCATCTTGTGCATGTTGCTTCATAACGCTCTCTGTTAAAATTATAATACAATTCCCGAACTAGTGCAGTTTGAACCATCATGCACCCGCGTTGTCTGCAGGTAGCAGACGATTCTCACTGAACAAACCAACCTCCTGGCTCGTGCGTTTGGTGAATCTCGTTCTTGCACGAGACGCACGGAATGCGACTTTTGGGACAGCGTAATGCAGGGGGTGCTATTCCGGCTTCCCGCGCTGCGGCGGCACGTGAAGGTCTTCTGCTAGAGTGACGTCAAAAAGGGGAACCCTCAGCTGCGGGCCGCTTAATAACATGTAAAATCATACAAGATTATCGCCTCATGGAGGCGATTATAACTCTTGGGAAGCAATGTTTATAACATGTAGTTCTTCTTCACTGCTTTCCCGTACCTTCTCAAGTTAACTGAGGATGGCAAACGAACAAATTCATGCTGAATTCAGCAAAAAGGGAATCAATGTCTTTGCTTCTTTAACACTATTTGTCTACACTTCTACACGCAGCAATAAAGTTGGTTGGTTGGTTGATTGGTTGATTTGGTGTTTTAAGTCCACTTTATGCACAGTAAGGCTAATCGGGACTGGACCTACAGGTTAAAGTGGAATCCGAACCACCATGTACCTTCACCGGGTATCGACCCCGGGACCCCTTGATTACGAGACACAGCAATGAAGTTAAATGATTATTAGACGAGAGTCTCATCTTGAGACGAGCACAATAGATAGAACACCCGAAAAATCGTAAAGTGAAACCATTTTAAATGCCTGTGTGTGCTGGATGGGGTGGGGGTAGAGTCTCGTGGGCATATTTTCATGCAAATAGATTACTAACTTAATTAATTATACCAATTGACATAACTAAAACAGGATCGAGAGAGTAAGATTGAACGGAAAGGATTAAGTAAGTCCCTCTACATGTATATAACCGGTCTCCATGACAGTATAACGCTTTAGGAAGCTAGAGGCACCAGTTTGAACCATAGTAAGGCATATAGCAATGTTTGTCTCATTCTCCACTCATTAGTTCATCATTCATCCTCATAGTAGCGATCAACCCAAGAGGTAGAAATTCGTCTTTAAATAAACGACACATACACACATATTGATTTGTTATTTCGTTTTTCTGCTACTTCTGGCTAATCGCGAAGATGAGGATGAATCGTGATAAGATGAGGCGGATGAAGAGACAATCATAAACATGTAAGGACAACACAATACGAGCCCCACCAAGGATTATAATGGCCACGAGTCCAGACGCCAGAGCCTCGCTAGTCACTAGTATGTAAAATACAGTCCAGGGTGTACAACGTGGAAATTAATGCAATTGGGCATTCAGGATATATATATATATATATACACTAGACTTTCGCTAATCCGGCCCTCAATAGTCCGCCCTCTCAGCAGTCCAGCCCACATCCGGCCTGTAGTCAATCAAGCAGAAATGACGCGCACAACAATGAATTATCGCCCAACCCTGTGGCCGAGTGGTTAGCACATCGCGCTGCGACGCCAAGGGTCCCGGGTTCGAATCCCGGTCGGGCTTGGTTGTTTGTGAATGTCCATTCATCAATTTCATCATTTCATCACTCATCCCCATCTTCGCAAATTAGCCAAGAGGCACAAAACGCGAAGTAAAATAAACTAAATCAAATAAAAAAAATCAAAACAATGAATTATCGTGTTCAACAATGTTGTTAGTTAAAAATGTTAAACAATGCTATACATACGTACAGTATTTGAAATTGTGACTTTCTTACAGTAAAGTTCAGTACATACTATGGCTTCTAAAAGGAAACACGTAAAGTACAGCCTGTATAGTCCCTATGTGTTTAAACTACATAGTAGTACGTAATTTCCGACCCTCTCAATAATCCGGCACTTCCGCGAATCCGGCACCCATATGTGCAAGGAATGGCCGGATTAGCGAGAGTCTAGTGTGTGTATATATATTGTGTGTTGGTGTGTGTAACGACTCTATATTTAGGCTTTTTTGTAGTCTTTGGGTCCTGTCGAGTTGCATCCACGGGAAGCTCCAAAATGTCGATGTTGTGTGTGTGTGTGAGTAAAACTATTATTATTATGAAGTTACAGTTACGCAATAATAAACTTCTAAGCCGTATGAATGCAAATATTGCCATCAGTTTCAATAATACGAATGTCTATAACAGTATCCTTCTTATTTAATTTTTATTTAACACGTAGTGTTTGTTTTTTTTTGATACGGAAAAAACATGCATCAAATTATGTCAATATATTGTACATATATTCAGGTAGTGTTGTATTTTAAAAATTTCCAGCAGTAGAATTTCAGCAACTTCTTTGCAGGGGCGACTTATTGTTGACAAGAATTAATTGAAGTTACTGCTGCATAACATAATAAGTACGAGTATATTGCAAAATCATAGAAAAAATATAGTGGGTGGAGGATGTCTATGCAATTTATCCTAGTGGGGGAATTTTCTTTAAGAGGATTTTCTTAACTAGAGAGATAGCATTCCAAAACCTTTCCCTCTTTGAGCACTGCTGCCTCTCCTGTGAAAAAATCTTGCGGGCGTCCTTGGCAAATTGCGTCATTAGGAGGCAAATATTTTTTTTTTATTATTTTTGGGTTGCTTTCCTGTAACCTTTACCTAATTGGAAGGCGAGGATGAGTAATGAATAGATGAAATAGATGGACACTCGCAAAGGGACACAATGTCCAGGCGGGACTCGAGCCTTAAACCTTCGCTGGGTAGCGAGATCGTTACTGAACCAATTAACGTTCTCATCTATTCCTATTTTGAGGGCTTCCCGGATGGCGTAGTTGTGGCGTCATCGACTTATAATCGAGGGATCCCGGATTCGGTACCCGGTGGAGGCACGTAGTGGTTCGGATCCCACTTTAAACTGTAGGTACAGTCCCAATTAGCCTCAATGTGCATAAACTGGACTTAAAACGCCAATTCAATCAATCTGTTTTAATATTTCATGTCGCTTTTTGACATATAGAGCAAACTAGGACAATGAAATGAAAATGAAAGATGAAATAGATAAGACACACAATGATACACACACACATGCCTCAACCAAGGTTCGCTTCTGAGTTCATAGAGCGTTACGCTAGCGATTTCTCCAGGTAAGGGATATACGATAGACGATTTCACGTACACCGAGGGGGTTCATACCTGCAGTTAGGAACATTCAAATGGAAAGTAATTGCTTCCAGTTTCCGAAAGCGACATGGCTTTCATTGTTCGGTATAAGCCAACTTCGAGGCACAGATTTCTCCCAGATGTCAGAAAAATCTGCAGGTCCAGTAGTAGCGATCAGGTATTCGTTTACAGAAGTGCTTGTGCTGTTTGTCTTGAATACGAGTATTAAAGCGAGTAATTTTAGGTCGTATTACGTGTATTCGGTGTCTGTACCATGAATAAGCGTGCCAAAGGTAAACATTCTTGTGCTCCCCGATGGCGTAGTGGTGGCGTCATCGCCTTATAATCGAGGGATTCCGGGTTCGGTACCCGGTGGAGGCACGTAGTGGTTCGGATATGGAAAAAGTTATTCAATTTGAGATTGTGTTTGCATCCTTCCATGGATCAACTGTTTCCAAGCAACATAAAGTTATGGACACTCTAAAGACAGTACTTCAGTCAAAATTTCCTGAAGTTAACGAAAAGATTATTTCCCTGTATGTCAGAACAAGAACTTTTATTAGAATTCGACATTTGAATAAACTAATGAAACTCAAGTCCATGGAAGCAAGTGCAGCGAGAAAAAGACGACACTGGGTAGCATCGTCTTCAAAATCATAAGTCTCCAGGAATGGTAAGTTGTAATGAATTTTTAATCTTACTGATATTTATTTCCTCCTCGGCCTCCACCGTATAGTGATTAACAAATCACATTGCTAAACCGAGACAGAGGCCAGGCCTATTGTTCATGTATTTGTTATTTGACGTCGCTTTTTTACCTCTTTTGGTTAATCGCGGCGATGAGTGTTGGTCACATAAAATTGATGAAAGGGCAGGCACAAAAGAACATCAATGCCCACGACGTGACTCGAAGTCGGGAACTTCAGTGATGGGATTCAAAGTCGAACACGCGGTTGACCAGATTCGCCATCGCGCTGGCACGAGTTTCTTTGAATTTCTTAAGGGATTACGCTTTCCAACGACATTGCATTTTATCCATTTATTATTTATTTATTAATTTCTAAAAAACATATTTTGATGTTACGGTATTTTAAACACAAATCATTTTAGGTAGAATATTTCTGCAATTTTACCATAGCGTAAACCTTAATGTAAGCGAAAGCATGTGTGCATCACTAGTTAAAGATTTTCACATCTACAAAAAAAATATATCCAAAACCTATTTCCATCTCACTCAAGGATTATGTTAATTCAATTCAAATTGTACGCGGGTTCAGTGCCATGAATCTAACCTTTACTCAACAGAATGAGATTGGTTCATAGAATGTATCGCCGAAAATCAATTTCGCTGATATCCCGTTGTCGCTGTTTTATTTTCATTAGATACGAGCTCCAATTACCATTTTAATCCTTCGTTTAAAAAGTTATTCAAACACAAAAAAAAAATATCGGGGGTCATTTTAAAGTTTTTTTTTTTACTTCATTACTGTCTTCATTTGATTTTTTTTATTTTCTAAGAATTTTGGCGGGCTGCAGCCCCTTAAGCCCCCCCCCTGCGTACACCAGTGCTTGCCACACTCATCTAGCCTACGCTCCCATCAAATTTATCATTTCATCATTCATTTTTATTGTTGCGGTTACCCTAAATACGTAGAAAAGGGACGTCATATAACAACAGCGACAGCGACATCCTATGTATACTAGATATATAAATTATAATGAACAAATTATTAATAACAAACATCTGTGAAAATTTGAAGGTATGAAGGATAATAAGTATTGGTGTGGTAGCGAAATATTTAATACGTAAAATTGTATTTATTTACCCATACGCAACTTCATATTTCAATGTAGCGGTGATATAAGAGGATAGTCGTGATTACTTTTTGCTTGATTTGTATAACGCCATTTATTGTAATTGCGTGCTGTAAACTTCTTCATATTATTGCCTAGGTCTTATTCCTTGCGTTTTGCTTATTATTCTGCTGCAAATGGTCAATAGAACCAAGATATGGACAATTAAAAATGAAAATATTTCCCGTAAGCTTCCATTGCTACGCGAGCCTCGCCACTTGACAGATCCCCTTGGTCACGTCAGAGCTCGTTGCGGCTTCTGGCCAATGGTAGAGCTCCGTGTCTCGGAATGCTCTTCCTAAAATACTTCTATATTCCTTGAGCATAATGAACCTCACGAAACGCACGGAAGCACTTATGGAACGGCGCGTTAAACTCGTGCGACTTTCGGAACGGGCCCTATGTATTGTACGCACAGTCCAGCCAGGGAAGACAAAACTGCCTGGAAAGGTATATTCCAAACGCGAGAGGGGAAGCAGGTAGGAGCACCAGCCAAACTACACTGTGATATTTCGTTTATATAGATTTGCTTCTTTTTATTTTCATTCTGAACCCTTCCATAATTTGAAACATATACTTACTTCATTGATGTTTCCACAGCAAACGATTTTCACGGAACCCTTGGCTTCCCAAAATGTCATTGCTGCCACAGACCTCCAGGTACCAGAACCGAAACGTGAGTCTTTATATATGGGTCAACTAAGCCAAAAAATTCGTAGAGAGGGGGATACCTTCATATTTTTACTTGTAACATCTATTTTGAAGATTGTGAGTCATTGCACCACACAAGATTGTAATTTTTAAGTTTTCTAAGAAGTATATAACTCTACGTATTACACTCCACAAGTGAGTACAAAAAAATTCTTTACAAAAATGAAAACTTAACAAGCTCTAATGTGCATCTCCGCCATATTTCTAGCCCCAGGACTATGCACGGCTTCAAACAAAAGCTCATCGTTTTCTGTCTGTAGTTAGAGGTATAAAATAAAGGAACCCCCTGACGAGCCCGCCTCCTCCCGCATACAGTCAGGGGTATGCGTTTTATGTCCGGGTGCCTTTATCTAAAAACCAGGGAGTCAGTTTTCTCTGAATTACGGTTCCCCCGTTTATTTATTCACAAACTTTATTTGAGCTTACATGTAAGTGAATACAATATGTTACAACTACAATTATTCCTGGCCTATTCTGGAATCCAAAAACAGGTCGGATATCACACAGTTTGTACTACCTATTTTTATTTTATCTCAATTCTAATTTTAAATTGAAATTTGAGATTATGAGCTAAGTATCTGGTATTAGTTTTGTTTCAGTTCTAGAAATGTGTGTTTAGGTTCATTTAGGTTATTCGTAAATGAGGAATGGATGTTCTGTTTAATGAAAAAGACATTATACGAATTGCTTCTGTGAGTGACATTTATTTGGTTCATGAAATTAAGTAAAATAAAGTGGATGAACTAGAATAAAGTTATTTAAGAATGAGGGTAAAAATTATTATAGTTTGGGCAGTGGCGTGCCCAAGGAAGGGGGTTGGTGGGGGTTATAACCCCGTCCTCTGGCCCAGAATTCCTTAAAAAGAGAACGTCAAATGCAGGAAAAGGTGGCAAAAGGATGATTCTCTACCAAAAAAAGTATACATAACCCCTCCCTTTCGAAAATCCTGAGCACACCACTCAGTTTGGGGATTCAGATTAAGTGTGAGAGTAGTTGATCATTTTTTTCCATTTCTTAAGCCCGCATCACACGGAACTGGATTTCCAGTAGGTATGCCCTAGTTTGCGCTGGACTGGCTATCAATTTGCTAGTTTTCGTCTCACACGATACTTATCAGCGTACTTGTCGATAGACTTTTGTTCCCATACGAGGGAAGTTGTAATGGCGGCCGCGTGAGATGTAAACAATGTATCACTTCACATTTTTAAAAGCCGATACATATTCAACCGAGAGGAATAACGTTTCGTATAAAACGTTATTAGGTACAAAACACTGGCGCTGCTTAAATACATACTTTACCACGTTTACTGTACACGTATGGAAGAATATTTTAGTTGATTCAAATTTAAACACCGTGCACATCTACAGCATAGATGGTGTAACTCAACGCGCCTTTCATGCTGTATACGTTATACATTGCTGGAGTAATACTCGGAAACCACAGACAAAAGCGCTCCTTTGCACACTCACAGATTATCTTCACATGGCGAAACATTTGCTCTGATTGGCTGTTCCACAGAATCCAGTCGAGGAAAGCAAGTAGCAATTAGAAAATGTCCTATTCCTCCAAACCAGTCAAGCAGTCAGCCAGGCGGCCATGGTTGCTACCTAGAAAGTTAGTTCAGCGCCAACTACGGCATTCCTACTAGAAATCCAGTTCCGTGTGATAGGGGTTTAATGTTTTTTTTTGTTTTTTTTTCCTGAGAACCAGCAATGATTATCCTACCGGGAGGGCCTCGGCAAGGAAATGTGAGTTCCCGGAAGTAAGCATCAGGGAGGGTTTCCTTGGGGATGTCGGGAATTATGGGAATTATGTATTAATGTTAGTTATTTGTGTTAATTATTTCGTTAGTTCCTTAATTTTATAATCGGATGTTAGATTTTGTTTGCTGTTAATTATTGAGTTGTTTTAGGTCTTGTTTACATGCATTCAAGTGATTGTTTATTTTATGTCAAGTGTTTCTGGGCTCGAATCCTATTGAGCGCTGCCATTAGATTCCTCTTGTAAATTGGGCCGCAATTGTCCTCCAGCTGGGATGATGTAGCGTTTGCTCCGGGAAGCTTCTTTGGACGATACGGGTTTCATTTCTCCCTCCTCTTGCTTTTATGGATGAATGTTTCTGCGTTGTGGAATCATTTCTGATCTTCCAGGAGCATCTTGTTGGAGTTGCCGAGGCCGGGTTTGTGTTGGGATTTCTCTAGGTATTTCTAGGATATACCTACGACGTTGTTCTTCCCTTGACACAATGTCCGCTAGTTCGTTCAGACGTCCAAAGTGTTCCGATCGGATCAGGCGATTAGAGGTATGTGATTTCTGCCGTCACCCCTATTTTGATTTGACACTCAACAAGTCCAGTTGGCGCATGCGCACTTTTATCCATGGTTTCAGCTAAGGCAGCCGGACTGTAACATACCGGGTGGCTAAGAATTAAAGTTACCCAACTCAGAGCCCTCTGTAGCCTGTTTGAGGCATCGTAGAACTCTGAAATTTGGTGAATCCACTATGCAAACCATGGGGAAGAGGATGGCGATAAAAAAATAGTTCAATTTTCCGCCACCAGGTTGAAATATGGCGCTGTACTTCCATGATGGGTTGTACAAACAATCACGTTAAGTGATTTAGCTGAGTTATTAATTAGCTGAGTTATTAATTAGAAGACATTTGTTAGTGAGGGGTTCCGGGTTCGAATCCCGGCCTGGGCATGGATGTTTGTGAGTGTCCATTCATCAATTTCATCATATCATCATTCATTCTCATCTTCGCAAATTAGCCAAAAGTGGCACAAGAAGCGAAGTAAAATAAATCAAATCAAATTTTAAATCAAATCAAATCAACATTTGTTAGTGGCTGGAAGTTGCGAAAACATAATCTTTTATTGCAAGATTGCAAGGTAAAGGCAAATCCATAACCAATTGGAGCAGTTTACGTCATTATTACAACCCATAATAGAAGTACAGCGCCACATTTCAACCTGGTGGCGGAAAATTTAACCATTTTTTATCGCCATCCTCTTCCCCATGGTCTGCACAGTGGATTCACCAAATTTCAGAGTTCTACGATGCCTCAAACAGTCTACAGAGGGCTCTGAGTTTGGTAACTTAAATTCTGGCCACCCAGTATTATACTGTAAGTGTTTTAAAAGTCAACTAGATAACCGGCCACCATGGCGGAGTGGTTATCACAGTCTCGGGAGAGGGGGGGTCCCGGTTTCGAATCCGGCATCGGTGTTTTTTGTGAGTATCCCTTCATTAATTTCATCTCTCATCCTCATCGTCGCGATTAGCCAATAGTGGCAGAAAAGCGAAGTAAAATAAACCAAAGCAATCAATCAAGTTAGAATTAATGAGCACAAGTATGATAAGTCTTCCACGTGAATTATTCAGTAAATAATAACATAACAATAACAAACAAAAATATAGCAAAAGGAATGATCTTATTTTTAAAAAAAATCTCTTAAAATAAAATCAATACAAGATAACAAAAATAGACAAGAGGAAATAAATGATTTTCAACATTTTCACAAAGACATACACACATACATATACACAAAGTTTTTTTTTCATGCTCATCACTTATGCGAGGTAGTTGGTTCTGATCTTTTGACAAAAATCGTTTAAATTAGGATATTCTCCAACCATCTCAGCAATACGAGTATCTGACAAAGGAGTTGTCGCAAGAGCAGAAACATGGCCGAATACCAGGGCATCTAGTTCTGTCACTCTAGAAAATGAAATATCTCTTAGCAATTTTGCACAAAGCAGATTTTCAACATTTAAAAAAATGGACAACGTAATCTAAAGAACAGTCATAAAATAGAACAAATTTAGTGGAAGAAGAATGCAGAATTTATAGTACGTAACTTTGCTTGTCATTATTAATCAAGGTACCTTTATAAGGTATGCCATTCCCGAGGTTCCGAGATTTATTCCCATGATGCTGTGCGCGCTATGACGTCATTAAGCGGACAGAATGGAACTTACTTCGTTATCGTATACGGAAGCTTGAGATAAATGGGTCTATTATTTACTTATACACACTTTTTCTTGAATGCCGGTAGAATGAGAACAAATCATCCTGTTTGTGCTCTTGCCACGTGCAATAATAATAGAAGAAAATCGCCTGGAATAAAGTCATCATCGCTTCCCAAAAAACAAGTTGCTGTAGCAGGATTGATTCAATTTGTTCCTCCAAATTTCGGACTTACTCAGTGGTGTAACCACAGGGGAGGGCAGGGGCATTGTCCCCCAACCTTCGACGGAATTCTAGGGGGGGGGGGAACATTGATGGCCAAAGGCACCTGCAGGGGGCACAGAGGAGAAATTGCCCCCTTCTATTTCAAATTTTATACAAATAAAAATACATTTCGTAAAATTTTCTTGCTCGCTTCGCTTGCAGTGCCAGCTTTTCTGAGTCTCGTCAAGTTCAGAGACGTAGCTAGGGGGCGTCGGGAGTCGGCCATGGGCGCCAAATAATCTAATTTTAAAAAAAATGTGAAAGAGAGAATGCCTTAGCGCCATGTGATATTATTTGTCCCTTATTAAATCAATATTGTTTTAAATTGCAAAAATTGGATCAAAAAATTTTCTTTCTCGCTTCGCTCGTAATATAATTGTTTTTTGTAATGTGATGTATGTAAATAATATGTTTTGTATATAATATATGTAATGAAAAAACTTTGAATACGTACATAATTTAGTGTTAGAATCTTGCATATGTATTTTCTTATTTTATGTCGCTCCATGTTGCATATGTGTAAAACATATGAAAGTTATACATGTTATATGTACAAACAAATATCTTCGGCATGCATTTATCATTCATTTTCTGCCATTCAAAAATACAGTTTGTGTGCTTGTTTTCAATTATTAGCTAATGTAAAATTCCTGGTGTTGAAAAAATATTTCAAATCGTTTGTTCCAAATAAATGCTTTAGCACAGACATCTACCTCCCTTTTGCGTAATTTATGAGGATAATAACGTATTTGATACTACTACTACTACTACCGCTAGTAATAATAATGCCATTATTAATGTCATTATTATTACTATTATTATTATTGGTACGTTTATCCTGGTACTTTCTCCCTCCAGATAAAAATTCGTGGTTGCGCCTCTGGCCTTACTTCCACACTCGCCTTCCGTATCATCACGTATGCAACTTTCAAAAACCTTTACACAATCGAAACTCAGTTTCTAAGTATTGCTTCATTGAATATTGAGTGCAAGATAAGATTTATTAGCTTTGAAGTTGAAACATCGTCCGCGAAAATAATACTTTGAACATCTCGTAGGTAGCGAACACTAATTAACAATTGCACTGTTACTTTACTTTATGTGCGTTTGTTGAGAAATTGTGCTGAAAATATAATGTACGACTTACAGGACAGGCGTTTCTCCCCTGCACATCCTTTCAATCTTCTCGTCAATCAATGAGAGGAGCTGTCATGTAAATAATGACCAAAGAAGCTATTCAATCAGGCCCGTAGCCAGGAATTCTTTGTAGGGGGGGGGGGAGCGAAGTCAATCCTAGAGGGGGCAAATTTTTAACATATTGTGTCGCATTGGCACATATTATGGTAGGGTACACAGAGGTACTTGCCCCCCTCCCCCAAAAGCTATAAGTAACAGAAAAGGGATGGTATCTTGAAACTGCAACGAACCAAAAAAAAAAAAAACTTCGAGCAACATCAAATAGCAATATTTCGATAATGACCTTTCCAGGTTGCCAAAGAATATAAAGTTTAACATAAATAGGCTAATAGGGACTGTACCTACTTGATATCGTAATTGATTGATTTGGTGTTTTAAGTCCACTTTGTGCACACTAAGGCTAATTGGGACTGGACCTACAGTTTAAAGTGGGATCCGAACCATTATGTGCCTTCACCCTACTTGATATTTACAGGTCGATAATGTTAATTGATGACTAACAACAGCTTTGGGCCTCTCTGCAGAACTGATTAAGGGAGCCCTTTATAAATCATGCTTCATAATGATTCCCTCTAGTTTCCAGTATGCAAGATTTTTTACGCACAAAGGAATCTATCGACAATCCAACAACACCATTGTGTTGTGTTGTACAAGCAAAATCGGATTAATTACATAATAATTGTTAGGATCTGCACTTTGATGAATTGTGGAAAAAATTGTAATACTTTTTTTGACCTTGCTAAAGAATTAAACCATGGGTTCCTTAGTCCACCACGGACTCTATTTCCTTCAAAGGGGAGACTCTTGTATCACTACAGACAATGTTTGCCTACTGGTTACGTTAACCATTTTGCAAAATATTGTGTGAATTGTATTATATTATAGTTGAAATACATGTTTCGACACCTGAAAAAAATAGGAATCCCTTGATTGACCAATGACTTCTTGGATTACAGTGTCATCATTAATATTTGATATTAAGTTTCATAGAAAGAAATTGTTTTAATAGGGCACAAATAATTTTACGGGGGCTCCCAGCGCCGACTCCCGCCGCCCCATATAGCTATGGCTCTCAACTTGGACTATAAGAATAGGAGAAATTGTGAGCGAAGCAAGCAAGCAAGATAATTTTACGAAATGTGTTTTTATTTGTATAAAATTTTAAATCGAAGGGTGCAATTGCCCCTCTGTGGCCCTTGCAAGTACCCTTGGCCGTCTCGAAGAAAAATGCAAAAAACACGTCCTCTCCGATGGCGCAGTGGTAACGTCATCGCCTTGAAATCAAGGGGTCCCGGGTTCGATACCCGGTGGAGGCACAAAGTGGTTCGGATCCCACTTTAAACTGTGGGTCCAGTCCCAATTAGCCTTACTGTGCATAAAGTGGACTTAAAATATCAAATCAATCCAAGGAACACGTAAAAACTCATCCCATCATGAGTATCCAATTGTCCTGCTATTCTTAGATTCTCCTAGTCTTGTTTCTTTACTTCAATATTTGCTTCCCCTAGAATGAACTTCCGTCGAAGGTCGGGAGGGGGGGGGGTATATGGCCCCTGCCCCCTGTGGTTTCAGCACTGTCTGTGAGTGTCTCTTCATCAATTTCACGTCATCATTCATTATTGCGATTATCTAGTAGTGGCAGAAAAGCAACGCTAAGTAACAAAAATCAAATATCCATTCCACTCCCTCCCTCTACCACATGAATCACTATTACCAAAAGGTAGACTTTTGAAACAAAAATTTAAGCAGTTCCAAGTTCATAGCAACACATCCAAGAAAAAACATGGGACCACATTCGGCACCATTAATACAAGACTACTCAAAATGTCACAACTGTTCTAGATACTGAAAATTGAGAAATCATTTCCCGAAGTCTGGATCTGGAAGAGAAATTAACCCCCCCCCCCCACCCAATCTTGCTAGAGTAACACATGATATAATTTTAAACATTAGTGAGGATTTCAGGTAGGGATGTGTTCTGTATTTTTCACAGGGGGCAAAGGAGGCTCTCAGGGGGGGGCAATTGCCCCCCTGTCCCCCTCTAGCTACGGGCCTGTATTCAATGTAAAGCATACTTATCAAAGCAAGGACAATTTTATCAATGATTTTTGTATTATCAATATAATATGTTGTATACACATCTATTATATTATAATTTAAAGATATTGTACAAATATAATACTACTTTGCTGGCTTTAATTTATTTTATATCTGCTTTAAAAAGCCTCGTTGGTTCAGTCGGTAAATAATCTGACTGTCACGCTGAAGGCGAGGATTCTGTCCCCAGGGTGGTTGGTCTCGAGGGGGATTTTCTCAGCAACGTCCTTGCATGAAAACTGCTTTGAGGTTCACCAGGGGTCTAAAAAAATAGTATTTTGGGGGCCGGAACGTGATGCTAACACCACCTTCATAAATGACCGGGATTGTGAATCATAATCCCTAAATTCATTCATGGCATGTTACAACACGCAGAAGGTACTTTTGCTTTTAAAACTTAGTGCATATTTAGTCGCACACCGTGGGTGTTCGGTCTGAGACGTCATGGTTTGGGCTCTGGCTACGGAACGCGCAGGTTCGAGTCTTCTAGGAGAAGCGTAACAACTTTCCTTCTGAGGTTTCGGACTGTGTATGGGACCGGTGGGCACACACCATTGTGAAGAAATTGGAGAGCTACGAATGAGTAGCGTAATCCAGTCATGGAAACCATGGAAACTTAGAGAAATGACTGAGGGGATCGTCGTGCTGACCACACGTCACCTCGTAACAGGTTGGATGATCTCTCGCCTCGGCAGGTGGAAGTGAGGCCGGCAGTCGGTAGGTAGGCCTTAGCCCTGTATTAGTACACAGTTGAATACATGCCGCGAGAATACACATTATGAAATTTGTTTGACTCAACTCAAACATACTGCAGAAACTATTTCCATGTAGATTTAATAGCCGGCATCCGTGGCAGAGTGGTTAGCACATCGCGCTACGACGCCAAGGATCCCAGGTTCGAATCCCGGCCTGGGTATGGATGTTTGTGAGTGTCCATTCATCAATTTCATCATCATGACTCATCCTCATCTTCGCAATTAGCCAAAACTGGCAGAAAAGTGAAGTAAAATAAACCAAATAAAAAAATAGATTTAATATTTCATATTTGTGTTGCTTGATTGAATTGGTGTTTTAAGTCCGCTTTTTGCACAGAAAGGCTAATTTGGACTGGGCCTACAGTCTAAAGTGGGATCCTAACCACTATGTGCCTACACCGGGTATCAAACCCGGGACCCCTTGACTACAAGGCGACGGCGCTACCACTAGACCATCGTGGAGGCCATATTTGTGTTGCTTGACAAGACTTATTTTCTAATTGCGCACTCTATTATTAGTAAAACACATTTTATGTGTGTGTTGGATATGGTATGAGATTTAATTAGGAAAAGCGATGGATAATGTAATATTTATACAAAGTAAATTAACGCATTATGTTCTTACAACAAATGTAACTATTACAGAATAGGAAGCCAGTGACGAAATTAGCCGTAAGTTTTTTTTTTAATTCCTCGCAGTAGTAAATATTGTTACAAATAAAATCGAGAAATTTAGATCCTCAACTTAGGTGGATAAGAGACCAAATTATAATTCTCAGCTTGCATTTACCTCCGATTATTAGAAGTATCATTCGACCGAAAAGCAATCTCTGACTGTTGGCTGATAAATGCGACGTGCCTAAAATACAGGAAAACGTAACAGCATAATCGTTCCATTATTTTTGTTTTGTATTTGTATTGCTTTTGTTTTATTTCAAGTATAATTTACCCCTTGGCTAATCGCAAAGATGAAAATGAATGGTGAGTAGATGAAATGGATGATCACAAATCCATGTGGATCACAAACAGTACAGAGTACTACACAGATTGTTGGCCCACATGCCAGAACCTAGTAAGCCCGCAAGATTGAAGTTCCTAGGATATATTACCTGGAAGAAATATTGCTATTTGAATGTTTCCCGAAAATACACCATTTATACAATAGCCATTATCTAATTCATTCGCCGGCTCGGTAGCCGAGGGCGTTAAGTGGTCGACTTTCGATTTCGCCTCCGAAGTTCCCGGTTCAAGTCCCAGCATGGGCATAGGTTTTCTCTGCGAGTCAGGCACGTATCCAGGAATTCCTTTCGTGGTGGGCTAAACACCATATTTTTAAGGGGTATATATAGAACCTCACAATTGTATGTTTAAGGCCAATGGTGGCAATTGGGTTCAAAACGGGAGTGGGGGGGGGGTGCAAGAAAAGTTTACTTTCTCTTCCCTTGGTATGCAAGGGTTAGCATAAAGAGGTGATAGTGTGAAGGCAAAAAAATGGGGAGCAACTATCCCCAAAATCGTCGCCACTGTTCAAGGCTGCCAAATTATTCAGAACGTGAAATCGGAACATTTTTTACCACTCAACTCCTCTGTTTCCATGCATTAACATTGTGTGCCGGAACCATCTCAGTATGTGTGTTTGCCCATTTCTTATCATCAGACATCAAAACATCTATGGCGTCTTCGAGTGTTTTTTACGAAGCTGTTACACACGCACGGGATGGACAATCCACTCGACAACGCGAGACTCAAACTGTGGGCTGAGAACTGGACGCAGAAATTTCTCGAATATTTCTCTCTGATTCGAGCCTGAACACCACTACTGTGTCTTGTCCTCCCATGTTTACAGTTCTTATAAAAGCTGAAACCCACCAAATTATTCATATTGAGGCCTAAGCACTCGCAAGTGTTCACAATTGTCTGTCACTCACAACTTCCGCAGTCTTGTCGTATATTGGCACAAAACAGAGTAAGTCTTCTCGAATACAGTTCGAAACAATTAATTCACAATGAAAACCCTTCCGATCCCAACACATCTAGTGTTTCTTCTCCCAATATGATTAAATGCTTACTCATTTATCTCCAGTGACGTGCCCAAGGGAAGGTTGGTGAGGTCATAACCAAATTTGACCAAGTATTCCTTAAAATAAAGAACTTCAAAGAGAGGAAAAGATGGCAAAATGAGGACTGACCACCAAAAATAGTATGCATAACCCTCCTCTTCTAAAATTCTGGGAAAATTTGGTCCGGGCACAACTAACTCATCACTCAAAACTTTGATTTTCAGTTGATCTGTGCAGCTTATTTCTTTTTTAATTAACCGCTCCAATACCCGTTACTGATTAAATATTCACTTTAGAGAGAGACCTTCGATCTCTTCAGCCCTCGACCCGAACTAGCACTACACTGAGGCTCCGGAAATTCCGCTGTCGTTAATGTCTTCTGGTTTGGACCCGAACTGGAACTAGTAGTAGACTTCGTTACTTTACGGTATTTAGTCCTTTTCATCTTCGAATCACTAGATCTTATAAAGCCACCAATGGACACTGACTGTACACTAATCGACAGTATGAACTGTCATACTTACCTTTGAATACTCATTAACCGATTCTGTTGTACAGATCAACTTGGAAATTGAAGCCGCGTATTTTAACCTCATTATATTCTAGAACGTTCCACAGATAAAACGATTCGTTAATGTTGCCAGTAGTTCGACTCCTTCTCTTATTCAAGAACGTTCCCTCTCGCGCTTTCCAGAGATTAAAAAAATATAATGAATCGTCCTACGTGTGGCGCTACGTTTACAGCTTCCAAATGCTGACAAGTCTTTGCATAGTGTTGCGACAACACCGAAAGCGCAAGAAAAGTTTTAATGCAATATTATCAACAACAGGGTTATAGAACATTCTCCGTGTTGCCTTGGTAAGTATATCTCTCCTTATATATTATCGGCACACTATTTTAGAAAACAAGAACCTAATTTTGCCGGACCCTGTGGCTGAGTGGTTAGCACATCGCGCTGCGACGCCAAGGGTCCCGGGTTCGAATCCCACTCGGCCATGGTTGTGTGTGAATGTCCATTTATCATTTTCATCATTTCATCACTCATTCCCATCTTCGTAAATTAGCTAAGAGGAACAAAACGCGAAGTAAAATAAAATAAATCAAATCCAAAAAAAAAATAAAAAAATTATGTAGTGTAAACTGAAAAAATTAAGGGGGGCTCCAGCCCCCTGATCCCACCTTGGGTGCGCACTATTAACAATAACAGGGTTCTAGAACATTCTGTGTCTTGGCTCGAAAATTATTTATCTCAAATTATCATCACATTATTTAAGAAGCCATAAACGTAATTTTATGTAGCGTAATTTCCTGAATGGGGTGCTGGAGACCCCTGATTCCCACCTTGGATACGTGCTTGACTCGATAATTATTCCTCTCCTTAAATTATCGTCACATTATTTTATTTCCGACCACAAGAAACCAAATACCTCATTTTATCTATTGTAAACAGAAAACCTTTTGGGGGGTTCGAGCCCCCTAAGCTCCCCCTTGGATACGTGCCTGCTACGAGTGTCCCTTCATCAATTTAAACTAATCATCACTCATCCTGTTCGTCGCGATTAGCCAAAAGTGGAAGAAGACGATAAATAACAAAAACAAATTTATCCTCATCGTGGCGATCAACTGGAGAATGTTAAAAGTAGCGTAAAAATATTAAAGGGAAATTCCAGGATATTCAGTAAAAAGACATATCAGAATATGCCCGGACAAGAACTTTCCTTAGAATGAGACATTTAAAATAAATGCAATAGGTTAGCTGGAAAGAAAAGCCGGCAGTGGACTACAGCCTGCAGGGACAAGATATCACGCAAAAAATAAACTATGCATTGTTTTGGAATAAATGTATTCTTCTATCGCGTATTTGATCTCTTGCTGTCAAATCAAATTAACAGCTTTGGTGTATAATATCAAAAGATGCATGAAAACACAGCGTTTCATGGGCCATCTGCTACATTCTACGCATAGCTTTCAACCGCTCGTGTCCGCTTGGTGACGTCACAAGCTCTAGCCAATAACGTGCAAGTCGCGGAGTGGCCCCCCCTGATTATTAATCACGTAGAGCACAAGGCACAATTGTTTTATCGTGTCTTAAGACTGGCTAAGCTGAAGGCTGACATTCATTTATTTCATTTTCATTGATGAATTCTCATGTAATTACAATATTTTTCTGATCATAGTTAGAAGATTACTTTACTATAAACACAATTTTCCAGACAGAAAAAGTAAATGCGCGTTTATAATCATAAATATTTTATTTTTCTTGTACGTACGCATTGCTTGCATTGTAGAATTATTTCTCTTGTAGTTTACGGTTATTACAAGCATAAGAACACAGTTTTTCGTTGTGACGTTTCAGGAGAACACACGCTCCCTTCATCAGACATTTATTTTTAGTTTGACTAAAGATACAGTTATAACAATGGTTAGCAATTTTTTGAACAAAAATAATCCGTTATACAATGGATGTTGTCAATGTTACATTGTTGTAATGTAACAACTTAATTGTGAAAACAAGCAGTCTGTTTTATTTTTAATTCAGATAAAAAAATTTGATCACATTATTTCTTATTTAAAAATGATGAATCCCAAATATAATCAGGTAATTCAAAGTCATCATTGCTTTCACAAAGTTTCTTGATGTTTTCTGTTACATTAAATGTTAAAGATGGTGGCTTACTCCATTTGTGAAAAAGAAAACTCCATAGAGGGTCTATGTTACCATTTTCATTATTTAATTTATTCCAGTGTTCTCCTGCAATGAACGAAGCTTCCCAGACATTCAAATCTATGTTTCCCGTGACTCTTTTTAAAACCCTTCTCTTTTTAATCAAGTGATTCTCTTCGATGGTGTGAGCTGAAGCATTTGATTAAAAAGAGAAGGGTTTTAACTGCATAATTGTTAATGAACACCCCGTTTTCAATAAACAGCGGTTTTGTAATTTACCTGTGTATCCTTGGTCAACCATAAATACTTTGTGAGGAATATTATATACAGTCTCAGGTATTTCGATACAATCTGCAAGCTATCCGCGATCAAATGAAAAGGGTTAGAAAGGGAGAGAGAGGAAGAGATAAACACGGTGAGAGGTGCTAGGCATACTTACTTTCCAAAGAAAAAGTTCCTGTTCTGCAGAAATCTTGATAGAGTACGAAGTGCTATTTCTATCTGACGGTATACCTTGAAAAAATAATGAAGAAATGGTTCTCAAACAACAATCACTAATATATGTAATATCCATCATGCATGGGTACACGACATGCTTTAGGAACATCAATATCTAATTAAAACACTATATGACACCTACAGGATGGAAAAAAAATAAACGATTTATACAATAGAAGAAAGGAAGGAAATTTTGTAGTGAAAAAAAAGATTAACAAAGAAAAGAGAGGAAAATTCATTTTAAAATCTTGGCACGAAAAACTGCGAAAGGAAAAATATAAACATATAATTATTTTCATTTTGTTGACATTGCTTGTTGAACTTACACTACAAACTGTTTCAGCACTTAACAGAGTACTTTTCCAAGCCATGTAAATTATATTTTATACACATAACGATGCCTGATGTTAACAATATTTCATATCAATTGTTGTAAGATAATGTTTTAGTTACAGAAAACAGTAAAACATAAAAAAATATTATATCTCATTTTGTAATTCAGAAGAAAGATTAAGAAAGCACATTTAGGATACAAACACGTTTATCTGTAATGTAACTGTGCATGGGGGTCGAGAGAGAGTTGAGATCCAAAAAACCATTAACCGTTCCCCTTCCCCTTGAAATTGGTATAGTTTATTTCATAGTCGACAGTTGTTGATTTGGTTTATTTTACTTCGCATTTCTGCAACTTTTGGTTAATCGCGAAGATGAGGATGAGTGACGATATGATGAAATTGATGAAGGGACACTCACAAAGAACACCCATGCCCTCGAACCCGGAACCCCTGACGTCATAACACGCTGTTCATACCACTCCGCCACGGATGCCAGCGCGATAGTCGATAGAAGAAATGGATTTTAATTCATTAGTATTCCATCAAAATAAGCCTCCTCCCCCCAAAAAAAAAAACTGATCTCGAAAAAGTATAATGCTGAGACCAATTCAGAACTTGTTTTCGTGTTCTACCACATTAATAAAAATAATAAATAGTTACCTTACCAGGAAGAGTTTCCAAAAACTCTCAGACTTTCCTTTATTGAGGTGTGTAAATCTTTTATAACAATATATGAGTGGCTCCAACAGCTATTATTTCAGTGTAATAATTTCAAGGGGATCAGGGTTCAATCCCAGGTGAAGACACCTTGCACAGAGGTTCGGATCCCATTTTAAACTATGTATTTCGATTGGCGTATCTGAGCATAAATTAGGCTTAAAACAAACTTGGATGTTTTTACAGTGTAAAAACTCATTTAAAATCTGTAAGAAAAACGTATCGGATATTCGCTCATCAAGCATATCGAGTGCAGTGTCTCCTTGGTCCGCTCCCACAATTGGTAAGCTTTAGACCAATAAGCTCCAGAAAGAACTAGATGCGTATCACGGTTACCTGATTGCATACATTAGTTAAGGAATGATTAACCCAGTTATAGTATCTTCATTGTGATATTTTATATCCCCGATGGCGTAGTTGTAACGTTGCCTTCATATAATCAAAAGGTCCCGTGTTCAATCACCGGTTGAAGTAGCTATGGTTTGCATCCCACTTTAAACTGTAGGTATAGTCTCGATTAATCTATATGTGCATAAGGTGAGCATAAAATAAACTCTTGTCGAGTAGAAGTATCTCCATGGATATGATGATGATGATACTACGTCACAATTGGTTATGCACAATTACAGTATTGAATACATGATTATAAAATAATACAGTGGATCCTACAATCTCACACATCATCATAAATTCAAATTGTAGGTTTCCACAAGATCAGCTACTAAACCTCTTGCCTTATTTAGACATGTAAGAATTGAGATGTACCTACGGGAATATCTGGGAATTTTATAATAATAATATAAATGATGATGATGTTTTATTTGAGTTCCATGAACAGTCAACTAGCCAGATACAGCACGTTGTCAAAGTAGAATGCAACATATTCCGAATAACTTGATATGAAGTAAAATAGTTATAATAGCACTACAGTTACCTTACATTAATATACTCTACAAAAACATAATATTGGGCCACAAGTTGAAATCTATTCTAAGACTTTTCAAAGCTAATTAATTTAAATTGTAGATAATATCCTTCATAATATCGTATTATATTGATCGTAATACTACTAGTACCACTATTACTATTACATCAACTGCTGCTGCTACTTAATCAATTCTCTCCAAACGATCAGAGCTTCCTTCCAAAATTCCTGACCACTCATGCAAATGTGTACTACAGATAAACATATTATTGGCAGATGTGGAACTCAAGGAGGAAAAATCTCTGCACTGAACCCCTGCTGGGAATTGCCCTCTGCAAGAATTTTCAAAATAATCCGCTGATAGGCGCCACTCTCACTCGTGTTTCCACTTCTTCTTATAATAAAGAACAAGAGATGGCACTGCTAAATTTCAACTCTGTCAAGGACTAAGCCTGACGTCACCGAAACCATTGCCCTGAAGGGATGGATGTTTAATGTATAATACGTTTATCTGTGTGTGAACTGTAGGTCCTACATCGCACTTAACATAAATTGGCAATTGTGTCAGTTTCTAAGATGGCTACTCTCGCGGAAAACAATTAATTGAAGAGCTCATGTCAAAAATGGATGCATCAACTTACCTCAGTTGTTGACTTTGAAGCCCAATTCGTGCTTTGGAGGAACTTTCGAACGTCCCTGTCCTTCTTGCAGCAGACGAGCATATTCAAAGGAAACGGGTAGGGGCTTCCGTACCGAGGGAAGGTCACTCTTCGCCTGATGTTACCCACGCACCATGACAAGTACAACTGCCAATGAAACAATAAAGCGTGGTGTGATACACCTTTAAAACATCTAGCCATGTCTTCGCATACGTTATTTTACAAAGATATCTATCGTGCAATAAAATAACATTTCCAGTTCATGAGACATAGATAGGGTCATGTTACTCGCCAGATTTTTTCAAAATGCAAAATTAAAAACAAATGTAAAAGTGAAGGCAGATATAATGCCTATGTAATAAATTGTGAGCCTTTGTAGGGAGTCTCAGTAAGGAACATGTTAATAATATGGTATTGACATGTTATAATATTTTATTAACATGTTCTTGAGGCTGCCGATTGTACCACGTAAGAGCACTCTTTTCATAACAGAATAAGGACTAATAATTTTTATGTTAACGAAAGAAATGTTATTTGTAATATCCACGAATCGAATGCACGAACGATGATAAATATATCATATATTTACGAATTCTTATCGTTAACTTTGCGTAATTATCTATGTTGCCATAGCAAACTGACTTTAAAACAGTAAAGAAAAAATCACTTCACATACACACACACACACACACACTACATAGTCGCCCAAGGATGTAGTAAATGCCACGTATTAATCCGAAGTACCCCGCTTACCGGCGAAATTAGCCTAACCCATTAACTCAAGTGCAGAGATTTATTTTAATTGAAATATTTCACAATTACAAGTAAAGTAATCGTGTACTTTTGTCGCAGAAGATGGAAATGTTGCCCTAGTACTGACACACATTCTTTTACATCTCTTGAAAAACTTTGTTTTCATATCCGTTAATTTTTCTGCATGAAAAACTAGGATTGTAGTTTCGCCAGCCCACCCCCTCCCCAAGCACCGACATTTTGTGTGTTTCTTAAACCATGGTTTATGATATTTACATCAATTTTATTACATATACAGGGTGAGTCATAAGTATCCATACAAATGGTGAAAACGGTGAATAATGTTTATTTTTCCTTTTCAGGCAGGTGAACCAATGAAAAAGAGATGCCACTATCGAAGGAAGAACGGATTGACATTATTCTGTTGGCTGGGAGTGATACCACCCGTCATGTAGCACGTACATTCAATGCAACCCACAGAACGCAGATAACCCATGACACCGTGGCCAAACTTATCAAGAAATTCAGAAGGATAGGTTCCGTCGCCGACGAAAGCAGGCCTGGAAGACCAAAGACAGCAACAGATGAAAGGAGGGTAACGCAGGTGCCACGGTGTCACGGGTTATCTGCGTTCTGTAGGTTGCATTGAATGTACAGTCATGGAAAAACGTTCTTCCCCATAAGGCTTTAATAGGAGCAAGTAATGCAGGAGGGTAGGCAACACATATTGCACCCTTCGATGATCGGGTGATTTTGCCTGTCTTAACACCGAGAAATGTGTTCCACGCGAAGGTCAACATGACAGGAAAGCAAAGAGGGTCACGTGACTATTGGTAATGTAGAGTGTTGTGCTTCTCCACGTCCCCAGTTCTTGATCCACATTGCAGAAAAAGTAGAGCTGCATGCAATATATGAAAATAGGTTGTTTTCAACTACACGCTTAATTATGATTTTCCCAATTGTAAATCTATCAGACGTGTCTCCCGATTTAGTCGGGACAGTCTTTTACTTTGAATTCCTGTTTGTCATAGGCGTAACTTGACGGGAGCAGAAAGGGCATTTGTAACCCCCCCCCCAAAAAATCAGGTTTCTTAAAGATGCTAAAACAGGAATTAAATACTATGATTTGACGCGTCCAAAAAAAGTATTATATTGAAAGATTTTTCCCAAATACGTAGATAGAAATTTAATACTTTGAAAGTGTCTCAGATTTGTTTATTGTCACAACTTAGTGTGGCACAGGTCTACTACAAAAGTGGAATTTCGTAACAGAAATATGAACCCACTCCTTTTATTTCGTAGCCGATTTCATCTTGAAACTGAAATTCAGAATGTTAGTTAATAATGTCATTGGTAAACAATAAAAAAATGTGTTAGACCCAATTCTTTAATACCTTATCATAATCTATATCGCAAGTTGAAATTTTGTTGTAAGTCCACTGTATGCAAAAAAAAAAAAAAGGTAAAGTTCTCACCTGTGCTTGGCGCTACGCCATGAAGGCGTATAGGGGGTGTGGGGGTAACGCCCCACACTTTCTTGATTCGTTCGTGAGTGTGGGTGATGTGATCAGCATCACGCCGCCCCACACTTTCTTGATTCGTTCGTGAGTGGGGGTGATGTGATCAGCATCACGCCGCCCCACACTTTCTTGATTCGTTCGTGAGTGGGGGTGATGTGATCAGCATCACGCCCCTGACCGCCTTTACCACCAGGGTTTCCCCCAGGTACCCATGTCATTCGACGCTGGGTGGGCGCTGGGGCCGCTTCCAACGTTAGAAAAGTTCCCGGGCTTGAACCGGCCGGGAATCGAACCCGGGACCTATAGCATGGTAGTGAGACGCGTTACCGACTGAGTCACCGGCAGAGATAGACTAATCTGAAGTGCATACAGTTTAAAGTGGGACCCGAACCACTATGTGCGATCACCTGGTATCGTACCCCAGACCCCTTGATTACAAGGCCTTACCACTACGCCATCAGTGAGGCGCACACAATCTTTGTATTTTGACCTTTTTAAACCTATATGTATCATATAAGAGGTTGTTTAACGTTGCTATGCCTCTATGGATTATATTTAGCCAGTATTCGAGCACATAGCGTCAGGTTTCATAGAATATAAGCTTCTCTTCCATGTTTATTGTTTCCTGTCTGCAGTAGAAAAACTGGCAGGTTCCCATAGCTTTTCTTTCAATAGTCTTCCAATGGTTGCATATCATATCACTCAAATTTGATTCATTCGTTTCGAACACAATCCCCGATGGCGCAGTGGGATCGTGGGCGCCTTGTAATTAAGGGATCCCGGGTTCGATACTCGGTGGAGGAACATAGTGGTTCGGATCCCCCTTTAAATTATAGGTCCATTCACGATTAGCCTAACAGGACATAAAGTGGACTTAAGACACCAAATCAAGCAACTAACACAATCCCGTTATTGTCCAGATTATCGAATCCAGAACCTTCGTCGCGAATAACATAAGCAGGAAGACAACGTGAAATAACCGAACAGAAACAGAACCTAAAACCTACATAGGATAGATTGGATTAAGTCGACGATACAGCACGGGTTCTGAAATGAAAAAGAATACGAAAGTTGAAGGACCTGTATACGCACCCACTTTTCCTCCACTCAATGGGGAAGATATCCTTCTAGCTGAGAAGCCTTTACGTAGGAGTGCCCTGAGGGAACTTCAAGGCCACGACGATAAAGTGCAATGACGGGACCAAAACATACGGCAGATATCTGTGTTCCTCCTTATTTCGTACGCCATTGAATACTGGAACACGTGACCTCGTCTTTGGTAGAGCAGAAGCCTGCTTGCTTGCCACAACCCTTTAGTTCAGTGACCTTCGGCCGTAGTCGGCAAGAGTGAATGACTCACCAGATACTTGTTGTCTGTGAGGCTACACAAGAATAGATATTTCGTTAGTGGCTGTAAGTATTGTTTCATCTGCAGTTATATCAGTTAACATTTCAATAGTTTCCTAATGGTTACGTTAGTGATAAACATGTAAATTAGTTCTCGAGAGTGAACGTTTTATCTATTTGAACGGGGGATTTTTATACAGCCTGCATGTATTATTTTTTCCTGAAACAAGAAGAAATTCGAAGACGCAAAAAGAGTTGTATAAGAGTAGTTAACAAAAGGAAAAAAGAAGAAGAAATCGAAAATGTTAATGCTGAAATAAATTATGGTAGTGATCGAGTGAATAACATTTTGTCATGGGGCCTCCTCGATGGCGTAGTGATAACGTCGTCGCTTTGTAATCAGTGGATCCCGGGTTTGATACACGGTGGATGCACATAGTGGTTAGTATCCCACTTTAAACTGAAGGTCGAGTCCAGATTAGCATATCTGTGCACCAAACCAAAACTAAGAAAGAAATTGTCACAGTGTAAGAAAATTTCATGTTCAACCACATACGAAACACAAGGGAATAATATATTGCAGTTTGGAGTTCACATCTGTAGCATCTAACCAGCACAATTATGAATCGCAACATATCGTATCAGATCCATTTTTATTATACATGTATGATAATATAAGGGAAGTAGAGGAAAGAGAAAACCAAGCGAAACACGGACGCCTTCTCCAGAATTTCAAATCTCGTTACATAAGGTTCTGGGTTGGAGTCCCGAACAGGCATGACTTTCTTGTTCTTGCCCTTTTATCTGCTTCATTTCATCATAATTCATCATTATGGTTTACCTGCAGGGGAAGAATACTGGCAATAATTGCCAATACAAAGCCAATGACAAACAGAACAACTCGATTACGGAGGTGCCAAGAAGAAACGAGACTTGACAGTTTCTCCGTCTCTCGGTTTGTCGAATTGAAAATTGCTCTCCCGTTCTCGGTCTCGATTAGTTAAATATAGAAATCGAAAATGTATGTGAATGAATATACATGTATTTTATATATTCCGGTTTTGTAGGAGATTTCGTGAGAGATGAAATAAGTACTCTTCCATCGTATTTATTTTTATAATTTTTATTCCCTGTTCGATGATCGCGACGATAAGGACGAGTGACCATTACATGAAATTGATGACGAAATAGTCAAACACCCGCGACAAGGACGGTACTCAAACCCGGGAACTTTGGCGACGATATCGAATGTCAATCACTTAATGAGCTTGACCACCGAGCCTGCTTAATGTTGTTTCTCTCAGGTAATTCGTAATAACTGTCAATATCCCACATTCACTATAATTTGCTTTGTAATTTATCTTATTGTTGTGATTAACCTGAATTCAAAGAATTAGTTCAAAGGCAAAAATGCAAGATTGAATGTCTCTGATGTTACTTCGTGCCGAATAATATGACGTGGTATTATGATATGAATTTATTACTCATATAATATGCCTAGTCATTCCATTGATTGATCCCAATTGAGCACACAAAATATGCTATAATGTCCACTCCATGGAGGAGTGGTTAGCACAGCGCGCTACGATGCCATGGGTCCCTGGTTAGAATCTCGACTTGGGCGTGGGTGTCCTTGGTAAGTGTCCCTTCATCAATTTCATCATAGCATCACTCATCTTCATCGTCGCTATTTGCCAAAAGTGAAAGAATAGCAAATCTAAATAACAAACATCCAATCAAATCGAACATCTCTACCGATTTAATTCTATACGGTACCGAATTCCCACTTTATTACTGCATCTTAAGTCATTTTACAGCATCTCAATTGTTTTCCGATTCGAAAACATTTGGAATGTTGTTTTGTGCAGTTGATTGTGCATTGTTTCGTTGTTTGGATTGTTTAATTAACGTCGCATTAATTAGTTTTAGACCAATCGTGACGGGGGAAGCAAGAGCACAAAGAAAGCAAAAAAGACAAGGAAGAGACCACGGCTTTCTTTAAAGATAGCATCCCGTGAATACAACTCAAGTGACTGCAGAATATTATGAATAAAATTTATTTCGCTTTTTCCTTTTATTTCTGTTTCAGTTATTTTACTTCGCTTTTCTTCTACCACTCGCGTTACTCGTGTCGGTGAGGAAGAATTATAAACTCGTGAAATGGACGATGGTACAAAAAAATATATGCCTCTCCCACGGTTCGAAACTGTCAGTACAAAATATTGTCTTATTTTTAAAATTTACGGGCAAATATGGTTTGTCACGTAGCAATTTTCGCTTATCTCTTTCTCAAGGGGTTCCATTGCCTCTCTGATGTCGTAGTGGTAACGTCTTCGCCATGTAATGAAAGGCTTCCGAATTCAATACCAAATAGAGAGGCATTTGGTTCGGATCCCATTTTAATCTGTAGGTCCAGTGCATGAACTGGACTTAAACAATTAACGTGTGGCATGTGGTCTGTGATGAGAACCATCATTTCAGCGAACCTCTTGACAATGACTCTAATATCACTTGAAAGAATAGTATTTCTTTACGAGTAGGTCTTGTCAAGAAACCAGTTCCTGAAATTTTCTTCTGGAGGCATCGTAGCACCCAGCTGTTTGTTGTGGCTGGGGCACGAGTCATGTGACTCATGCTATCAAAGCTCAATCCTTCCCGAGAACTCAGAATCACCAGGCAAACTTAAGCGAATATTTTGTTATTTGGGTTGCATAAACAACAGGCTTTAAGACGTTACGAAATTCTACGTCCCGTGGCCCAGGTATTTTTTTCTAAGACTGTACGTGCTACACGCTGGGTGGTACCACTCCCAGCCAACAGAATGATGTCAATCCGTTCTTCCTTCGTTAGTGGCATCTCTTTTTCATTGGTTCACCTGCCTGAAAAGTAAAAATAAACATTAGTCACCGTTTTCACCATTTGTATGGATACTTATGACTCACCCTGTACGTATATAATTATATTTTATTTTATAATGGGTAAAGTTTCACAAGCTTCTCGTTTGTATTATATCACACCCCATACGGTTGTTTTGTGTATTGAATAGTTTTGAATTAAATTGACGTTTTAAGTCCACTTTATGCACATATAGGCTAATCGGGACTGGACCTTCAGATTAAAGTGTGCAATGTGCCTATCGAACCCGGGACCCCCTTTGATTACAAGGCGACGACGTTACCACAACGCCATCGGGGAGGCCCTTTCAATAGTTTGTTGAATCAGTTTCAAGATGGTTAATTGTCTGTTGTTGAGAAAACGCACAATCCCACAGTCGCCAATTCTAATGTTTTTCTGTCTTTTCACTAGATGTTAGTTTTCATTGTATATTTTCCTGACTGTTGGTACCAATCTGAAATTTGTTAGTGTTGTTAATTTGTTATCATCCACAATGCAGCATTTTTTTCCTATTAGCGGAGTAAGTGATTACAAGTTCACTTACCTCTGCACTTCCTAACACACCATTCACTAGAGTCATGTAAGTTCTCATCTCCTTCCTCTGATCGGAAGTTAAGGAGTCTGACAGAGAAATATCCTGGAATAGAAGAAGTGAGAGGAAGTGCTTTATTTTTAAGAAATTAATGTCCTTAAATTTTATTATTAACAGTAGTGTGCTTTAGCCTTTTACTTTCGGGGAGAGAGAGCGGAGACTGACACAATTTGCTGGATTCAGGTGTAGACAGGAAATGCAAACTACACAAATTTAGCAGGAGTGTACACTACCCTTTCGAGGGGAATACATTAATAATGATAATTTTTATTTTTCTTATGTTACGTCACATTGGTGCCATTTTGGACTATGCTGAGAATGGACACTCGCAAAGGAACTCTCATGCCCAGGACAAGATTTGAACCCCTTCGGTGGCAATATTGTGAGTCAATCTATCAATGTGTTCGGCCACCGGGTCGGCGAATAATGGTAAGAGGAAATTTGAAATACATGAAAATGCTTTTTTTATAGCTCTGACATCATTGTGTCACTGAGAATGGCAGCTTAAGTCAAGGGGGACGATAGAACTTACCCTGTGCGTGCATGTGCGTGTATAATCTCGGCCCTACCTTCGACGCACCTCTCTCTCCCCTCTCGATTGTTCTCATATCAGCTCTGATCTCACCCCTTTCCGATAACTGCCCTGCATTTTTGTTCCAACCCTTCCGTTTCTCGCTATCACCACCTAGCTCACCTCGGCAGTGACCGCACATTTATACCTGAGGAATTTCCCTCTCGTCACTTTTCATACCTGCACCAACAGACATTCCACGATAAAACTACAAAATGAATAATTCAATATTACCACATAAAACTAAAATTTCACAGTACAAATGAAAAATTAACGAAAACTAATCTTTGAAGATGATAAATAAAAAATAAAGTATAAAATTAACCCCCATCCATATGTTAGTGAGGATTCGAACCTAAGACCTTTGACATCGTACCACGATAAGCAACTAAGAAACGCAGTTCATAAACAATCCCGCAAGTATGTGTATATGTGAATGCTCGCAGGTTAACAAAAATGCTTATACCAGTTATTATACACTAATCAAACTTTATTCAAAATTATACTTGATCTTCTATTATCATTTTCCATATGTTCAGCATGCGGTTGATGGAAACTGAAGATGTACAATAATCATTGTAATTACTCTGTATTGTAGTCGTTTTGAAATCGTGACGATGAGATGTCATGAAATAAGTTATAGAAAAATACAAGGAAACAAAAACGATTAAGGTGGAAACGCTGTTGTACGTTAATGTATTTGTACAGTGAATATTACGAAGGAAAAAATTGTATTTATAACACTTACAATGCTCCTGTTGACTAGGCTACGAAGCTAAGGCCCTTGTTTACGTTACATAATAAGCCCTTATCAATATATTGCTCTAGACACTACTTCTTGAGCATGTATATTATAATTAATTATTTGACTTAAAATATAAAATTATCCATGTTAATTGCTCTAACCTTTGTGCGGAAGAACGCAACGATTGGATCAAGTTCTGATACTATGAAAGGCCCGCATTTGATGAAAGGGACACGTCCTATTAAAACAGAAAGAGAAAGGTTTCTTATAATTGACCAAGATAAGGAGCACCAGTAACATTAGACAATGCCAACTTCTTAAAAAAACACTATAACATCGTTTCAAACTTCAATGATTTGTAAATACTGTATGTACGAGGGTGGTTCAGCATGCTCCGCCCCTGACATAGAAGGAACCCTCGTAGGAAAACCAAATCACTGTCACTTTTCAACATAGTCCCCTGCAACATTAACACACTTTTCCAATCGGCCTTCCAGTGCTTCAATCCCAGCAGAAAAAAAATATTTTGGTTGGTCCTGCAATCAAGCATTCACAACATCCATAACCTCGGAATCACTGGCAAAATGTTTTCCACAAAGGTGTTTCTTCATGTTCGGGAACAGGTGGAAGTCACTGGGGGCCAGATCTGGAGAATAAGGGGCATGAGGGACAATTTCAAACCCTGCTGTATGAATTGCAGCCACCGCAACTTGGGAGGTGCGGGCGGGAGCATTGTCACAATGGAACGACACACCACGGGCGAACATTCCGCGGCGTTTCTCCTTGATGGCAGTACGTAATTCTTCAATTAGGGTTGCAAAATAAACACCTGTGATTGTTTTTCCCTGTTGGAGATAATCTATCAAAACGATTCCTTCTGCATCCCAGAACACAGATGCCATCACTCTGCCCTTTGATGGTTGAACCTTGAATTTCTTTGGGGGTGTTTCCATTGCATGCTTTGGCGTTTACTTTCGGGATCGAAGTGGTAAACCCACGTTTCATCCATTGTAACAAATCTCTTCAGAAACTTTGGCTTGTCAACCTTTATTGTCCGCAACAGGTTCTGACTTGTCACACGACGTGTCCTCTTTTGGTTGACCGTCAGCATTCTCGGGACCCAATGTGCAGAGATTTTTTCCATTAACAAATGATGATGAAAAATTGAATGCACACTGCCAGTTGAGATGCCACATGTGTCTGCTATATGGCGGACAGTCACTTGCCGGTCTGCCAAAATCATGTCATGCACTTTTGTAATCATTTCTGCTGTGGTCACCGTTGCAGATGAGCCACCACCATGCTCATCTTCACAGGTCTGCCGACCACATTTAAATTCACGGCATCATCTCTTCACTGGATCATATGAGTTGCTAGAGTCTCCAAGAGTTCCCACCATATCTGCATGGATGTCTTTCGGTGTTAGATTTTTCTTGAGTAAATATTTTATCACTGCTCGGACCTCAGATTTTTCCATTGTATCACATGTGGCTACACTTCTTACTGATCATCAACGTGTAACAAAGAGAGAAATTGTTGTAAATTCTTGAAACTTTGTGGATATTAGTCTAAAGAATGAACAATGTTACATATAAAATTACAGGTCTCTACTATCAATGGAAATGGGTCAGGGGCGGAGCATGCTGAACCACCCTCGTACTACGTATATATGCGTATGTGCCATCAAGAATAACACCATTGACATCTTTTCTATGAACCTAAGGGACCTCAGTAAAGCCACTATTAACACAATGACCTAAGCTTAAACACATAATTTCCTAATGAAATGATATGTGATCAAGTGTGTGTGTGTGTATATATATATAGGAAATAATTTTAAATGTATTTTTATGTAGGTATGTGTATATAATATGTATATTACAGAAATATATGTAATTGTATTCACTGTGTATCCTTCATATAGGCTCTGTATGAATTATAATTAGTAGATGCAAGTAGTGTAATTGGCCCTACAACCAGGACCGGAAAGTATGAGCCCCCCTCTGGCAGATTTGCCTACACTTAAAACTTGCTCAACATGCCCATATGAGCTTTTTGCTCAAGTGTGGAACCCTGTCTAATCCAAGATTTTTGTAAAAATGCCCTCGGGAAGTTCCTGAGAAAGTATGACCCCCTCAGATTGATTTGTCTACACTTACAAAAGGCACTTCTGTCAGATTGTTGTCCATAAATTTGTTAAAAATATGCCCCTCTTGATATTTTTTTTGCCCACACCTAAAACTAAGCCAAACGTATTAACACACACACACCCACACACCCACACATATTTACTTCCGGTCCACTTCCGGTTCACTTCCGGTCCACTTCCGGTTCACTTCCGATCCACTTCCGGTCCACTTCCGGTTTGCCTACTTCCGGTCAACTTGTGGCCTATTTCTGGTCAACTTGTGGCCTATTTCTGGTTTATTTATATTGCATCATGTTTTGCAACAAATTATTACCTAATATTATGCAAAAAATTATTAGACATGTGTTGTTTTCTGATTGGTTGCTTATGACATAAAGTGATGATGCGTTATATTCTGATTGGCTTATTGTTTCAGATGCTTTCAATGCGGTCCGTGCTTAGCGTATATAAAGAGATTTTGTATTGCATATCAGCCAGTATTGTGAGAGCTGTTGAAGAGTAAGGGTGTGTTGTTGCAGTGCTGCTCATATTTTTTAAACACAAAAATATTGCAGATTTGTGTAAATTGAATTACAAATCTATTTGATTTAATATACAGAATTTTTAACAACCTGTCATAGGTTTATTAAGTATAGAGTTTTGATTTGAACCCCAAGAAATTTTATATAAATACCACAGCCAAAAATATTAACACACATACACACATACACACACACACAAAATATACAAAGCACACTGCTGAACCCAACTGATATTTTTTATTAAGCATAGAATTTTGATTTGAATCCCAAGAAATTGTATATAATAAACAACAACAAAAATGCCAAATCAAAAATATTGTAATCAATGCAAAAAGAATATATCTAGCCCCAATTGGGCTAAGCATCAAAGGAATTGTAATCCAGACAAATGCAGAACTCCCACAAAAATTTGCCCTAAATGCCATAGAGAATATAGCATGCAATACTTCCATATACAGATAAAGGTACTTGCTCTGTACAGTCATCAACATTGCCCCCACAACCATCTACATCTGGTCTGAAAAGAAAGCATGAAGCACCTGTTAATGCTTCACCGGCAAAGCAGCCACGCTATGAACCCATCCATAGCAGTTTTAATGGCCAATTAAGGGATTACCGGTTTGTATCAGAGCCAAGATGTGGTATTAAGAATTTTTTGAACAGTGTAAATCCTGATGTGCAGGCAATTCTAAATGCACAAAATGGCTCTTATAAGCTGTCCCTCAAATTGTTTACACAATATAAGAAGCCAAATGGCACAAAATTTACACAGCCCCACATAACAGAAACTGTACCTGTATACTCAAATGCAAATTCAGACAAAATAATAAGCAGTTTGATAGATCAATTAAATATTAAACACTCTGAATTTGCTGGAAAAGAGTCTGGATGGAGCCTATGCGGTTCTCCACACAAGTTATATGTTAATATTTCTGAATTCAGCCCATTACAAGGATCTACATATCTGCCATTACCTGCCAATATCAAAAACAAAACAGCCGTGGTTAATATAAAAAATAATGATGAGAAATGCTTTTTGTGGTGTATTTTAGCTGCTTTGTATCCAGTTTCAAGCCATCCTGAGAGAATAACTTATTATAAACAACATGAAAATGATTTTGATGAGGCAATGGAGGGTTTAGAATATCCAATGTCTGTTCAGAATATTGATAAATTTGAAAAAAAAGGCCAGGGATATTAATGGTAAACAATTATCTATTAATGTATTTACTTGTTCTACTGGCCGTGGCAATTGCTTGATAGATCCTCTCAGAATCAGTACATTTGATGATGATTCTGCTGTTCCGATTGATCTGCTCTTAATTGAAGGGAATGGCACATATCATTACACTCTGATACACAGTCTTGAAGCTTTAGTCAGAAAACAATTAGACAAATCTAAGACAATATTCAAGTTGTGCAGAAGATGTTTAAGTGTTTTTGATGGTAGAAAAATAATAAATGGGGTTCGTGAAAAAAATGCAGAAATTGCTAAAAACAAGTTAATTGAGCATCTGAAATACTGTGGCAATTATAAACCTGTTCATATGGTGATGCCTAATCCAAGTGAAAAAGCCAAATTCAAAAAATTTGAAGCCTTGTTGGAACACCCAGCATATATAGTCTGTGATTTTGAATCAAATCTCAAACCCCTTGCATTCTGCAGCCCAGACCCTGAGGAATCTTCAATTACATCATATCAATTACATGAACCTTCCAGCTTTTATTATGTGGTTGTACAGGATGGTGTTGTTAGTAAAGAATATTTATACATGGGAGCAGATGCCATCAAAGAATTTGCACATAGAATAGAAAATGAGTGCCATAACCAGAGGTCGGAAGTAGCGCGTTACTTGTTGCGGCGCTACTGTAGCTAGCTACAAAATTTGTAGCTGTAGCTGTAGCGGCGCTACATTTTATAAATTGTAGCTGTAGCTGTAGCGTCGCTACAAAATTCTTGTAGTTTGTAGCGAAAATCACCTCGCTACCGCTACTTTTCTTGTTGGAGTTTTGAGGTAAATGTTTACGTGGCAACAGTGTTTACCAGAGAAGAAGAAGAAGAAAGGTTGCCATGCAACTGTGTAGCGCGTTAACTTTGTTGTTTGTTCCTAAAGGAAACAGTATAAATACCTTCGTCTTTGGTCTCTCGATCTCATTTGTATTTTGTTTTGGAGGTAGTGGAAGCTCGTGAGCCCGTTAATTTTGTGCGTCGCCTTTGTTTTATAGTACCACGTTATTATTATGAGTGATATCGACAGCGACGATTGTGGAAGCAAACCACGCGAGAAGTTGCCATGGGAAGAATACAATAAGTTTTTTACTTTCAAGAGGACAGGGAAAAATGGAAATTTCATTGTAAGCTGCAATCTTTGCTGCATAGGAAACGAATTGTCGGTGACGAAGACCAGCACATACAATATGAAAATTCACTTACAGGTAAGTGTAAAATTAAAGGATATAATAATAATGAAAGGGGAGATATAAACTCGGTCACATGTTTCATTACAATTTCTTGAAAGTGTGTAAATGTAGAAATAATGCAATTACATGCCACGTTGTTTACCTGCCAGTTGGTAACCATTAACATTTATCATACATTTGTACATTTTACACAGTTTTTCTCCTGTGTGCTATTTGGACAGTCTTTCGAACAAAGGCATGTAGTGCTCACCGAAGTCGGTAAGTGGTTGGTTTCATTAAATAGTACTAGATTTTCGACTTCTGTCCAATGTATCACTTTGGAAGGATTAATTGAAGCATGCGAAAGTTTCCGAAATAAGTTTTTAAAATTGTGCAGAACGTGCACCTAGTTTTAGTCGAAGAAACCTCCAACTGTGCGCCAATTTCGTACTGGAAAGTAATTTCCAAATTTCCGTGCCCATAAAATTGAGGTGTGTGTGTTAACCTCAACTTTGAAACATTCGCCCGTAAATAGCGAGACCCGAATATAAAGTTCGGTATTATCTAACCTTCTTGCTTGGCCGAATCATTTTCTCATTAATATAGTAATATTTTGGGCCTAATCTGCCGTTTTGCAAATTGTCCAACGTACTGTTATTTCAACCCTTTTGGAAGAGCAAAAAATATTGTAGACCAAATGTTTGTTGCTTAGAATTTTGATCGACGTCTTCAATCGAAGTTATTTTTTCCCCGCTTAAATAAGAATTTTCAAAGGGATTGCAGAGAATTTCACAGTGCGAAAATTGAAATTTAGAGTTATAATGAATTTAATACCTTTTTCACTAATCAGGAGCTACTACAATGTGGAGTTCTTAAGTCAATGTGGTGTTCATTGTCATTTAATATCATGCACGTGTGATATGACCACAAAAGACATAAAAAAATGGAAGTGACTCTTTTCACCAGGTGGTGGGAATAGCATATGAGGCTATTTTCACCAACAAATGTAAATACTTGACCATAGCATTGTATTTGGCGCAAGTTTCTTTTGTTACATTGCGATTTCATCATTCTACGAATGCAATTTTTATATGCTTAGATTTAAATCTGTTAACACATACTGCGGAGTTTTAGTGATTACTTAAAGATGTATGCTTTCATAGTTATGTTAGGTGGGCCAGGTTTGGTTTTCTTAGCATTAAAATAAAGTCCTAAACGCATTCTACTAAACTTCCGATTTACTTCTACTAGTCTACAATACTTAAGTTGCTTCACGATGGAAAATGCATTGTCCGTGGGAAGCACGCATGCTCGCCTAAGGTAATTTTTAAGTGTTTTTTTCAACATTTATAACTTTTACCGAAATCCAAACAAAGGTTCAAATTTTGTGTGATAATGATTGCCAAAATTCTAAGATTAGTCTTACTGCTAGGATAATTTGAAAAAAAAAAAAAAATGCATAAAATAATCTAAGCAGTTACCCACATCCATGTTTGATACCCAGTGGAGGTACATTGTAGTTCAGATTTTAAAATGTAGGCCCACTCCCATTAGAACACCTTGTGATATTTTTCAAACTTCATAGTGTGAAGAAAAATTACTTGTCCATACGAAAATAAATGCACGCCGACATAAGTTTCTTACACATCAACAATTAAGGAATGCACACATACATGTAGTAGGCCAGGTTGGAGATCATACACATGAGAATTAAATTCTGGTGAAAATAGCTTCAAAGCTAGCTTCACCACCTGGTGAAAATAGTTACTCCATAAAAAAAAAATGTATTGAGAGCAATTGAACATAACTGCATAACCTCATAAGAATCACTGCCTTGTAGTTGATATTCTTCCTGCCCCTCCAATAAATATCTCTCAGGGCAGAATAACTTTTTTGTAGTGAAATGTTGAGACTGTGAGTAAAGTGTACAGATAGGTATCCGAGTAGCCATAGCCTGGAATGATGTTGAAGTGACATTTTCTCATTATCTGATTTCACAAACTTGGAGACATTTGCATTACTTTATGAATCTGGGGTCCTGGGTTTTCAATTCGTGGAATAAGGTGTTTTGACAAGTTATGAAAGAGTAGAGCTGTAGAAGGTATGAATCAAAATTCTTGACCCTCGTCCCCCCCCTCCCCACAAGGGTTGGAAATTAATAAAACAATTATTAATTATTATTCTTATTCACAGCTTTCATTCTTTCTAGTGTAATTAAACACTTATTTTAAAATTTAACATACTGCTTTGATATGGAATTCATAGCTAGACAAAAAATGAAACTGACTAATCAGTTTCTTCAGTGCATTCTTCAAATTTCAGTTCCGTTATTAAATGGAATGTGTGCACATTCATAGAGCTAGAATATATCCATACAGATATCCTCTAGTGTTCAAACCCAGTAAAACTTGACGTTAACGTAAAAACAAACATAACATTTATGTTACCACTTTGCCATTGGGTAAGCACTAAGGCTGAGCCAATATCACTTGGATGCTTGGGAATTGGAATGATAAAAGCTTTTTGAAATATTGATTGATATCAGAAATTATACTGCTCTAATTATTTGCATAAATTTACCAAAGTTTTTGCTTTAAAATATTCATGAATATTTTATGTTATGCTAATACAAAATTCAATGTTTTTGCACATAAATCGGGCACAACTTCCAATTTTGCATAATTCCCAGGATAATTAGCCTCTGCGAAAGTGTTTTGTGCCATTTATGTGGATCCTGCATACAATCAAACAACAAAAAAGTATCTGCCAGTATTGATAAATAGAAAAGATGCTTTCTGATACAGATACCACTTGTATCAGCTCAGCCCTAGTAGGCACACACATGAGGCAAAAACAAATTAATTCCTAGAAGCAATACCCAATGTCTTCTCTCATGACATGCTATTCACATTAAGGGAAGTGTTTTCCCACAAACACTAGGGACCAAAATTGTATATATTGTTTCCATTGCAGAATTATTTATCTCAAGACAACTTCACGTCTTTAGTTTCTGAGGTAACATGGGAGAAAGTTGCCATGGAATTCCACAGTATTTATTCATGACAGTCTCGGCAACTTTTATTCTTATAACGGGACCTTATAAATGGTCCCGTGGCATTTTACTGTATGGTAACATGTGTAAGATTTCCTGTGATTATTTTAAATCCCAAGTATTTTGTAAGAAGTTCAAAATTTCAGAGATTAAATCTTGTTACTGTATCACTGCACCTTCATTTGTGCACCTATAGTCATAATATATTTTTCTTTAGAGAAAACATGAGCAGAAGTTGGGAGAGTTGAATAAATCCATCGAATCAAGCAGAAAGAGAAAAAGAGAAATCTGCGATAGCAACCAACGGCAGAAGCAGTTAAAATTAAGCAGCCTCAAAGATGGAAGATTCTCTTTTTCAGGTGAGTTATTTGTGAGAGCATATTGATGTTTGGGATTTCTATTTTGGTTTTCATTGTTCTTATACCACTCATGAGTGAACTGTGACTGTGATGAATGGAGAGAATGAAAGAGACAGTCACATCCATACTTTACCCACGATCCAAACCAATTGATGAAGGACAGTGGCTACTCACCGGAAATTCTGGGAATTATGCATGAATATTTTGTTCCGGGAATTATGTGGAATTTTGGATTCATTGGAATCGCACACTCTTCATATTGTTAATATTTTTATTGAGGGGCGGTAGTATGTAAGTTTGGAATAGAGAAAACCTCTGCTTGCATCCTTGAATTTTTGGAAGGTTTGCCTTGAAAACCGGGAATTATACTTGAATTTTTTCATGGTCTTAGAGTGGCCACCCTGTGAAGTAGCATGCTAATGCTAGCAAATCCACCATAGGGACTGGCAATTTCATAATTTTTATTGTACAATTCTTTTGTCTTCAACCATGGGCAGTGCGAGGGGGTGCTTGCGTGCCCCTTAATTTTCTTCCGCATCCCCTACGTTCAACTGAAAACCCTAACTGTTAGAGTGTATATTATGTCATGTCACATTGAGCACCGAATGTCAGGTACTGAATGAAGTAAGACCGTTATTATTGTATGCAATGGACAAGCACGTAAAGAGATGCAGCGGCAGCCTCTATAAAGATCAGTGGCAGATTTTTTTCTTCAGTCAGCATTGTTGTTATGATTGTTTTCTTCCTTTCTTTCATTAAGTGCTCTGTATGCGGTTTTCGATAATCGCCTATAGCAGAGATTCCCAAACTTTTTTGGTTCACGGCACCCTTAGTGTTTCAAGATTTTTCCGAGGTGCCCAAGTCAGAATGTAGGCCTATCTAACACTTGGCAACGCTCAGTTAGTGTGGTTAGGTTGCATGCCTCAAGTTAAAAAAAATAAACACATATATCAAATTCAGAAATATATTACACATAATAAAAAGTACTAAATAAGCACATACATTGGAGTGTCATTTCAGTAAAATAGAACATTTCGCGGTGTGCCTGTAAACCATCCAGTGTGCTGCAGTGAACTGTTTGGTAACCACTGCCCTATAGCTTGGTGTGAGTTATGTTTTTATTTTATTTGTTTTTTTATTGTTGATAAATGGTTTATTTTTCGCCTACTTGTTCTTCCTCTTACTGGAGCAAAAATTGCAGCTGCTTTCAAATTATCAGGAAATTATTTAAGCAAGTTGTAATGTGAAGGGTAGTTTTCTTGTTAATACATTCTATGTATTTGTTCCACATTACATGTCTAGTAAACGTACCATTTCAGGCTTTTTCAGAAACTCTTACGAAGAGGCCCAATGTTCACGAAAAAAATTTGGAATAAGTTATTGGGGGTGGGATTTTATCCTGAAGTGGCAGACGGAAGGTACAATGTACTATGCAATCGTATTTTGTAACTCCACTGGTTACATTAAAAAGGTTCAAGAATTGTGTTTTTAAAGGTCAGGATAATTTCATTTTGTATTTCACTACATAGTTCAATGAGACTGCAACGTGTATCTGAATGTTTACACTGCATGACAAATTTCTTGGAGTATAAGTATCATCATGGACGTCCAGGGGGAGTTCAAGCTGGGGGGAGCGGGGCACAGCTTCTCATGAAAATGGATGTGAATCTAAAGATATATAATTTCATTTCAGTCAGTAATTTATGTTAATCAGTGGAGGCGATTAGGGGTGTAGTTGCCCCCCACTTTTTGCTATTTATGCTAGTTACTATGCTAAACCTTATCTACCAAGAGAAAGTAAACTGTTCTTTTCACACACCCCCTCCCTTTATTTTTTAAAGATTGCATGCATGTTAGTTGAATACTGATAATTATAATTATATATTGAAACTTTTAATTAATTCTTAATCTTTCATGGCATTAATCAAATTTCATATCCTTTCATTTGTAGGGGAAAACCAAGAGAGTATAGACAATAAGTTGCTTGAGTGGATAGTAGATGGGTTGCATCCATTCTCTGAGGTGGACAGACCATCGTTCAATGACTTATGGCAGTCTTTAACAAAGAAGAAGTTGATGTACTCTGCGACCTTAAAGAAAAAGTTGGGGGAGCAATATGAAAGAATGAAATCTTCAATGTTAGACGAATTTGAAAAGGTCAGTTTTGTCTCAGCCACAGCAGATTGTTGGACTGCACATCATAGGTCCTTCTTAGGAGTAACCTGCCACTGGTTGGATCCACTGTCTCTAGAGAGGAAATCTGCTGCTCTTGCATGTCGGCGTCTCATAGGAAGCCATACTTACGATGTTTTGGCAAAAGAGCTGCAGGACATATTTATCAGGTACCACATTCATAATAAAGTAGTGGGTGTGGTAACTGATAATGGATCAAACTTCGTGAAAGCCTTCAAGGAGTTTTCTGCAAGTGAGCCGGAGGACAGCCAAGAGTCTGATGTGGTGGAAGAAGAAATTACAGAAATTCTTGCCACAGGAGATTGCACTTTGCCACCACACATTCGCTGTGCATCACACACTTTACATCTTGTTGCAGTGAAAGATTCAGAAAAGGCTGCATCATCAGATGCAAATTACAAAAGGCTCTTCCGAAGTGCCTTCGCTAAAGCACAGGCATTGTGGAATAAATCCAGGCAGTCTTCCCAGGTTGCTGACATAGTGAAAAAACAGCTTGGTGCATGTCTGATTGTACCAAATGCAACACGGTGGAATTCAGTGCATTCTGCTGTATCGGCACTATGTCAGCATTTTACAAAGCATGAGGGGAAAGTGCATGCAATTTCTGATGCAGTTGGCCTGTGCAGATTTTCTCCACATGAGATTGAATTTTTGAAGGTAGGTCCGATATGATAAAATTACTTATGTAGTTGGCACTCATTTCATACTCTTAACTTATTCAGTCATTGCAAGCTGTACTTACAAACTGCTATAATATTCTTAATTTTTGCCTTCAATTATTATAGTGTACTTTTTAAGATTCCAAAGTGCAGAATTTGCATAATATTTTTCTCATAAATTTTAAGTGATGCATACACTTATGTGCTGGAATCAGAAGAAATTATTAACGTACATTTTTATTGTGGAGATTAGAAACTGTTTGCTGTGTTTTTCCAAAATGGATTTCCTTTGAATGATATGCTACATTTAAAGTACATGAAGGAATCATGCTTATGAATTGTTTTTAATATTTTCCCCATTGTTTATTGCTATAACAAACATTATATTTACAAATGAATAAATTAATTCCTACAATGTTTTAAAGTAACATACATTTTATTTTTGAAGGAATATGCTGAGGTTACACAACCACTAGCCAAAGCAATTGACATTCTCCAGGGAGACAAGAAGGTGTCCATTGGATATCTCCTTCCCACACTCCACCAACTTCTCCGGATACTTGGTTTGAAATTGGATTCTGGGGATGTAGCACATTGTGATGCCCTTGCCAGAGCTATTGTTGATGGTGTGAATCAACGGTTTGCAGGCATTTTATGGGATAAGGATACAGTGCTAGCTGCTTGTTTCCATCCAAGGTAAGAAGTTATCTGGAATTAATTCACTGCAGTGTCTTTTATATCTTGATTATTCACATGAAAGATGCATGATGTTTTACTTTACATAACAAAACATCAACATTGTTAACTTCTCTTATAAGATAACAATTACGTGCTTTCATATGTGCACAAATCAGAATATAGTTGCTTTATTTGATGTTCAAAATAATTTCTTGGCAACCTGTATTTTATTTAGTGCATGCCAATGTTAAACTTGTCTTTGGTTGAGAGGCGGATATCTAGTCTTGGCCAATAATACCTTGTTATGTGAAGTATACATTTCAGCTGTTTCTTTTCACTATTTTTTTAACATTTGTCTCATACTCATTTCTTTTTATAAATATATTATTTTATGCAGTTTCTCAATAGCCTAAGAGGTTTTCTTTTATAGTTTCCAGAACTTGATAACATGGTTGTTTATTATTTTTTTCAGTGTTCAAATGTAAACCAGCTGTCTTCCATGGTGCAGTAGTAGTTATCAAAGCATACTATGATACCCAGGAGTCTTGGGTTCAAAGCCCAGCCTGGGATTGTGTGTTTTTTGTGATTGTCCATTCATCAATTTCACCCATCCTCATCTTTGCGATTGCGATTAGCTCTCTCCCTCTCTCAATATGTCATTTATTGTCTCACTTATTTTGTCCCATGCTGTACTTTTCAAATATCTCCCTCTCATATTGAAAATAAACAAAATCAATTAGTTCAATGTAAACCTGCAATAAACTTGAAATTGTTGCCCCAAAGTGGACATCAAAGATTTGTTGTTTTTTTTGTCTTCAGTGTAGTTAACCAATACCCTGATATAGCACTTTTATTGTATTTCAGATTCAAATTGTCATGGCTTGAATCGGAAAAAAGGAGTGAGGCACGCAGATGGATGGAGAAAGCTGTATCTCATGATACGAAGGAAAGTTCAGCTTGTGAGAATGAAGAGAAGCAGCTAGACGATTTTGAAGATTTTTTCAAGTTTGAGCAAACACAATCGGAAACAGAACTACAAGAACTGTGCAGATTTCTAAAGGATGGTCCCAAACCTGTGGAGACACTGCACAGTTACAGTAGCAAGTTCAAAGAAATTTTCATAAAATTGAACACTGTTATGCCGTCAAGTGGAGCTGTTGAGCGTTTGTTTAGTGTTGGCGGAAACTTGTTTTCCAGCAGAAGGACACGGCTGACCGACCAGAACTTCGAAATGCAGCTGTTGCTAAAGTTCAACAGACAGTTGAATTTGGTTTAAAAAACTTGTATTGGACAAACCAAACATGCATGTTATACACAGTTAATAAAGTGATTTGTACATTCGCAATAGGACTTTCAATAGTGTTATAAAATTAATATCTTGTCTCATACCAAAAGTTTGTCAGCAACTAGCTTCAGGACAGGTTTTCCTTAAAACTTTATTTTTTTTCCCCAAATATCTATTGTGAAAGTTTAGTATATAGAACAGTAATACAGAATCATTAACTTGAGCGTTGATATAGAATGCAATGAGTGAGGGTGCAGCCCAATAGGTAGAGAGAAAAAAGTGGACAATAATGCTTAGTTGTGCTGAAGGCTAGTATCAAGATAAGGACATCCAGATGATAGATGTAATGATATTACGGATAATGTATGTATGCACACTTTAGTTATTTGATATCTGGATACATTGACAAATAAGTATGTAGAGGATGTATAATCAAGTACTGTATTTGGATATTATACATCCAGGTGTATAGTTTACCAAGTACCTGAATAATTTTATTATCTATATATTAGGGCTAAGCCAATACTAGTTGGAATCAATATCAGTGCCAACATACATCATAATGGCGATACTTGAAAAGATGTAATAATTCAAAGTAGGTCAGAATGTGTAATATTTTTTATGATACTGCCCCAGTGGAACTAGGCTATTGTCTTGAATATTGATTTTCACGCAAGATGATTGTTTGATCACCTCATTCATTTTACTCCCAATGTCTCTGGATATTTACCCTCTGCAGATTCAGGAAAAAGTATGTCAGCATCTATGATACCATTCAATGCATGGGACTCTGTATCAGTTCATTCCTACTATACATTCATGGTGCCGAAATGCTGTCAGGTAATCCAATGACTATACAAAGGTACCTAGACATCCAAATTGAGGATATTGGACTTCCACTATTCAAATTGCTAAAGATTTATTTATTAATTAAATGATTGATGTGTAGGAAATTTAGATATTGCTTGTCATAGTTCTCTGGGTTCATGCTCCTGATAATTCTCTTAGGAGTTTATGAAAAGATGCAATTGAAACTTTTTGTTCAAAATCCTTCCTTCATAATTTTTCATTAAAAAATTAATTGTTGCCACCAAAAATGTTAAAACAAGTCAGATGGTAACTCAAAAAATATATCAATTGACTGGTATTGTGATAACTGCCTATTATCTAACTAACAGCTGGGAAGTTTCAAATTTCTTCATGACTTGTTTTTTGTTCATGCAGAAGTAGCGAAAAAGTAGCGAAGTAGCGAGTAGCGCACAGGAGTAGCGTAGCGAGCTACTTTTAGGTAAATGTAGCTGTAGCTGTAGCGAAGCTACATTTTGGAAAAGTAGCTGTAGCTGTAGCGAAGCTACTTTTTAAATGTAGCGTTCCAATTACTGGCCATAACATAGCATCTAATATTTTATTAAAATCAAAACCCATGTTGCCTTTAACAGAGAAACAGATTGAAGATTTCAACAATGCAGAAAAATGCCCGGTATGTAATTCTGAATTTTCAGATACAAATAACAAGGTTCATCACCATTCTCATACAGATGGTAAATTCTTAATGGCCCTGTGTAATAGCTGTAATATTAAGATCCAGAGACCAAAATTTGTCCCCATATTTTGCCATGGAGCATCCAATTATGATTTTCATCATATGATCAGGTACGAGGGGTTTGACAAGCAGAATTTAAATATTTTAACTGAAAATGATGAGAAATATATTGCTATTAGCAAAATAATTAAAGGTGTTCCTATTCACTTAAGATTTCTTGATTCATACAGAATTTTATCGGCTAGCCTGGCCACACTGGCCACTCAATTATCTGATGATCAATTCAAAATTACATGTGCTTTGTTTCCAAATCAGGACCTGAAATTAATTAGGCGGAAGGGTGTATATCCATATGATTATGTTACAGATTTTTCTAAATTTGATGAGTGTTCTCTGCCACCACAACAAGAGTTTTACAGCAAAATCAGAGGATCTGGAATCACTGATGAAGATTATCACCATGCCCAATTGATGTGGAACAATTTAAAATGCCAGACATTTGGTGATTATCACAAGGCTTATTTAAAACTTGATGTGACCCTCTTAGCTGATATACTGCAGGCATTCAGAAAATCTTCCATGCAAAATTATAAGCTGGATCCAATGTATTTTTACAGTGCTCCGGGCCTAGCATGGTCTTCAATGTTTTTGAACACTAAAATGCAATTGGATCTGATCCACGATCAGGACATGTATCTGTTTATGGAACAATGTCTAAGAGGAGGCATGGTGCAATGTTCTCAGAGATATGCCAGAGCAAATAACAAATATATTCCTGATTATGATCCAGCACTGCCATCAAATTATATACTGTATGTGGATGCAAACAGCCTGTATGGTTATGCTATGATGGATAAATTGCCATATGCAGGGCTTGAGTGGGTTGAAGATTTTAATATTGAAGATCTTAAGGACTTTGATGACAGTCACTATGGCCTGTTCTTAGAGGTTGATCTGACAATTCCTGATGATTTACACAACACATTTTCTGATCTGCCCCCAATTCCTGAGGTTAAGTGTTCACCTGGCTCTAAACAGAAGAAATTGATGATGACTCTAGAGCCGAAACAGGATTATGTCTTATATTACAAAAACCTCCAGTTCCTGATGCATCATGGTGTTCAAGTGATCAAAGTTGGAAAAGTTTTGAGGTTCAGGCACTCAACATGGTTGAAGCCATATATTGATACAAACACAGAGCTTCAAACATCTGCAATGAGCCAATTTGATAAGACCTTGTTTAAATTGATGGTCAATTCAGTGTATGGCAAAACAATTGAAAATGTCAGAAAACATATTGATGTTAAAATAATTACCGACCCCAGCCGGAGCAAAAAATTGATTGCAAAGCCCAACTTCAATTACAGAAGAATTTATGATGAAAATATGGCACTTTTCAACATGAAAAAAACAAAGATCAAATTTGATAAGCCTATTTATGTGGGGGCTGTGATATTGGAATTGGCCAAATTACACATGTTAAAATTGTATTATGATGTGTTGAAGCCCTTTTATGGTGATTGTGTAAAACTGATGTACATGGACACAGATAGTTTTGTTCTTGATATTCAAACAGAAGATGTTTATCAAGATATTGCACAGCCTGAATTGTTTAAATATTTTGATACCACTGAACATTCAAAAATTAAACCCCACAACAAAAAGGTGCCTGGCAAGTTAAAAGATGAGACACTTGGTGATGTTATTGTGGCATTTGCTGGGTTAAGGGCCAAGATGTACAGTTTTGAAACATGTAGTGGTGGTGTTGCCAAAAAGGCCAAGGGCATTGGCAGAGTAACTGTTGACAAAGAGCTTGAATTTGAGGATTACAAAAATTGTCTCAAATCATGTAGCACAATCAGAACATCAGAAAATAGAATTCAGAGTGTGGATCACTTATTGACTAGCAATATTGTAAGAAAAGTGGCTCTGGACCCACATGATGATAAGAGATGTATTTTATCATGTGGCATACATACTCTACCATGGGGGCATTGTGATTTGAAAAATGGCAATCAATGCCCAATTACAGAGCATGATTTGAAATAAATAAACATGCCTATGAACTTATTTGAGTTCAAAAAACAGGCTATTATGGAGCTGCCAACACCACAACCCTCTTCTGATATGATATCTAAACTAAGTGCTTTGTTAATTATTCATCTGAACAGCATACTTACAGATGTTGATGATGAAACAGGTAAAACATTGTACATATTTAAGAATAATTTAAATCATTACCAATTACCTGTAGGTGGTCAATTGCAATTTATTACAACCCCTGAGGGTAATGTCAAGATTTCAGTAGGGAGAAATATTTATAGAATTAAGCACTCAAACATGATTTCTGGCACTGTATATACTGTTTCTGCTGGTGACTGCTTATATATTGAGGTCCCTGGGTCATATGACAAGCTTATACCTTTTTTATAGAATTAAGAATCAGATATTCAATAATAAATAACCACTAAAACAAAATGCCTAATGATATATTTGGCCATACAAGGCATGAAGATCACAGTGATGAGATTCTGATGCTTGATGTCAGTCAAGAAATTAAGAAGTGATTTACAAGCTTTACAAACCACACTCAATGCCAGTCTTCAACTAGAAATTACAAATTTACAATCACAATGCATGGACCCTCTTCTTAAAATTGATTCTGAACTCAAATTGCTGCTTCAGAAATATACTGACCTGGCCACATTGGATAATTTTCAAAGTTTAGAAGAAGCTGTAGCAGCTCTTCAAGCCAAATTTAAGAGCCAGGCCACCAACTCTGAGCAATTGAAACAGCAATTGGAGGAACAGATTAGTAATGTCCAGACACAGCTCCAAACAATTGTCAAAAGCATAAAATCACAAGAAGATTTTGATCTAGTGATTTCCACTCTAAAAGAACAGATTCAATCACTCCAAATACCTAATCTGGACCCTCTGAACAATGCCATAGCCGAGGTTAAAGAAAAAATTGAGACACTTGAAAATTTTATGAACAATTTGTCATCTTCTGATGCTTTGAGTGCAATAACTCGGAGTGTTGCCAACATCAAGCTGCAACTTGAAACATATGAAGATTTTGGAAAAATTCAAAGTACCATAACCCATCTTGAGGGTACAATAGCAGCAGTGCAAAGTGATTTGACAAATATACAAGAATCTCTAGAATCCCGCCTGCCCGGTATTGTAGATACCCTTGTTAGTGTCCAGGAACAGATCACAAAACTTCAAAACCTCAACACTGAATCTGAGCTATCTTATTTTCATCACTTGATTGATGATATCCAAACAAAGCTTGAAATTTTACAACAATCAACACCCTCTCAGGCAGATATAGCCCTGCTCCAAAATGCTATGCAAAATGTGGCTGATGCTTCTGAATTAAACAATGTAAAATTGGCACTTGAATCTTTGCAAAATACTGTAACAAATCTGCCTACATCACAGGAACTTAAAAATATTAAGAGAGCAGTGAATCGCATATTGAAATCAGAAGATATCAAGAATATCCAGACAGAGATCAAACAACTTACTCAGACAGTGGCCACTCTACCAACTAATCAACATATTAATGAACTGCATGCCCTGTTTGAGGATATCAGAAGACAGGTCCATGATCTTACTGCTCAAAATTCAAAATTGGCAGTTATTGAAAATTTGCAACAAATTGTAGCTAATATCAAGCAACAGCTAGGGACCATGGAATCCAATCAAGCAAATGCTCTGTCTGTTTTTGCCACCCAGCTTCAAGAGATTGTGCAACAATACAAGAAACTTGTTGTGGACATAAAAATCAAGCCAGGCCATGATGATGTTGTTAGGACTATCAATGAGCACCTTGAATCTGTAACAAGCAGATTGCTTACAGCAGAAAAAGAAATAACCGGCATAATTGAGAATCCAAAACATACAGTAATTCTTGAATTGTACAGCATCCCCAACAAAGAATATGAATCACCATTTACACCAGGTGGCAAAATATATATGCTGTCCCCTGCACAATTTTATTACCAGTTTTTTGTTGGGGGCACACTGAGACCAATCAAGATCAAATATTGGCTTCAACCACAGGCACACCACTACCCCACCTTATCAATAACAAATGCTGACAACAAACCAAAAATCACCAGTGTAGAGTTAGAGGATTTTACAGACCCCAATACATTAGAAACAGCCTATGCTGAAGATGATGGCTCTCTGGAATTTAAAATACAAATAGGGGACAAATTATATTTAGAAAATCCTGTAGTATCAGCTGCTGAACACCCTATAGTTGCAATATTCTTGTTTTCATATTATGTCTAGAGAAATTATTGTTGATGAATTACACAGACAAGCCAGACAATTTTAAGAGACTGCCAGTAGTCACAAAAGGCATAGATGATTTATGGCAGAGCGACTTGATTGAGATGGCAAGTGGACAGCTGAAAAACTTAGACAAAATCAACAAGGGCTACAAGTATCTACTCACTGTAATAGACACATTTTCAAAATTTGCCTGGGCTGTGCCACTCAAATCCAAGACTGGAAAATGTGTTACAGAAGCCATCAGGACAATCATCAATCAGAGTGGAAGATCACCGCGCTATTTGCAAACAGATAATGGCAAAGAATTTTATAATTCTGTGTTCCAACAATTTATTAAAAGCCAGTCAATAAAACATTATTCGAGTTACAGTGATCTCAAAGCCTCAATTGTAGAGAGATTCAACAAAACCCTAAAAAATCTTATGTATAAACAATTTACACTTCAAGGTAATTATAAATGGATTAATATTCTTCCAGAACTTCTACATAAATATAACAACTTCGTCCATTCCACAATCAACATGAAACCCTCTGAAGTAACTCCATCTGATGAGCAAAAATTCATCAGGACTGTTTATTATCCTAGATACCAGCCAACAACAAGAAGGGCCAAATACAAGGTGGGAGATCAAGTAAGAATCAGCAAATATAAGCACTTATTCAAAAGAGGCTTTACAAGAAACTGGAGCACTGAATTATTTACAGTGGTTCAAGTTAAACCTGGGACCCTTAACACATATATAATAAAAGACCACCGAGGAGAAATTCTCAAAGGCAGATTCTATGAAGAAGAACTCAGCAAAACTAAACAGCCTGACACATATCTCATAGAAAAAATCATCCGCAGAAAAGGCAGCAAGTTATTTGTCAAATGGCTAGGACTTCCAGAACACAGCTGGATCGATGCAGACAAAGTGATAATATGAGCACCTGGGATGTTATAAAAGGCTGCCAGAACCTGAACAGCAGATTAAGAGAAATGGCAAGTTGCTGCCTGAAAATATTAGATGTCTTATTGTTGGGCCATCAGCTTGTGGTAAAACTACACTAATGATTGATAATTTTTTATTGGCACCCAGCTGGTTAGACTGGAAAAACAGGCACTTGTATATCTTCTCTAAGAGCTTGGAACAATTAAAATATCAGCAGCTGATGAAACTATATGATGGATTGGATATTGCCACTTTTGAACCAGATGTTAAGCCACTTCATGAATGTCTTGATAACTCTGTTGTTGTGTTTGATGACATTATACTGGATAATCAAAACAAGGTTAGAAACTTCTTTACACAGGGCCGACACAAAAACATTGATTGTTTCTACCTGGCACAGACTTTTTCTAAAATTCCGAAGCAGCTGATCCGAGACAACAGCAATTTTATATGTGTGTTTCATCAAGATCATACCAACCTCAAACACATACATGATGAATATGTAGGTGGGGACTTGAGCTACAATGATTTTTCCAGGTTTTGCAGTAGGTGCTGGAACCAGGACAGTTATGGGTTTGTCACAATTGATATGACAAGAAAACCCAATAGTGGCAAATACAGAAATAAAATCAACAATTTTCTAGACATTGAAACATATATAAATAACCATGAAAAGGCCAATCATTGATGATCTTAAATTAAAAGATTATCTTGTAAAAAGATTTAAGGGATGGAAATCAGAGAACCGAGGAATTTATGAACAACACAAACAAACAGAACAGCCTATTATTTATGCTATTAGTGAATTGGGTAAAAATATCAAAACTGTTACAGAGCAAAATCAAAATTTGATCACAGAGCTTGTACCTGTAGCTGCAAGGAACATATTAGATTATCCAATCACCCCACTTTCCAGTATTCATACACCTAGTCCTGTTGCTCCTCGAAGAATTGAAGCTACTCTGGATCCTATTGAATTGGGTCTTCTTGCTCAAAAATATTTAAGCACACCTAAAGACAACAAAGATGAGGTCTTTGGCTTATATGCTGACACAGAGCGTGATGGTAGCATCATACATAGAATTGGTAATTTCAGAGTAACATTTATGGGAGATGATATAATTGTATATTCAGAATCTCATCTTGGAGAAAGAGGTGCTTTTGTTAAGTATCTTGGCACACCTGGATTGTGGGAACTGATGACTAGGAAAAGGCCTGGCAGCTATACAGATCGAGATTATGAGCGCTACAAAGAAATATTAATAAAATCAGATGCTCTATACCAGAACAATGATCCCACACAAAAAAGAGTCAAGTCTAGCAGTGGAGCAAAATATAACAACTTAATCAAGCCCATATGGTTACAGATCAAGACTGGCAGTGGAATCAAACAATACAACACCCTGCCTAAAGAATTTGTGTGGGTTGATGATGTTAGGAAACTTGTAGATAGGTTATTGGTGATAGCTGGGGAGGAAAATGCTGGCAACCACAAGTTTTACAATGAAAAGGTTGGAATTATGGACATGATAAGCACAAAATTGTCTAATTTTATAGTGAATGACACTAAGGGGATTGGATATCTTATAAAAATTATTAATACTCTACCACCTAAATTTTGGAATATTTCTGAGGGCCGGGGGCTTGTTAATGACATTATAAACAAGCTGCCATTTGAACTACACATTCCAGGCTATCAGTATTGTGGTCCAGGCACAAAATTGGACCATAGATTAAACAGAGGTGATCCTGGTGTTAATCCCCTAGATGCTGCTTGTAGAGACCATGACATAGCATACAACACACATTCTGATCTTGACAAGAGACATGTTGCAGACAAGAAATTAGAAGAGGCTGCATTTGGTAGATTTGTAAGCAAAGATGCTTCTTTAAGTGAAAAAATAGCAGCATTGGGAACCACCATAGCTATGAACACCAAACAAAAACTGGGGTGGGGGCTGTGAATATGTATATAATAAACCTACAATGAAGGCCAAGGGTGTTATGTATCAAATACCTTATGCAGGTCTTAAATCTCTTAAAACTATTGATAGTCTTTTAACCAAAAAGCAGCGCAAGAAAAAAAATTCTTGTCTTGCAAAGGGCCATGGTATGAAATTGTTGCTTAGTACCCCCCAATTAAAAAAATTACAACAATCCAGAAAAAAATCACATGTGGGGGGTTTCATATTTACTATCCCGGCCATCTTAGCAGCACTTGGGGCTGTTGGGAGCTTGGCTGGGGGATCAGCTGCCATAGCAAAAACAGTAATAGATGCCAAGAAAAATAGGGCAGAATTAGATGAATTGAAGCGCCATAACCTGGCCATGGAGAAACAAGGCAAAGGTGTTAAGAGAGCCATGAATAAGTTTAAAAAAAACAAGAGCCGCTTACAAACCAAGATATTGAAGCTTTAATCAAGCCACTGGGCATCAAAAATTTTAGAGGTGTGTACATGTCTGATTCTTTACCAGAACAACCACTCAACAAAGAGTGTGGCATTGTTAATTTGGATAAGTACAAAAATCAGGCCACTCACTGGATTTGTTATCTTAAATATTTAAAAGATGAGGCATTTGTGTTTGATTCATTTGGAGGTGTTCCACCTGAAAATTTAGTAAAATATCTAAAATCAGCTAATCTTTATTACAATAATGCCCGTGTTCAAAACTTCAAAGATGTTAATTGTGGACATTTGTGTTTATCTGTTCTTAGATATATGTCTCAAATAAATAAACCATCAATTGAAAATTTTCAAAAAGCCTTGTGGTATCTGAAACATCATGGGGGTATTCCATCTCACCAGCCAAAATTCAATATTGAAACTCAAATTGCATGATGACATAGTGTATCCCAAAACAATAGCTCTCAGAGCATTTTATGGCATGTACTTGATCCCTAATATTACACACCACAACAACACAATTGCAGTAGGGGATCAAAAAATTGTCATCACTCCAGGGCAGTATAATCTGTCCACTCTAAATGCTCAATTACCCAGAGGTGTAGTTTTAAGTCAAAATTCTGTCACTCACAGAGTAGAGATTGTATCTGCTACAGAAACAGTGGATCTGGGTACTATAGGAGAGCTGTTAGGCTTTGAGAACAACACAAAACTTGAACCAGCCATCAAACACACTGCTATTAATATACCTAAATTCTTAGCCATAGAGACTCTGAATATTCACTGTAATGTGGCTGAGGGCATGATCTCCAAATCAAATGGCATAGGCACTCACAAACAAACTGGCATCATTGCAACATTCAAACCTAATTCTGAATTTATGGAGCCCATCATCTACACTCCATCCCCAACATTATATTTTCCTGTGTGCCATAATAGAATAGATAACATTGAATTGATGGTCACTAATGAAAAAGAAGAATTAGTTGATTTTGCTGGAGCCACAACAACTGCAATCATAGAAATTAATATTTATATAAAAATACATACAAAAAAAATAATGGAAAATATTGAGAGTTATGAGCTACAATCATTCCCTCCAAACAGGAGGACATTTGCAAATTTAAATCAACCCAACACAGAAATTGAGGTTGATCTTGATGTAGGGGATGGCTTTATACACCCCCACAGAGCAGATCTATACATCAAATTTGATGTTGTAAAGCTCGATGGAACAGATTATCCGGCAAATTCAAATATAAGATTGGTGGATAATTTTGTGCCGCATCTGTTCTCTGAAATTGAGATCAGAAAGCATGGTGTTGTTATAAACAGAGTGGATTATCCCGGCATTACCCCACAGCTTTGGCCACACTAAAATTATCCAAAACCGAGGCTTCTTACTACAAAATAGGTGGATTTGAGGCTGGTGATAAAATATTATCCAAGAGCCACACAGTGCTGTTTCCTATGCGCCTGTTGCCAGGATTCTTCTCAGATTACAAAGATATTATGTGGAAGGGTAGTTTAAGAATCACATTTAGAAGAGCTGCCAATGATAATAATGCTTTGATGAGGTACAGCACATTAAACTCTACAGGGGAAGCTCTGCCCAATACCCTACCTGATGAAGGCAAATGCATTATTCAGACTATGGAGCTAAGAATCCCAGTTGTTGAATATGAAGCCAGTTATGCTCTTAAATACAAAGCAGATATAATAAAAAATCCACAGATTCCTTTACAATTTTATACATATCAATGTGTACAGAAGCCTGCCGCTGGTACTTATTATGAGTTTGATGCTTCAAATTCATTCTCCAGTATACAATATGACATGCCGGATTTTGTGGTGGTACTGTTTCAGACTGGAAGACACAACAATCAGGAAAACAATTCAAGTAAATTTGATAGCTGCAACATCAAGAACATATATCTTAAAAATTGCAGAAATAAGGTATTCCCTAGAGAAAATTATAATTTAGACATGTCCAAGGATGATTTCCTTAAATTATATGAAGCATTTACAGCATACAAAAGGGTCACTACTGGCACTACTGACATGTATTACACACCAGATGAATTCAAAGCACAGAGACCCATGTTTGTCATCAACACTTCAAAAAGAAAACAAGTTGTGGTTAATGATAGGACAAATATTAAAATTATCTGTGAATTCCATGAGGCATTACCTGATGACACCATATGTAGTGTTATTCTCATAGGTGAAAAATCATATGTTTATGATGTAAGAAATGAGAGAGTCACAGAACAATTCTAGAAGAATTACATTATCTTAATACTAGATATACAAGTTGAGGCTGGTGCCCAATTGAACTTAAACCGGAGGTAAATATGTGTGGTTGTGTGGGTGTGTGTGTGTTAATACGTTTGGCTTAGTTTTAGGTGTGGGCAAAAAAAAATATCAAGAGGGGCATATTTTTAACAAATTTATGGACAACAATCTGACAGAAGTGCCTTTTGTAAGTGTAGACAAATCAATCTGAGGGGGGTCATACTTTCTCAGGAACTTCCCGAGGGCATTTTTACAAAAATCTTGGATTAGACAGGGTTCCACACTTGAGCAAAAAGCTCATATGGGCATGTTGAGCAAGTTTTAAGTGTAGGCAAATCTGCCAGAGGGGGGCTCATACTTTCCGGTCCTGGTTGTAGGGCCAATTACACTACTGATGCATGTGAAGCTTTTAGAAATTTAAAGAATAAGACATTAAACTCGGTACAACTAACCTGAGGGTGACATAAATTCCGCGTTACTTCTCATTTCAATGTCAAATTTCAATCCACACATCCTGAGGAATGCATGCACTGCTAGGCAGTTGGCCACGTCAGGCAGTATTATCTGTTCTTCCTGAAGCGGTTGGAAAAACGTCAAATCGGTGCATTTGGCCGCCACTGAAATGTGCAGATATTAAAAATGTTATTACTATCAGAGGCATCCCAAGGGGTGGATTGGGGATTCAACCCTCCAGAAATAACTTCAAGAGTAATTTCACTAATAATAAAGCTTTAGAAATCAGCTTTCTTTATTCTTTACATTGTAATATTTATATCACATAGCTACCACTTTTGTATTATAGAGTAACGCCACTCTAAGGGTAGACATGATGCCATGTAAAAAACTGACTCAAACAAAATTAATCATTGTTCAGGAATCTGCAGAAATGAGTCGAGATTTTATGAATCCATAACAAGGGCAATTTTCTTATGACTGCAGAGCGCATAGCATGATATACATACGTTACTTTTTTATAGTAATATCAAAAGTACTTCTGAACATTTTCACCTATGGATTACAAATAATAAAAAGATAAATTCTTATTGTCAGGTGTGGGGTTCGAACCCACGCTCCCTCTCGGGAACCAGAGCTTAAATCTGGCGCCTTAGACCGCTCGGCCAACCTGACTCACGGGTTTCTATTCGTTTATGGAAGGGAGAGTTAGGACTGACATTCCACAATTGAAAGGAATTCAGGAAGAAATTAGTGATGAATCATTGTCAATATTAAACTCAGCACGTCAATAGCTACGAGAATCGTTGACCTTGCCATGTGCAGCAACGTAACAATAAATGGAAGTAACCGTAATGTGAGGAGAGGGATGAGTGATAAATTATTTCAAGAGAAGCGTCGTTTATTAAAAATATATTTACATATTGTAATGCAAATTTCAATACTTTGATCACATGAATAATAATAATAATAATAATAATAAAATCGCCTTTATTGGAGCGGGCGTGTTTCGGCCTCTAGGGCCGTTCTTACAACAGACCCTTGTCTGGAAGATTAGTACAATGGAATAAAGAGTACATTGAGAAAAAAATACATTCAGAAAAAAAATAAAAATAAAAACATGAAAAGGATTACATATCAATACAAATAAGAATAATTAAATATATAGGTATATACGCTTAGGATATATATATAGATAATGAAAAAGAAAGACAGATTTACCTATAAATTGTTGAACATAGGTATCTTTTTTTTTTTTTTTTGCTTTTGTTTTAGTACACATTCATATATATTTAGTAATCTGGAAAAATAGAAAATATAATAGTAATAATGAAGTGAAATAAAATTATGAAATTATAAGATTTATGTGCACACAGTTGCCAAATGTTACAATGCGTATTTTTATGAATGAAAAGTTGCTCGTGATTAAGTATGAGTATTTCGCTGCCTTGCCAGTAGATACTGTTTTAGATTCTTTTTAAATAGCTTATGGTTGTTGATGGATGTTAGGGAGGTTGGGAGGGAATTCCATTCTTTAGTGGCAGTTACAGTAAATGATTTTCCATAGGTGGTCGTATTATGTACTGGGACTGACAATAATTTATTTCGTCGTGTTACATGTTCATGTCTGCTCGAATTTGTGTTCAGTTTTTCAAAGAGGTATGCAGGCTGTTTGTTGCCTAGTACTTTATGTGTTAAAGTTAATAATTGGTATTTCGCGAGATTCTTGGTGTTAAGCCAATTCAAATTGAATAAGTATTTTGAAATGTGGTCCCTTTTTTTCAGCTTGTAAATGAATCTTATGCATGCATTTTGTAGCTTTTGTAGCTTATTAGTTATGGAGCTGCTTGCATTGTAAGCAACCGTGGCTCCGTAGATTAATCGTGATAAAACTAGACTCTCGCACAATTTTTTTTTAACCTCAATGCCTACAATATTTTTCAAGTGATGTAATGCTCGAAGAGATTTGTTGGCTTTTTTCATCTGCTCTGAAATATGACCTGACCATTCTATGTGGGAATCCATGACAACGCCAAGGTTATTTACAGTATTTTCTAAGTTTAACGGATGGCTATTCAATTTGGGGAGAATCATGTTATCTGTGTTTTGGCTAAGCTTTTTTACCAGAAATTTCGTTCCCATTATGACAAATTTTGACTTGGTTGGGTTCAATTTTAGGAAGTTAGTTTGTGCCCATTCACTTATGGCGTTCAGGTCTTTCTGTAGTTGTGATGCTGCATTTGAGAACTCTTCTATCCTTGTATGTATGTATATCTGAGTATCATCAGCATATTGGTGATACTGCGCATGCGAGAGGTTCTTATGTAAGTCCATTACATAAATGGAGAAAAGGAGAGGTCCAAGAATGCTTCCTTGGGGAACTCCATTTCGAATGTTTAACCACCCAGAGGAACAGTTATTTTTGCCTCTGATTTGTACACGCTGCTTCCTGCCAGAAAGGTACGATGCAAACCAATCAAGGGTTATGCCGTTTACCCCAATGCTGTGTAATTTAGCGAGTAGAACTTCATGGTTCACGCAATCGAATGCTTTAGAGAAATCAAGGCATACAAGTAAGGTGATTTTGCTTTCATCGATAGCTTTTTGTACATCGTCAGCAACTTTCAGAATGGCTGTTGTGGTGCTGTGATTTGGCCGAAAACCAGATTGATGCTTTGGAAAACTAGATGTAGCTGTTACGTGTGTGAACAGCTGCTCGTGTACAATACGCTCTAAAATTTTCGACATTATGGGCAGTATACTTATTGGGCGCAGGTGAATACTGTCACGCAGGGTAATATTTCCTGTTAGGCTAAAGTAACCAGAACATTTTGAAAGTCGAAGTGGGACACTTGCTTTGTATTCATAAAATATGAAATTCGCAGTATTTTACTGAAACGTAGTTATGTTGTTTCGGCATCATCACTAACTTAGTGCTTCAATACATTTCTATCTTAGTATTAACATGCTGGCAGGGTAGGTAAACTGAGTACTGTTTCTACAAGAATCTTCCCCAAAATAACTTACTATCCATTTCTGTTTTCTCTCCTCCCACATGAGCCATACATGTCAAGTTAGCAGATAAGGGTCGAAAGTTATCTGGATCTGATGTTACAGATTGGGTTTCATCTTCTGTTACTGTTACTGTTTCCTCTGTCGTTTCACTCATTGCCTCGACTAAATAAAAATGCCCTCTTCACAATATTCGATTTACTTATCAAGTTTGCCTGAAATTTCCAACACGTCTATAATTTCTTCCAGAACTTTTAGATAATCCCGGACTTCAAGCTCAGTTCTTCTCCGAGCCAGGAAAAATTAAACCACAAATTATACAAAATTTAAATTAAGACAAGAACAATCTCAAGGTAACTTAATATGGAACAATCTATGTACTCTAAGGATGAATCGTTTGCGATGAGCGTTTGCCGAAATCACCAACGCCATCATGCGGTTGGAATTATCTGATCAAAAGTTAACAGTGGATTTATTGCAGTTTTTGTGTTGGTTATTCTCTCTTTTCTGTGTACAGTGGGATTCGTGAGTATTACCATGCAAATTGTCCATCACCATGTTCGTGCACTTCATTTGACCCAATAAGAGCTTCAAGAATTTGCAGAGCAACACTTGTACACTTCGCAACATCTTATTTGACCGCCCCAAAAGAATTCTAAGTCCCGAAATCGTAAACTTGGCAACATAGCACTTCAGCTTCAGGTGAGAGTAGCCAACTTTGAGTAGGTCCTTCCACTAGACGATAAACGCTGCGGTGATAGGTTTTCAATTTAACACTTTCCATGAACTTAGAAACTATAAACCGCTATTATAATACACAATCAAACAGATATAATAAATTGGAAAAATAACCTTGAGAGATATTTACGATTCTGCTTGCTCGACTTGAAAGTTGGGGGGTTTGAAACACTGAATAGAGTTTTTCTTCACCTGGAGGAAATTGCCATCAAGTTTGTGCAGAAAGAAGCAAATTTGTGAGGAGTTTATGCGACATTTTATTTACAATACCTTGCATAATATCGAAAAGTTCTCAAAAACATATATTTTACACGACTTGTCGAGAAAATGTGCTTGAAACACAGGAAGGTGGGAGTTTTCATAAACGTCAACATGTTTTTAAGAGTATAACGTCATTAAGTTAACGTAGAGCAGTTGGTTAGGCGCTGCTATTTTTAATTTTCATCAAGCGTGAAAGGTCGCGGGTTCAAATCCCACCCTCTCCTCTCTCTTTTTTTTTGTTTGCTGAACAGATACCGTTGATATTAGAATATTTAAAAAATGAATCCGATGCACACTTGAGGGACGTCCCGTCCCTTCTGTGCATATTTCCCCTTAGAAGTTGGAGATTTCCAGGATTTAAAGTTAAAACGTTTCATTTTAGTTATTGTTCATATGCTGTGTTAACACACACATCATGATTAATTCACAAATCACATATATGTATTCAGGATGCAAAATGTAATGTTATTTAAGTTATGTATTTTTGTTCTTCACTGATACATAAAATATTGATTATTTGATGTCGATATACTAAAAAAAGATACACAGTTATGTTAAGTAGTGATGTAGTGCAGTACTGTAACGAAGGAGAGCGTTTAATGAGTTCAAATTGCTAAGATTGGTAATTTTATGTCCGTTCCTTCGTAATGACTGTTGTCAATCCTCGGACCAGCATCTTACCATGCGTCTAAAACTAATAGTAAATCGCTTATTAACATAAATAAATTATTGATTGATTGATTGATTTAGTTTATTTTACTTCGCGTTTTGTGCCTCTTGGCTAATTTGCGAAGATGAGGATGAGTGATGAAAGGATGAAATTGATGAATGGACATTCACAAACAACCAAGCCCGACCAGGATTCGAACCCGGGACCCTTGGCGTCGCAGCGCGATGTGCTAACCGCTCGGCCACAGGGTCGGGCAAATAAATTATTGTTGCGACGAAGGCCGATTCGATAAGAAACTACTAATAAGTATTTATATAGTGAGTGACAAACAAAAAATTCAAAACCTCATAATGATCGTTAATTCCTCACTGCTTTGTATCTAAAATGTTTGTCTTCTTTGAACAGAAAGTACGAGTGTCAGATATAACAAACTTTCCCACTAACTTTGCAACATTCGATACCACCATCACAGACTTAGCTCTACGTAACTTGATTCTGCGCATTCCACGTGGCATGTGACTTCCTCCTATCATCGAAATAACTTCCTCTTACTATTTCCTTTCCTCTCGTGAAATACAGAGACCAATGTTAACTTCTTAGCACGGTGGATAAACTTTACACCCAACGATATACTCCTGAAAAAAAAACTCTGCCTAGGTGGAGAACCGAACCTACGACCTCCCTCGTAAGAATCAAGCACGCTACCACTTCTCCAGGTAGCTCATGTTAAAATTTGCTACCAGTTTGAAGAAACCAATGCACACATAATGTCATATCATTAATTTCCTCATGGCAATTTTCATGAGGAAACGAATTCAGATAAAATCGAGAAACACTGAAAGGGAGAAATGATGAACATATCTATTGGCGTTTTGTCATATTTTGTAAATTGTGTAAAAATTACGTGTTTTGAACAAGCAATCGTTTAGTTACGAAGTATGTTGTTTGTTTAAAGTAGGAACAGGAGAGCGAAAAGGAGTCATTTAAACCAGACTCCGTTTGACAAGAAACTTCAGCTTTTTTCCAAAGACTGTATGAAAAGAGAGAGGAACGTATGAAATATAAAATATGTGTAAAATTAAAACAATGGAAATCTTGAAAGATAATACTAACGAACTTCAAACTATGAAAAACATATTTTCGTGATAGAAAACTCCAAGTCATTTTCGAAATATGAACTTGATGTTTTTCTGTATTATGAAGTGGAGATATGGGACGATACGATCCCTCAGCAAGAGAATTTTAAGTAAGCTACCTGCAAGTTTTTCAATGGTCATAATTAGGGTCCGGAAGTTGATGAAAAATCAAATTTTTTTCTGACCCTTAAAAACAATGCTAAACCTGATATCATGTCCGTTTCTCTTCAGTTAGAGCCGGAAAACACTTTCTATTTTACATTTTTTTTGTTGCATTTTTCGGCCTTTTTTGGCTTTTAGTTTATTTGTCAGTATTTTAACCGTTTTTGTTGCATTTTTACTTATTTTTGAGGTTTATTTTTCTCCTTCCCTGTTGTTTCGTGCATTTTAAATGCATTTACTAGTAAAACTTACATATTTAGATGTCTTGACATGGTTCTTTTAGCAAATTCACCATGATTCGAAAATACGGTCAATGGAAAATCATAATATTATTCTTAACTGAAATGTTTGGCAATGGATTAAAATACTTTGTGTGAAGATCTACTTTGAGGTTCTTTTTCTGAACCCTATTATCGCTTTAATCTGTAGTTTTAAAGTAAAATTTGTCTCAATATTAAATGCAATTATACTCTGGTATACGCGAAGCAGAACTGTATTTTCGGATGCTGGCTGACTACATTATCATAGAAGGCCCACTCTGAAAGGAGAAGAATTGGTTGATTTGGTGTTTTAAGTCAACTTTATGCATAGTAAGGCTAATCGGGACTGGACCTACAGTTTAAAGTGGAATCCGAACCGAGTGCATAAATATGTGTTAACTTATAACAGCTGAATGAAAGAAAAAGTATTTCCTAAAATCCTGCCAATCACTGAAAGATTAAAAACATTAGTAGAAGCATTACTTGAGGCATGCACAGAGGCGACGATTATGGAGTGTGGAGGGGCAGATGACCCAGCACTATGCTAAACATTATCTACCAAGGGAAAGAAACTGTCCTTGCCCTCCCCCCTCCTTGCCCCATCAGTTTTGAAACCCAATCGCCGCCACTGAGCATGCATCGCATAAATATTTACAGTAATATCATATAATATTATATTACGTTATTGGAACACTTCGTACTCGGCAAATAAAAAGGAAAAAATAATAAGGAAAGGGTGGGATTTGAACCTACGATGTTTCGATCTTGACGAAAACAGTGAAAGAACGAAAGTGCTGTCATCTAACCAACTACTCCAGGAGATTGCTAACAGAAATGTCAGTAAAGCACGTTAATCTCAGTTGAAGCAACATTGTGCCGGAGTTTCGAACCATTTTTCACCAAGAACCAAGGAAAAGACACACTTTGCAGAATCGTTTGGTGTTGTGCAAGGTATCTTTACTAAACATTTCGCATAAAATCAACATAAATTTGCCTTCTTGCATTCAAATGTGACCGCAATTCTTTCCAGGTGGATGAGAACCTGTTCAGTGTTTCACAATGCACATACATTTTCCTATTTTCAAATTCAGAACGAAGAATCTTGAAATATTTTCAACATTCGTATTTCTACTTAACATTTCTCTTGTCTACTCATATATTTTGTTACTGCTTTAGGGTATCTTTACTTTATGGAATGTGAAAGAATGAAAAAAAAATCACGAGCGTTTTCATTCATGAAGAAGAAATGTTGCAAAGTTGGCTACTCTTAGTTGGCTCTGAAGCGCTATGCTGCCAAATTTACGAATTCCGGACTTTGAAATTTTTCAGGGCGGTCAAATAAGATGTTGCGAAGTGTACGTACAGTGGGATCCTTGAGTATTACCGTACAAATTGTCCATGACTATTTTCATTAATTTCTCTCTTACTTCCTATGTGTTTTTATGCGATGGATATTTATGTATGCTGGTGCAGAAGTTGTCAACAGTTTGTTTTGAGCTTTCTTTTAATTCTTGAAGCTCTTATTGGATAAAATAAAGTAGACGAACATGGTGATGGACAATTTGCACGGTAATACTCATGGATCCCACTGTACATCCCACTGTACTGGAATCATTGCTTACAAGGCGACATTGTTAGCTAAATAGCCGCTATTCTATCTTCTCATATAACGTTAGGCCTTAATGCACTTTATTAATGTCATGAAATAGACCATCACGTGAACTTATATACCTGGCCACTCGACCTTGGGAATACTTCGATGGTATTTTTTTAAAATGTCTCTCATTTTTATAAAACACAATTTTCCAAATTCTGTACAAAAAATACATAGAATTGTTCACAAATCAATTTTGTGTTTGTGTTTTACAAATCAAATTACACAAACATATTTCTCTTTTCTTTGCTGAACCTTTGCTTACTAATTTTACAATAAAAATTACAGTTGCAGCCTGTGACCAGAAGGGAATCACGATTTGATCATTATCTCACAGACATCTATTCTCAGACCGGCAATTATGAGTTAGTGACACAAATCTTTCTTGCGTCTAACTAACTAACTAACTCTCTAGCCTTCTTAAACCCGAAGGTTCATGGCTGCAGCAACACAGGCCTTCCATCTGTCCCTATCTTGAGCAAGATCTATATACTCTTTTCCATCCCTACCGATTTCCTCAACGTTGTCCCTCCATCTTCGTCTTGGCCTTCCTACAGGTCTCTTACCATCAGGTTTCCCAACAAGAATCCTGTAAACTCCTCTTTCCTCTCCCATTCGTGCCACATGGCCTGCCCACCTAAGTCTTCTTGATTTAATCATTCTAATAATATCTGGACATGAATACAAATTATGTAGTTCTAAATTATGTAACCTTCTCCACTCACCTGTCTCCTCATCCCTTTTAGGTCCAAATATTTTCCTAAGGATCTTATTTTCAAATACTCTCAATTTATGTTCCTCTTTCAATGTAAGGGACCAAGATTCACACCCATATAATACTACAGCCAAAATTACTGTTTTGTATATTTTAACTTTTAGTTTCTTAGATATTAAACGAGAAGACAAAAGTTTATGAAGAGAGAAGTAACATGCATTTCCTGAATTAAGCCTACTTTTTATTTCCTCTTTAATATAATTTTCATTTGTTAATATTACTCCTAAGTATTTGAATTTGGAAACTGGTTCAAACGAGTTGTTATCAATAATTATATTTTGATTATTACCTAACACTTGGTTTCGGCCTGTAAGCATATATTTAGTTTTCTCTTTGTTAACTTCCAAACCTATCTCTTTAGCAGTTTTGAAAAATATTTTAGCATTATTCTTAATTGTATTCACATCATCCCCCAGTAAGTCTACATCATCTGCATATGCTAACAACTGAGTCACACCATTTAATTTTAGTCCTTCTTTAGTTTCGTTTACCTTCCTAACAGCATATTCTAAGGCAAAATTAAAGAGCAATGGAGATAATGCATCTCCTTGTTTTAACCCATCATGAATTGTAAATTTGTCAGACATATTAATACCCACACGAATTTTACTTTCTGTTTCACTGGTGCATATTTTTATCATACTAACAAGCTTCTTAGGTATTCCAAACTCTACTAATATATTATATAATTTATCTCTTTTGACCGAATCATATGCTTTTTTGAAATCAATGAATAGCTGATGGACATTTTGATTATATTCCCACTTTTTTTCAAGTGTCTGTCTGATGTGAAAAATTTGATCTGTAGTTGATCTGTTACGTTTAAATCCACATTGATAATCACCTATAATTTCATTAGCATATGGGGTTAGTCTTGTTAAAAGAATGTTAGATAATATTTTATATGTTGTTGAGAGTAGAGAAATTCCACGGTAATTATTGCAGTTCATTTTATCACCTTTTTTAAACACAGGAACAATTATGGATTCTTTCCACTGTTGAGGGATTTCTTCTTTATTCCATATTAAACAAATTAATTTATGAATTTGACATATTAATGAATTTCCACCATATTTAATTAACTCAGCTGGTATTAAATCAATGCCAGGTGCTTTGTTATTCTTTAGCCTTTTAATAGCATCTTTAACTTCAGCCAAGTTAGGTTCTGGAACTAAAGGTTCTGCTGTGTGTACTTCATTCACTTCTGATTTATCTCCTACATGGACATTTAAAAGGTCATTAAAGTAGTTCTTCCATCTATTTAGAATATCGCTTGGGTCAGCTAGAAAATCACCGTCTTTATCTTTTATCAAGTTTACTTTAGGTTGCCACCCCTTTCTAAACTCATTTACACCTTTATATAAATCTCTGATATTTTTATTTTTGCTGTTTGTTTCAATTTCGTTAATTTTGCTTTTCAAGTAATCTCTTTTTTTACTTCTAAACGTGCGGTTAACTTCTCGCTTTATTCTATTATAATTGTTTAGATTTGTATCATCAGAGTTATTTAACCACCTAAGTCTAGCCTGATTTCTTATTTCTATTAGATTATGACATTCATTATCAAACCATGGCTTACTTTTTCTCGGTTTATGGTATCCTATACTTTCTTTAGCTGCTGATTCTATTGCATTACGTATGTGCTCCCAATTCTTATTTACGTCTGTTTCATTTATATTTTCATCATCATTTAAATCCTGCAAAACATCAAATCTATTTGACAGTTTAATTTGGTAATCTTTCTTAATTCTTTCATCAGTAAACTTTCCTGTATCGAATTTTAGAACTTTTAGATTTTGTTGCTTATGATTTATCACTGAGAGTCTTTCTCTTAATTTAGCAATTACTAAATAATGGTCACTGGCACAGTCAGCACCTCTATGTGTACGAACGTCAATTATACTAGTATGCCTTCTCTTATCAATGAGAATATGATCTATCTGATTATGAGTTTTACCATCTGGAGAAGACCAGGTATATTTATGGATATCTTTATGTTTAAAAGTGGTACTTTTCACAATTAAATTCTTTGAGGTTGCAAAAGTAATCAATCTTATACCATTATCATTACTTAATTCATGAAGACTTTCTTTACCAATTGTGGGTTTAAATGTCTCTTCTTTGCCAATCTGTGCATTACAGTCACCTAACAGAATTTTCATATCATACTGAGAAAATTTATCAAAGACCTGTTCTAACTCTGTATAAAAATCATCTTTAGTATTATCATCTTTATCTTCCGTTGGTGCATGTATGTTTATTAAAATAATTTTACACCACCTACCCTGTAAAACTGCATATGATATCCTATCATTAATAAATTCTACTGTTTTAAGAGCTGAGATAATTCTATTATTTATGAAAAAGCCTGTTCCAAAATTATGATTTTCAGTACCACCATAGAAAAAAGTATAATTTTTAGTTTTACAATTCCCTTCTCCTGGCCACCTAACTTCCTGGACAGCTACTACATCTAATTTATACTTGACTATCTCATTAACTGTACACTGAAATGCCCCAGGCCGGTAAAGGCTCAGAACATTCCAGGTGCCTAATTTAATATCCTTATTCCTAACGTAGATCTTATCCTTAGTCCAGGGACCTCCCAAAGTAGTCCCCACCCGGAGATCCGAACGGGGGACTATTTTACCTCCGGAATATTTTACCTTGGGAACATCCATGGCCTTATATTGCTGATTCTTGACATGGCTTTTTACAGTGCAGAGTTGTCAGCTCTACGCCTAACCCCCAATATGAATGGAGGAACTACTACAGAAGACAAACACAAACACATTAGACAGCACAACTACTACACAAGACACACACAAACACATCACAACTATAACACAATATAAACACAAACACACCACAACTACTACACAAGACAAACACAAACAAATTAGACAGCACAACTACTACGCAAAACAAACATACTAGACAGCACAACTACTACACAAACATACTAGACAGCACAACTACAACACAAGACACATACATACACACCACCGATACTACACAAGACAAATAAAAACACATTAATGTCAAAATTTACACACTCACAAATATGAATATTGTAACAATTTAAAGTTGTTTACTCAAAATCATTCAGACACACAGTAAAAACAAGTGCATTGCCGATCTAGCCACCGGGTTTAAATCCCGGCTTTGGCTCGGGTGCTCTTTGTGCGCGTCTTCCTCAATTTCATTCTCATCACGGCTCATCCTCATCCTTACATTCTGAAAAACTAAATAACTTTTTTTTCTTTTCTCTTTTTTTAATTTACAAGAAGGGTAGTACAATCAAGTGCAAAAATTACAGAGCCACATGCCTGTCCTCAGTAGCTATGAAGGTCTACACAAGAATTCTGGAAATGAAATTACGAAATGAAGTGGAAAACAGACTAGAAGAAGAGAAATCTGCATTTAGAAAGTATCGTCAGGCACAGGATCATATATTTACACTGAAGCAAGTCATTGAAAAGGCATTACATAAGGGAAGAGAAGCTTATGTAGCCTTCCTGGATCTGAGAGCAGCTTTTAATACGGTACAACCTGGAGAGAGAACAACTATGGGATGCACTGTTGAAAATTGGAACATCTCCTGCACTTGTACAGAGAATACAAAGTGTATACAAGAGAGTGAAAGGAACAGTCAGATTAGCAGGAAAATGCTCAGATAGAAATAGGAGTAAAACAGGGAGACAGCCTGAGCCCCTACTGTTTATTATCCTTATGAACCAGATCATCAATGTAAACTAAGAACTGGGAGATATAAAGTAGGAAACCGAAAGATGAGACCAGTACAAGAACAATCATTTGTATATGCTGATGACATTGCCCTAGTGACGAGGAATAGAGAGGAATTACAGAAGGCAGTAATTGAATGCGCGAGTACAATACAAGACAAAGGAATGAGCATGAACGTGGATAAGAGTAAATTGATGGTGGTGACAAAAGAAAGAGAAATTGTACCCCTAAATATACAGTTGAAAAAGAAGCAGCTGATACACATACCTAGGAACAGCCATAATGTCAGATGGAAGAATGGATGAAGAGTGAATGATAGGGTACAGAAGGCAAGTCAAGTGTACTATCAACTCAACAACACATATATTGGAAAAAGGAAATAAGTGAACAAACAAAGATGATGTTGACAATCTACATTACCACATTGATGTATGGAACAGAGAGCTTGACAATATTACCAAAACAGAATAGCAGATTTCAAGCAGTGGAGATGAGACACCTACGAGAAGTAGTAGGAAAGACTTGAAGAGATAGGATTAGAAGTACCACCATTACAGACCAGTTACAGCAAAAACCTGCAATGGTTTGGACATGTTACAAGAATGGAGGAGGAGGATCGCAAACCTAGACAGGTGCTTGAGGCCAGACCAGAAGGCAAGAGGGGAAGAGGACGACCAAGAGTTCAATGGGAAGATTATGTGGAAAAGATAGGAAAGAAGAAAGGTAAACCATGCCGGAAGTCCGAAAATTAGCCTTGAACCAAAAAGTGTACAGGAAGTGAATGATGGAACCTGATGCAATGGCAGAAGGGGATGAAAAAGAAGAAGTAGTAGTAGTAAGAAAAATATACTTACTTGAACAAACTGAGGTCCCAAAGAAAATAAATATGCAATGAAGTTCAGACCTTCTGGACATGATAGATACAGTGTGCTACGTGCAGCTTGCACCAACAACCTTTTCAGTTCTTGATTTCAGTCACCATCAAATCTAAAGGCAACTAGTGACTCCCTCATCTGGTACACTCTCTTAGCATCATTTTTCTATTATTCTGTTATTGATATTTTATTAAGTAAATGCATAAAAACAAGTTTACTTTAGAAGAAGCGGTAATTGTCAGTGGCGTAGCATAGACATTTCGGGTGGGAACGCCAAGTCCGAAGGAAAGGTCGGCCCTTTCTTGCTTAATAATTTACTTATGGTATTAGTCGCCACAGGTATTGTTTATTTGCCTGAAGTCAGCTGGGTTTTCAATAAAACATCATCCATGCATGTTTTAGCTAGAAAATTACATGCCTCACTATGCCACAAATGTTTTGAACTCTGGTGTTTTATACCTTTTTTTATATCTTTCTGCATGACGCAAGTCATTAAGAAACCTACCTGAATCACAAACGCCTCTGCACAACAGTAGACGTCATTGTTGTGGATGATCCAACTAGTGATTGATTTGGTTTATTTTACTTCGCTTTTCTACCACTTTTGGTTAATCGCGAATATGAATATGTGATAATATTGATGAAGGGATACTGACAAAAAACACACTCGTGCTCACGCCGGGATTCGAACCAGGGACCTCTGTCGTCTTGGCGCACTGTCCAAAGCATTCTGACACGGAGGTGGGTGGATGATCCAAATATCGTACACTCTACTGACGTAACAGTGCCGATTGGTAATTCAGACCACTGTTTATTACATCTTGAGAATGCTGATAAACATTTTAAAATAATTTTGTCCAGAGACCATTCGATGTTAAGAGTTTTCAAATGAATGCTAATCATTTCCATTGACACAATATTAAGCAGTTAGATAATAACGAAAAAATAATAATAAAAAAATAATAGTTTTGCGGGTTAAGTGGTAGAGCAGCCACAGGCTGAATTTCTACCACGAGGACTTCACCAAATTATTTGACAAAAACTGTGTTGATCTTTTAGTTTCTAATGCACATCGCTGTTCGTGCGATAAATTATACAATGCAGTGGCCATTAAGAAGCTGTGTATTTGAGATTGGTAAAGTTACGTCAGTCAATATTGCGTATTGTAGCATCACTCAGCACGAGTTGCATGAGCGCGAAGAACCAGGTAGGAATTCTATCGCTGTCGTCTGCTTCAGAAGGCTGGAAGGGTCACATGAACCAATCACGGTAGACCGACCTCTGCTGCTCCGTACGCTGGCGTATGAGAGAGCATTTACGCGCGTGCTGTAGACATCGGAGCTTTCCCTCCAGAAAGGCAGCAAGGAATATAGAGTCTTTTACGCCGAACCTGCTCGGCGTCCGGCCAGGAAAAACATTGAAAAAAGATGCTAGAACGAGTGTTGAGAGTGGAGCGTTGAAAGCGGATTGCGAAAAATAGCTATTATAATGCCATGAAGGTCAAACATATATGAAATTAGTCAAGTTTTACTTTATATTCACAGCATTTACGCATTTTTGAAATTTTAAATCTGGGAACGCCGGGCGTACGGGCGTAATATAACGCTACGCCACTGGTAATTGTATGACAAATTTGCTGTTAATATAAATGCCATGTAACTAAATATTTTTGTGCAAAATGGATTGCAAATTTTTATAACGAGACATCAAATATTACCCATATGTTGATATTGTTATTATAATTAAAACAATAACTTTTACCCGTATCCCCTTTTGGATCAAGAAAAAGTCTCACTGCTTCCTTTCCACTTAAAATATGTATCACATAATTTCTCTCCATCCGTTTTTATTGTCTGTATTTCATTCCTCCATTTATTTTATTATTTTCAAATGTCTCTTCGTTTTATTCGCTACTACTACTTTTCATTTTCTGTATTTATAGTCTGCATTTTACCCTTACTTTTTAAAACCATTCTATCTTTATTATTCCTTAGATGCCTCCGATGGCGTAGTGCTGACGCAATCGATTTGTATTAAAGCAGTTCCGGGATCAATCTCGCTGGTGGCATAGTGGCTCGAATTCCAACTGAATCTGTAGGTCCAGTTCCAATTAACCTATCTGAGAAAAATAAACTGTTTCCTTAGTAACTGTTTTCTTGCCTGCCTTTCCGTACGTTTCTTCTATTCTTGTCCACCTCTCCAAAGAACATAGACACTTAGAATTACAATACCAGACAAAAAGATAACTTCCACATTCCCAAAGTGCGGCTAACTGCATACCAAACAGGACCTTTTTACTCAGGCATCCAGTTATACAATATGTTACCAAAAAGTTACAAAAATTTTGAAAGAACCACAATCTTTAAAAGTAAAGTGAAAAAATTGTTATTGGAATACACATTATATTCAGTTCAAGAATTTCAGGAATTAAATAACTTTATAAAATAAATTTAGATTGTATACACTATATAATATGTACTTTTACAGCACTAGTTCACTTCAAGAAATAATTTGTCATTGTATGTTTTACTATTATATTATGTTATATTATTATTAATTTTTTTTTTTGCCAAATTGATGTATAGATATATATGTATATTATGAGCGATGTCAACATGTTGTATTTTGTAATGTACATGCACCAATGCCTCTCAGGGGTACTTTCGGTGTGAAAATTTCTCAATAAACTCATTTTTGTGTTAGCGCTGTACAGTGGTGGCGATTCGGTTCCAAAACTGAGGGTGGGGCAAGGTGCTAAAACTAGGGGGGCAAGGACAGCGTACTTTCCATTGGTAGATAAGGTTTAGCATAGTGCGAAGCCAACTACCCCCCCTCGCCCTCCCCTAATCGCCGCCACTGGTGCTGTAACAAAATTTTTCAAATGAACAGAATGTTAAAGTTACTGCAGAAAGCAAACGAAATTGAAAGTCGACTAATTATAGTCTTTCCTTCTCTAATTCCATCCTACCGCTACTCACAAAACCACAAGCATTATGTTGTTGAGTTATTGTTTTAAGTCCACTTTATGCACACATAGGCTAATCGGGACTGTATCTACAGTTTTAAAGTGGGATCCAAACCACTGTGCAATGTGCTTCCACCGGGAGTCCCTTGATTACAAGGCGATGTCGTTACCACTACGCCATCAGGGAGGCCCACACAAGCATTATGATCGATTGATAAGTTTACAACCGTCAGCCAAAGAGATTCAATTTATATAAACCTATTATACATCCCCTATCGTTTGCAATAGAGACAATTTGATCTATAGTTTTTGCCACTTATATGTTGCAAGTTTTTAGGAAAGGAATCCGTGAAAGAAAAATTATCGAAGACTGGTAGGCTTTAAGAGCAGACAACCGTATTTTACGGCGCAAGTTCAGAACTTATACTTTCACTAGGTTGCTTCTACTGAGTTCAAAATTCCATTCTATTTGCAACTTTGGTGTAATTAGCTAAATTTGTTATATCGTTTATAAACATAGTAATTGATAGTGGTCATTTCCCAGCCGCGACTGGAGAGGAATAAGGCCACCTGAAGCTCCAAGATTTGGGGAAAATTGTAGATATATTTAATATACGTATATATGTACTTTACTTCAGAACTCGCGATCAAAGGAATATTCAGAACGAAATAGAAAAACGAAAACTAAATGTGAGAGAATTAACCTTACTACTTAATGTGAGTCGGTTTCAATTCCTATAGATTTAAGAAAAGGGGGGGAATGTTCTCTGAAAAAAAGAAAAAAATATTTTAATCACCTTCTTAACACATTAGCCGTGCTCTCGATGTATGCTTGAATTTCCCAAAATTCAAAGGAAAAGTATTCCCATATTCCAAGCATAATTATAGTGTTTTGAAACTACCCCTCCGCATTTCTTTAATTTCAAGCACAGTTTATACCGGGTGTCCCATAAGTCTGGAACCATAGGGGAAAAACAAAATTATTATACAATACAATTCAAGAATGTGTTCAAAGTCCCCACCAGCAAAATAACTTGGGTTCGCTCCTCCTTAGTCAGTGCCATGGTTTGCCTGTAACAGAAAAAAGAGTAATATGAACAATACCTATGGTTCCAGACTTATGGGACACCCGGTATATATGTCTGTGGCATTTGATAATTGCACATATTCTTTGCAGTACAGTTGGTAAATGATATCATTCAAACACTTCCTTAACAAATTGAAATTTTATTTACAGATTCAATTACATGTATGGGGCATTAAAATGGTAATACACACAGAAATATAGAATTAGCCAGAAACTGGCTTATATTTCGTCGGGGGAACATTTTGAGGGGACAATTGTGACATGCAATACTTGTTGCAAATGAACTTTTATATTTCTGCTCTATTAAACAAAATTACCAACCATTGAGGGTGACAAAGCAGAAAATGTTCCCCAAACTTTGCTAAATTTCATGATAACCGTCACTTTCCATTAATTCTGGAAATACTCCTGTTCGATTCGTTGACAGAAATCAACTAGATTTGGATAGGATCCGACGATGTCAGATATGACGGTGTCTGGCAGGTGAGTTGTCATAAGGGCAAACATGTGGCCGAACACAAGTGCATCCAACTCAGTTGGTCTGAAATAATAGTGTTAAAAATTAATGACGGGTAAATTATTACTGTCTATATCTACCAATATATTGAAGAGAAGCGCACGTCGGGGGTGAGCAGAGTATCTCTTTGACCCCAGGCGAATATCCACTATAAGGCCAGCCGCACACCGGATCCGACACGAAGCGACGCGACGAGTCATTTTTGTTGCAAACCCACTCGGGGAAGGTTTAACATGAGGCTCTTATGGGCAACCGCACACCGGACGAAATGTCCTAGAGTGCGTTCCGAAAGTCCTAACGAAACGAACGCATTCAACGAAAATAACTGGGCTCGTGAATCTGGTGAAACCAGTTATTTTACAGACTTATGGAACACTCTAGGCGAAAGTGCAGGCGCAGCGTTTTCTTTAGAGAAAGTTTTCACATGGCGTCCAGCGGAAGGAATGTCCTTATGGTAAAAATAAACTCTACTGTGGACACTGTTACTCATTTTAATCACATTCTAAGAACGGTTAAGGCATAATCATCTTGTGCATGTTGCTTCATATCGCTTCTGTTAAAATTATAATATATTTTACGAACTAGTGCAGTTTGAATCTATCAGTACGCACGTTGTCTGTAGACAGCAGACGTTTCTCACTGAACAAACCAGCCTCCTGGTCCGTGCGTTTGGTGAATCTCGTTCTTGCACGAAACGCACGGAATGCGACTTTTGGGACAGCATAATGAAACTCACGAAACGCACGCAAGCACTTATGGGACAGCCAGTTACCATAACTCGTTTAATGCGTTGAACTCGTGCGACTTTAGGAACGGGACCCTAGTGAAAGTCTGGGGAATTTGGTATCGCAAGAAGCAGCTTATGACAAAACGATCTGCGCATGCGCGAATCCATTCAATTCAGCAACAGACATCTAGTTACAGACCGCAAACTGCAGGCCAAAATTTCCGCAATTGGGGACAGTATCATGGCGGAGATATTTTTATTTAATTGCAAATTAACGTGATTATATTTTGACACCGCCGAAACAGAAAATCTGAATGACCAGATTAATGTTTCCTTAGAAAATAAGCTAAATAGATTATGTATTGTTATTTGACCTATGAATTAAGATTTTATTAAAGGCCAAAGTAAGATGTCCCTACCTTTTGTATCTTTATGAAGATATTAAGTCATATTTTGAGATATTAAAAGCTGAATCTATATACAACATATAAAATGATACATTAATTCTGCATGTAAACTGTTATCATGTATCAAGGGTCCCGGGTTCGAATCCCGGTCGGGCTTGGTTGTTTGTGAATGTCCATTCATCAATTTCATCATTTCATCACTCATCCCCATCTTCGCAAATTAGCCAAGAGGCACAAAACGCGAAGTAAAATAAACTAAATCAAATCAAATCAAAATGTTATCATGTATCGTTAACCAGCTTCCCAAATTATAAAAGACAGACATAGACCTATTGCGTACATGGACGAAATCTGCAAGCAGATTTTAGCTAACAAAAAAACTCGTCGTGTCGCTTTGTGACTTGTTGAGTCGTGTCGCGTCGGGTCCAGTGTGCGGCTGGCCTAAGCAGACAATTTTTATTTTAACTGGATATATGTAAAAACATGTAGACTTTTTTTTAATTTAGCGGTCCGCTAAAGTTCGTAATAAAATAAAAGAAAATTAAAAATATGAACCAGTGAGGATTCTTGTGTATGAATGATTAATGTATGTGTGTGTGTGTTTTATAAAATAAAACACAACAATGCTTCATTTTGCTTATGTGCTATGTTGCAGTGGCTAACCTCTATCCCAATGGCCTACCCAGGATTTTCGAACAGGGGTGGGTTACGTGTAGGCATTTTGCCATCTTTTCCTGCCTTTAACGTTCTTGACCAGAAGGGGGGGAGGAGGCTATGAGCCACACTATCTCCCTTGGGCACGCCACTGTTCCATTCACCAGTGGACTTAACACCAGAGTGAGAAATCTTGAAGCCATGATGGATGTAATATCACATAATAATTCAAATATAGGATACATATATTTACTCTCTCTCATATATATATATGCATTATCTCACATATTTACATTTATGTAGTAGCAAACTAATTATTTTACCAACTGGTTAAAAATTTCGATAATAATGTAACAGAATTACAAAATATTTGCATTGGTTTTATTATAAATAATTTCTTACATTTTTAAACCAATTAGATTTCATATTTGCCTTGCATTCTTCTTTTACTGTTTTGTGCATATATTGTTATAGGTGTAGATATGTTAAGGGGAAGAGTGACAATTTCGAACCAGTTGTGCATTTATTTCAATATCGTCCGAATGGGCAATGCTACTGAAAAAAAAACGCCGGTGATGAAGAGAGTATGAATTTCTCCACATGTTACAAGTGAAAGCGTTTTTTAAAGTTGATTATTAAGCTAGATACGATGTTCGAAAAATATGATGAATAAGAATTTTCAGAAACCCATGTATTCCTTATGGGGAATCAACTTCAACTGTAAGTTATGGCTAATCAAATAGAAGTTTCGAGTTTTCCGCCTGTCAATTACTACTTCAGTATGAACTTTTTCCATTGATATCTTCTTCTATGCAATCGGAAGTTTGATATTACCAAGCGAATAAATAAAATAATACTTCCATAAGCTCAATGCACTTCTCCTTGCCTCCCACGGACATCCTAGCAGTGTTGCCAAACATGATGCGCATAAAAGAGCTAAATTTCATCGTAAATCGAGTAAAAACTTTCAAGGAACTAGATTTACGAAACTGTATAAAGTGCCTCCTAGGGTAATTTTAGGTGTCAAATGAGTGGTGGTGGGGGTCGGGGGGCGCTGTTATTGCCGTTAGCTTTAAAGTGATGGCAATGTATTCTTAATTTTTCACCGTCTATATCCAGCGGCATCACCCATCTCAAAAATCCACCGATGGTTGTATGAAATAAAAAATAAAGGATTCCCGGATAACAATATTACGTCCACTTCACGTCAGCCAAGGCGCTATATAAAAAAAAAAGTAGCTGGGGAGGTAAGAGGGGGTAGGGAGACGAAGCAAATATAACAATATCACGTGCAAAATGTATACTTATGGCAAAAGTTGTCTATGTAAGCCAGAGCCAGTGATGGCACCATAGTGGGGCAGGGAGGCGTGCGCCCCAGTTCACAGCCAAACGAGTTCACAAAAGAGCCAGACCTGGCTCAAAAAAGCTAAGTTGGCAACAGTGCTCTAGCCGCCGGAGAGAGGACGGCCACGCGGATATTCTTCCCTTATGCCCTTAATGGTCTCCTGTTAAATGAAGGAGAAAGAGAGAGAGAGAGAGAGAGAGAGAGCACGAATACTCACAAACACACACAGAGACAGACGTTATCCTTCGTGCTTTGTGTGTTTTCGGTGAGGCATATTTCAATTCAAAAGCAATTGTTTATATTTTTAATTACAACAAAAATCTCCCCTGGGAAATGTTTGGTGGTGGGGATTTCATGGGACAAGACAAGGTTGTTGGTGGGGGAAATCCCCTTGTCCCCCAGGATTTTGCAACCTGCTTTACACTGTTATTTGCACTAAAGTAAGAATCACGAACCTTCCGACCTTCTGTAAACAACCGTCTCACTTCGAGTAACGTATCACTCCGCGCCAGCTGTTCGTGAATGACGCGGCCATCATATGCTGCTCACTCGCAACCTTTAATTTTACGTAACATGGAAAAATTTATTCTTATTTTAACTGATAATCTACACATTGAAGTATAATACATTTTCTACACGTGATTAAATACGTGTTCTTGTTCAAGAATGAACTTATTTTTCTACGCCAAAAGTCCCATTTATCTGACACTGGGTTAACAGATCCCCCTTCCCCCTTCCTCTCTCAGTATGACAGCGCCAAAGTTATACGTACAAGAGAGTTTCAATAAATTCAAGCCTTTTGGTTTTATTGCTTCCTCTTCCACCAAATTATTGCCCAACATTGTTGACATGTAGAGTATTGTTTTCTCCTTTGTGCAACAAATATGCCGAAAGTTTTAGCAGAAGCTAAACAAAGATAAGCCGGGGAATAAAAAGAGATTGTTTATCTTTCTCTCGGTTTCTTGTGCACTAGAAAACAAGAAGACGATAATAAGCACATTATTTACGCACGTCTCATGCAAGTAATGTATTTTCTTACCTTGATTCAGCAGTTCCTTTTTGAACTGAGGCATTTTCGGCGCTAGACATCATCCTGTCAAAGTACGGTCTGTCAAATTTGCTTCCCAAAAAGGAACTCAACGTGGCACAAGAGGCGATTTAACGTCGACTGCTAAAATTGGGGAGATCGTCATCAATCATCACTATCAACATCTTCCCCACAGTGGACAGGACGGCTCTTTGATTGAAAGAATACGAAAGCACCTCGCGTTGTATTGCGCTTCTCAAAATCGGTGTACTTGTTTATACGAGCAACAACGTGTTTTTTTTCGCGGGAATCACAACTTGACCGGTCGTTTTCCTTTCTTTCACCACACCGAAAACACAAAGACGCAGACACACAATTACACTTGGACACCAACTTCACTGCTTGCTCTAGATAGCACCGACACAACGTCACATAAACGTTAAGAACAACCTGCTTCTTGCCACTTTTCAAACGGCTGTATTTCCGAAAGACTACTCTGAAAACACGGGAGACCTTCCTGCACGCATGGAAGTCGCCATGTTCGAAACTGGCGCTATTTTCTTATTGTTCACGTGATCGATTGTAATTTATACAATAACCATGTATTATTATTATAGACAGAAACCTTTAATGAAAATATATTTTAAAATGTATAATGCAATGTAATTTACACATTCTTCTTCCATTAGCTTACTTTCATAGAACGGACTACATGATGCGGAAGAAATCCGTTATTAGGCTGTTGCCAACCTCAATACTTCTCACTAAGTCAAGTACAGAAACGGAAGTGGTATGTCGAATGTCGGCATATGATAGTGTGATTTCACATTGTCAGTGACGATCCTCCGGGGATGGGGGAGGGGGTGGGATACAGGAGTCGATCTATAATCCAGAGGTGTTTACCATCCCCATGGTGACATCCTCACACTCCGGAATACTTTTGCGGGTGAAGGAGGGCAGGCCGTAGGGTGAGGGAGGTTGATTTAAAATGAACACCTCTCAACAAGAGAGAAGAAAAATGTGACAATATTTAAAAATTCAACCCCAAATATGCATTTTATTTTATATGTAGCGTACAATAAAATGTGACTGCCTCAAAATATTTATGTCTTCTACAGTCTTCTTTCCCTACTTTTATGCTTCTCTAAGTTGCCGTTTTAGGTTCCCTTGGTGTCTTTGCTGCATAATCCAGCATTTTTGAACGGGATGAAAAGGACATACGAGTGTGTTTTTGGATGAAGTAACTTTAGAGATGTTGAAGTACACTCTGGAAGATACTGGAAGGTGTGACATTCAGGTGTAGATCGACACGCACTTGTCATTAGTTACGAGACGATGAGGGATAGGTGATATTTGAATTCCAAATTAGTTAGCCGCCCCCGCGACGGACTGGTTAGCACATCGCGCTACGACGCCAGGGGCCCCGGGTTCGAATCGTGGCCTGGGCATGGATGTTTGTGAATGTCCATTTATCGATGTCATCATATCATCATCATTCATCCCCATCGCAAATTAGCCATAAGTGGCACAAGAGGGGAAGTAAAATAAAGCAAATCAATCAAACCAAATGAGTTATTTCCATTATTTTTATCTAATTAATAATTATTAATTTAGTCAATCAAATCATATGTATTAGCTTACTTTCATTATCTATAATAATAAATCATAACACTTTCAAACATGAAATAAATTTAATGAAGAGACCCCGGTTTCAAAACGTAATTTATCTCAATGTGTCACATTCTTCTAGCAAGGTTTTTTTTAGTAAAATATGAGAGAAAATTAATCCTTTGGTACGGAACCGTCTTACTCCTGGGGGATAAGATGTAAATTTTGTATTTGATTTTTTTAATTTAGCGTTGCTTTTCTTCCACTTTTGGCTAATCCCGACGATGAGAATGAATGATCGTCAGATGAAATTGATGAAGGGCCACTCACAAATAACACCCGAGCCGGAACTTCGGTGATGAGTCTGAAAGTCGGCTACCAGGCAAGATGTACATTTTTAATTTTTTTTTCACATACATTCAATAACTCTCAACAGGTCATCAGTGATACACTTCTTATTCCGCATCTGTTGACAAATGGAATGTTTTTACACCTTGTAAGCTATGTGGATTATTATTTTACATAAGTTTGCAACACTGTTAGGGTACACGTGCTTTTGTTTACAGAAGGTCTGAAGTTCTATGATTCTCACTTTAGTTACCCATGCTGACATATCGTTTCATAAGAATCGAGTAAGTAGTTAAGTGAATGTACATGTATAATGAACAACATAAACCGCTAGCAGTGCCTCTGTCAGTGGCGGCGATTAGGGTGAGGCGTGGGGCAGTTGCCCCCCTCCCCCACTTTTTGCCATTTTTGTCCCCGCCCTATGCTAAACCTTATCTACCAAGGGAAATTAAACTGTCCTTGCCCCCCAGCCAGTTTTGGAAACCCAATCGCCGCCACTGGTCTCTATGAATGTGACTTGAACAGTGTGTTCCATCAGTGTCCTAGAGAATGTGAAAATGGCACGATATATGTATTGCAGCATGACTCATTTATGATTGAAGATACATTTACGGACGTCACTGCTCTTTGCAGCGAAAGGGGCGTAACATTTTGAAAATCCACGATGTGGAGCCTGCAATCTCTATCATGTAGTGTGACGACAGGTTTTGGAATCGGGATTGAGTCACGCTGGGATGTAGCTAAGTTAATAAAGGTACAGATTCTGTTTTGGGACTCGCTGGTTATCTCTGCCCTGATCAGTGAGGATAATGAAGGAAGTTGGGTTTTAAACTAATTCACTACTTGCTTCATGGTCGTCTTTGGATTCTTGCAGCGGTGATTGGCGACGTCTGGACTCGAACTAGCTATTCCGGGGTCGAGTAGAGCTGGCAGGAAGCACCGGATAGGAGACCTTGGTGACGGGCAGTACCATCACCCCCTGTGACGGAGGCGGCAGTCAGATGGGCAATCGAAAACAAGTCCTGTGCGCAAGTAGTGACTCGAGAGGGCTCAACCAATGAACGTTTGAGAGAAGAAGTGTGAGAGCGAAAACGAGACTGCAGCTACCAGCCATTTGCAGGAGAGCGCACTGCTTCGCTCCTCCCACTCGCTTTCCACCCCTTCTCTGCCGTTATGCGCGGCGTTCCTCCACAGACTCCTGAGCCAGACCGCAGGCGCTGTGTTATTGTAGGATGGATTGTCCCAGTCCCAGGTTCTGCAACTTATCGGTATCCTGTTGGACTAGACCTACCGAAATCTATAGACGTTCAACTTCCGCCTCTTGGTATCGCCTGATGATCTGCTCCGTACGTTTCGGTGTTCCTTGGTATCTCTCTGCGTGTCTTTGTAAGTTCCCTCGATTTCCTATTTTCATGGGTATTTATCCTTCCTAAATTGCCATGGTGTGTGGACTTTGCACCTCCAGGTGACTAGCTGCAATCTCCTTCAACTGAGATGGCAACTTACAACGGAGGTGCAATCAATCCTAGCAAGAGCCATTCCCACTCGCCGAGTTTAGAGTACCTAATGGAAATGTCTCATCCCCTTGGCTCTGCATCCGGCGGAAATTCAAGGTGATTGAATGTTGAGATAGCGCGTTCTGGAGACATGTTTTAATATTTCTTCAAGTTTCTGTTCCCAATTCCTTAACTGTTGCTAGTAATATGGGAATATTACGAACGCACGTTCATGTATACGTAGGCTTAATGGTCTATGTCTCATAAAGAACGATTAGATCATTATGAAGTACTTACTTTCCAAAGAAGTAGTTCTTGTTCCCTAGAGCATCTGACAGATTACTGATAACATCTTCCATGTCTTCAAACACCTAGAATAGAAGTAAAAGAAGTTACAGTAAATATGACAAATAAAAGTGTATTATTTGTAAGATATTCCATTTACAACACTATCAGTACAAAACATGTAAACGCTAAATTACATGTCTTACGAATATGTTTAAGTATAAAGAACGTAATGAAATATGTACTATACTTCAGGTAATTTAAATAAGAATTTCTAAAAGATTGCAAATTGTAAACGAATACCATAAATTGATTTTGTTAGGTTTCATGAAACAAGTTCATACATTCACAATCTATTGTATGCAGTTTGCTTAGTATCCAGTTTGATTAAAGTGTTAGGGCCTCCCGAATGGTATAGTGGTAACGTCGCCGCCTTGTAATCAAGGGGTCCGGATTCGATACCCGTTGGAGGCACATAGTGGTTCGCATCCCACTTTAAACTGTAGGTCCAGTCCCGATTAGCCTATCTGTGTATAAAGTGGACTTAAAACAACCAATCAGTAATAGTAATAATTTCTATTTAGTAATAATTGCCAACTACTGTGAATATAGACGTGAGATTTAATTGCTCTTATTGAAAAATATTATTTCGTTTATATTTTAGTGTTTCCACTTGCAATTTTGGTAAATTTGCAAAATGGCTTATTTCATGATTTTGTTGTATTGGGTTGTCCGGGAAGTTCTGAACGTTTTCGACACGAGTATATTTAAAACAGATGAGACGTCGGTGGCACTGAAGAGCCGACATTCTATTGTATCGGTCAGTGAAGTACGGACCTGCGAGGCCGAAACTGTGTTTCTGTGTCGTGTGTTGAACATGAATGGTCAAAATTTGCATTTTCGACAAGAAGTTATGTCATTCGTCTACAGAAAGGGTGAAAACGCAACGCTGCACAGATTTGTGACATAGGCCTATACGCAGACGATGCTGCAGCTGCATTAATTGTTCGAAGATGGTTTGCCAGAGTCAAACAAGGGATCTCAGCCTGGAAGGCGAGGTTCGTGCTGGGCGATCGTTAAGAGTGGACGACGACCAAATTAAGGCACAAATTGTATCTAACCTAAGGTCGTCGACCAGACTAATAGTAGAGGCGTTGAACATACCTCAGAGCACTGTTTTCGAACATTTGTTAAAATTTGCATACATCTCGCTACAGTTAAGTCACACGTAAACTGCACGAGAAAAACTACCTTCATTGTTATTCCACCTGCGATAAGCTTCTGAAATGAAAAAAAAACGGACCTTTTTTTTAAGCGACTGGTGACTGATGAAGAAAAGTTGATCGTGCATGACAAAGGTATGCGAGAACGATCATAGAACAAAGCAGACGAATCACCAAAGCCAAACATTCATTCACAGAAGATCAGAATCTGTGTCTGGCGGGATTTCAAGGGCATTCTGTATACTGTGTGCGACTCCCACAAAATCGAAGAATCAACTCAGACATGCCCACCCAACGGCTAAAGAAATAATAGGCGAATTGTCCACCGTCGTATTTACTCATTCTGTTCTCCACAATGTGATGATCATAAATTGAAATAAAATCGTCAATCAGCAGGCTACACCTGCTTTGCATCAAAAGATTTTCATTACTTAAAACAACACAGGATTTGGAATAAAAAATAATGAAAATAGTGATGGACAATTTGCCTATCTTTGCCGTTCACTGTATTACGGCCAGTTGGAAAAACTGCATCGAAACATCCAGCTGAAGCGACCTGAACTAGTGAGAACGCGTGTTTTTGGACACGCACACAAAATTTAACGAGTTAGGCTGCCCCAACCACCATGTTCACAGGATATCGCGCCATTCCACTTATTCCAGTCTGTACAGAGCTCTTTGAACGGAAAATCATTCTTTGACTCCAATGCTATCAAGCAGCACATCGTCATTTCTTCGCCTCCAAGCCAGCCCAGTTCTGCGCTGACGGTATTTTGAAGTTGCCAGAACAACGGACCGATGTCATCGCAAAAGTTAACAATGCTTTGCTGAATAAAGATGTTTTTTTAGCAATATCATGTTTGTTTTCTTCTCTATGACGAAAACTCTTAGAATGTTCCGGACAACCCAGTAATACACGGAGACAAACATATTCCTATCCTGGATACAGTGTATGTTGCAGACTGCCCAAGGTATTACTGTTTTGCATGTTGTATGTTGTCTTCCTGTTCAGCGTTTTGCTGAGACCTTCCAGATAGTGTTGTCGCTAACATCTAGCCTTGTAACCAAGTGGCCGTTGGTTCGATTCCTGTTGGCGGCATCAAACATCAATTTTTTTACTGTATTCTTCGAAAATATTTTCTTAATTTCTAAACTGAATGCTGTACAACTAGAAACTACCGAAACCATGTCCTATATGAATATGCGCGCGCGCGTGTGTGCATATAATGTTTCTGCTTTTATTTAAACAGTGCTAACTAATTATATCATTGACGTTTAATTTAAATTTAGCCTATCTTCCAAATCAAAGTGAACGAGTGACAGGAAATACAAGATGATATTCACCTCCTCTATGTTCTTTTCATTCCACTTAACTTCCTTCAGTTTAGCCTCGATCTGCCTCTTCTTCCTGCTGGTGAGAATGAGATTGAGAGGGAATGGGAAAACGGATCCATAGCGGGGCCACGTTACGTTTTCAAGCGTCGTTTCATCTATCCAGGATATGTAGAGCTGGTGAGAAGGAAAGCACACTGTGAGAATCACTTGAGAAAAATGATGTCGGCAAGAACAAAATGAATATGGACAATTCTGAGGAGAAAGGGCGACAGACCAATGTAAATGTGATCGTAGATAAAATTGTTTTCCCTTTTCTGAGGTGCTTACCTAACGGGCTTCTCCCAAGTAGGTTATCCATAAATGTATTGACTATACACGCTGTGCGAATTAAGCTTTTTTGCTTTGGGGGGAGGAGGATGGCCATTCAATACCGTATTTGTGATTTCATTTCGGGAGGTAGATTTTGGGGTGGGGGTTATGCCAACAAAACTATTACCTTGCGGTTCTAAGTACCTAAATATATTGGTTTTAACCTGTCACTATGATAACATTTACACGTAATTTAAAAATACTTTGTGTATTTACATTCTGAGAAAACCCAAACTCCTACAAGAGCTATCGAAATACAGTAAAACGTCGTTAATCCGGACCCCGATAAGCCGGACTTCGCTTAATCCGGACAGGCAAAAGGCAAGAAAATAAAGAGCAGAATGCATAGTTTTAAATGTGACTAGAAGTCAACAAGAGAACTTCCCAAAGAAAAGGCAGTCAACCACTGATGAAATTATGTTTCCCGCAGACTTTGTACTGTACTGTATAGTGTATTTAGGTCTATGCCCTTTAAATACATCATAATAAACGTGTCTTGTTGCTACAAACGGAGTTTTAATGCACTTTTTACTCTTCTTTTAGGTTATTTCAGTTAATCCGGACTTTCGTTAAACCGGTCAACTTATACCCCCCCCATAAGTCCAGATTAACGAGGTTTTACTGTAGTAACACCGAAAACTTGTCCAAATTTCAATTGCCAAGTTCTAACCTACGTACAAGTTTCTTCTGGACACTTTATTCCATTTTCTTTGAGATGGATAAAAACATTCCTGGCAGGAATAAAAATAATTTTCATTAGCCGGAGATAATTTTTTTTGGGAGGAATCCTCGGCATCCTCCCAGTTAATTCGCACACTCGTTATACATTTACACACACACACACACACCCACACACACAAGGCCCGAATTTATGGATGTGGAGAGCCGGCGTTGGATTGTCTTTAGAAACGCAACAAAACTAAAAAAAAATCGGAAAGCCAAAGTTTCTCAGTCAGGGATAGAACCTAAAATTGACAGAGTCGTAGACTACTGTCTTTACCACTAAGCTGTTATACAACACGAGAAGGTGCATATCTAAACGTTCTTTTGTAAGCGTGTAGTTTTTAGCAAGACATTTCATTCGCCAATAATTTCTTTTCTGTCGGAAAGGAAAGTTTTGAAAACTGAGTCGAATGATATAGATTTCTTATTTTTGATTTGCTGAATTAGGATTTTTACGTCGCTTTTCTGCCACTTTTGGCTAATCGTGTCGATGAGGATGAGTGATGATGTGATGAAGTCACAAGTCAATTTTGTGACGCAATGGTTGCCAGAGCACTCACCTCCGCGTTCATCAAGGTGTTTGTGATATTTGACATGTGCTTTCGCATTTCACCCTTCTGCTTTTCATCTAGAGATGTCGATAGGCTCACACCCTGGAAAGAAAACATCGTCAATTTTTTTAAAAAAAAGATATGTGAAAAGATCATAAACTATAGCACTGACTGTCATAAAAGACAAGTTGTATCTACGGTTCTTACGAAATTTCTGGACACGGTATTGTGTGTGGACTCTTAATTTGAATTGTTGTATACATCTTTAAAAAGCATAATGTTCATTGTTTTTGTGATTCTAAATTCATTATCTAGTATATATGCAAGGTTATATTTTTATAAAATTTTAAAATAATTCAATTTAATAATTTTATGAATCAATAATATCACTTTATAGTCAGTAACTTCATACAGAGGTAAATATCGCTCTGTACGTACTTATGCTCTTTGTGAACAAGTATGTTTAACTACAGTATTTTGACAGGTGTCAATATTTTTTGACTTGGTTTTCTTATTTTAGTGATATCTACAACATAGAACTACATTGCTACTATATTGCCTAAGTCATGTATGTCTATCTGCTTGTAAAAATAGTGTAGCAGTTAAAGGGGATGGAAACTGCACACAGATGGTTACTATGATCACATTTGTCTGTGCTATGACTATGGTTCCAACGCCACAGCCTCGTTACATTGCAATTTTTGTTAGTGGAAGCATGAGAGGTTGTTACTTGAGCATGTGCAAGAACACAGTAAGAAAGCATGAGAGAAAAATTAAAAAGAATAGAGAAAAGTGGTTAATCAGAAATGAAACCAAGAGAAAGGGGGAGGTAGACTTGTAATCGACAGAATGCTTCTATGTAATTTCTAAAAGACAAAGTAATTTAGTAATATTTCGATAAAAGCTCACTGAATGTATTCCCTTACCTTGTTGTGACAGAAGGCGATGATTGGATCAAATTCTGCGATGACCTGAGTACCAATCTTGAAAACCGGTACGAATCCTGCAAGAAGAGACAACTGTACTTGCCTTGTCGTTACTGAGTGAGTAAGCAATCACTTAAATGAGAGCACAACATTGCAAATGTAGTTGCTACTTATGGTAGCTTAATGTATTTTTTTTTAGGCCGGTCACAAATTCATAATATATCATAGCACTTTGTGACAGCCTCCGTCGTAATAGAACCAACGCTCTGGCAATATCCTCAATTTGGAATATGTGTAAAACATTTAATGATACCATCAAAAGTGAAAACAGTGTAGACTTAATTTGCCTGACAGCAATTTTGAAAAGGAATATACTAAAATTACATAAATTACAATAGAACCTAAGACTTGTATGTTTGTTAAATGTTTTCTGTCTATCTACATTGACCTGTGCAATTTTTCAATAATGTTATCACAAATTTATTGTATAATGAACGCCATAAATAGAAAATATACCTGTTGCGTTCAATTTCTGAAATAAATAAATAAATAAATATCATGAATTTGCAGAAATATATCTTAAGTATTCATTATTTAATTTCCAAAAGGATAACATAGACGGAGCTGATGATTTATTTTGTTTGTTTCTTTGAGTTTGTTTTTTAAGTGCACTTTATACACAGAAAGGCTAATCGGGACTGGACACAGTTTGAAATGGGATCCGACCCACTATGTACCTCCACTGGGTATCGAACCTAGAACCCCTTGATTACAAGGCAACGATGTTACCAGGGCGCAATCGGGGAGGCCCATTAAACTCTTCTGGAAAGTGCACATGACTAACACACATATGAAAAATACCATAACAATTCATGAAATACGGAAAATCAACAAAAGTAACAGTGTGAATTTGGGAAAGATACTTGTGTGAAGCAGGTCCTGATTTATCTGTCTTTAAGGCCTCCCTATATACAATTTCAGCTATAACTTTTAGATAAAGTTGTGCCAGATGATTAATATATTTTCAATATTTTCACCACATTTCAAATATATTTTTCTTCATTTTATGAACCCTTTCACAACAAGACACCCCACCCCCTCGCCCACGAGCGCCTTTTGTACATTGAAGTCTGGAGTTATACATCTCTAAATCCTCCTCCTAAACCGGTGCCTGGTGAAAGTGATATTATCTTAATGGTTTCTTGTAGTTATACTTCTAGTTAACAATAATGTGTCTTAATCTGTGTATGTGTATTTCATTAGTTTATAGAAAAAAAGTCACACTGAAATTTATAAGCTACCTGTTGGTGATATAAATTCAACATTCTTCTTTGATCCAAGATCGAATTGCAGATGCAACATGTGTAGGTAAGTCTCCACGGCCAAGCAACTGGCGTGTTCGTAGAACAAGATCTGGGTCCTTCCGCTCGGCTGGATGAGCTTACAATCTGTTGGAAATTGCGGACCTGAAATAAATAAAACATCACAACGTCAGTATATTTCATAAGCATGGGTGCACACAAAAAACTCTGCGATTGGAGTCAAAATCGAAAGACTGTGGGAGAATCAGAGAAAGGAAGAGTATTACTGAAACCGGATGCAGAGAGAGAGAGGGGGGGGAAGGTGATGCATAGCAATGAGAAGAGAAATAGAGAAGTGAACGACAAAATAAATAAACTAGCAATATAGAGAGAAGAAAGGTTTATGTTTTAAGTTCACTTTATGCACAGACTAAAAAACGCTCGTAACTCACGTGATGAAATAGAATTACAAAGAGAAAATTCCTTAAGGGTGTCAACCACTAATGTTTTCCCCACAAGTCCACTTTATGCTCAGATAGGCTAATCGAAACTGGATATAGAGTGTGAAGTGCAATGTGCCACCACTGGGGATAGAACACATGATCCCTTGATTACAAGGTGACAGATTTACACCACGCTATCGGGGAATCCGGAAAGGGTTTTTCAGATAAATAGAAATATAACATGCATATGTAAACGAGCAAATAAATATGCATTGTTACTTCAAGAAAATATTAAAAACTTATCTAGCTTCACATTCATTGAACTTGTTCTGTAACAGAAACAGAATTGTATATTATTCTTAATTTATTAAAAAGTGTACGGTAGATTAAAATGTGTGAAGGACACATTTTAACTTTTCGAACAATAGCCGAACAAGATACCTCTCTGACCTAGCTAGCCTTTCCAAATGATCAATCATAGAAAACCAGGTAACAGTAGGATAAGCCGGAGACGGATTTCTTAAAATTTACAGGAGAAAAGACGAGAAAGTACTTACGGAATTGCGTTCTTGAGGACTTTCTGAAGCCAGGGAAATTGTTTTTTAGAATCGTACAACGTATTTTGCCTGTAAATAAGGTATTTTTCGTCAATCATGCATCTCCGTTGTACGATAGCTCGTACCGCCATTACCGTCGACTACATGAATCAAATGTTCCGTGCGTTCGGTTATGTAACCCCCTCACAGTGTAGCAACCACGCGGAAGTTTGACAAGATGACGTGTGAGCAGGTTTTTTTTTTCCAATGTAAGGTAAGACTCTAGTTTACGTCCTTTTCATAAGGAATACGTGTCATATATCGTTGGAAAGCTTATTTTATAAGGAATTCAACAACCTAAATCTCAAAGCGAGCAAAACTTTCCTGAAGGATTAAATCGAGAAAAACCGATGTTGTCCGGATATGCGCAATTGAAAGTACCGAGGAATTTTGTAGATGATGAAGCACATATTTAGGGGTAAAATGAGTGCTAATGGAACCTAACCTAACAGGCCTAACCTAACCTCGTAGGCATACCTCGACCCCGTGAATGGATAGTGGGGCTATCGTGAACAGAAAGTGTAAAAAGAAAAAGGTACTTACCCGAAGAGATGCCGGGTGCCGCACCACGAACGCAAAGAAGCATTCACCATGCAGATAAGGGCGTAGAGTCTAGCCTCAATTTTCGCTTAAAAACCTTTTGTGAATAGTTTGTGCGGAATTTATCGGTTCATAAGTTTTGAAACACTGCACATCAGCTGACGATACTGCATATCAGCTGACGATAGACAACGTGAGTCAAAATTTGCCCGCCGAATTAGCAACGACCAATAAATGATTATAATGTTAAAAATAACGCTTTTTTCATGAAAAAAAAAAGTGATTTCCAGCTTGAAAAATCTTCCGCTATGCATATGAGGTAATTAGCAATTATTTTTATTTGAAAACGAACGAGTTTAATGTGTTTCCGGCTTATACTACTGTTACCGAAAAGGTAGGTAAATATACAAAAAAAATCACCAAGCAGAGAGAAAAGTATCAAATTGAAACTGCATCCCAAAATATTGTGAGGTGTCTGTGTGTGTTATAGAAATACAACAGTTGTATTATCTCGGGTAACCTTGAACAAGTAAGGACTTGAGAAGGTTGATGCTGCACAACAAAGTATTTACGAATAAATAATTAGCGAACATAAATACAACCCACTAAACCAGTGCATGTACACAAAACATGTAGATACATGCAAGGCAACGACGATACAAGCCGATTCGCCTCATGTGTAAGGGACATAAGCAGACGGTGCCAAACGTTTTACTAATGCTTTGACATAATTCTTCCACTTACTTCCAAAATTCCCCATAATTCCCCCCTCTACAGATGCAAGACATCGTTCAGGAGTGGACCTAGTGCGGATAATTTCTTCCTTCTTCTCTTCTTCTACTACGTCTCCTTCTCCTGCTCCAGCTCCTGCTGCTTCCTCTTCCGCCATTTTACAGTTCTTCAGAAGTTCAACCTGTTATACTTTCTTTTGCACGTTCCTTATCAGCTTTTGGAGTTATAAATGGAAATAAAGCCAGTTAATTTTACTTTACAACAATTAATTGAGTTTTTATCGAAAAAGAACAATAAATTTGAAAGAAAAGTTACTTCCTAATTTAGTCATCATTGCAGTTGCAATGACGTAACATTTTGTTGCAACGGTACAGAGCTAGACCTATTTGTATTAGTTAATACCTTTCTATAGACATATTAAAGTGACAGAGTTAGATGGCGCTAGTTGACTATATGGCCTCGCTATCAACCTGGCTATATTTTAATAACCTAAATAATAATAATTTAAACTAAAATACTTCCAAAATTACAATATAAATTTAATCACTGCATGAACAGAGGGAAAAAAAAGAAAGTTATAGAACAAATGCAAAATGAAAGCTCAACTAAGACTGATGGCCTCATTGATTCGTTCATTTATTCATTGGTGTTTAGGGGGGGGGGTGAAGAAAAATAAACTTGCATTAGCTATAAGCTTCATTGATTAAGATACATAGAGAAAGGAAATCAAGCTTTCAGGTGAGGTACATTATTGCTGAAAATATGAAAAGCTTCTGTACATAACTATTGATAACACCATAAAAATGTAAAGTGTTCCCCTGTGCTTATCACCACGCCATGAAGGCATTTAGGGGGTGCGGGGGTAACGCCCCACACTTTCTTGATCCGGTCGTGAGTGGGGGTGATGTGATCAGCATCACGCCCCTGACCGCCTTTACCCCCTAGGGTTTTCCCTAGGTACCCATGTCATTCGACGCTGGGTGGGCGCCGGGGCCGCTTCCAACGTTAGAAAAGTTCCAGGATTTGAACCGGTCGGAGATCGAACCCGGGACCTTTAGCATGTTAATCAGACGCGTTACAGACTACTTTATTATTATTATTTATATTATTTTTATTATCATTATTATTATTATTATCATTATTATTATTATTATTATTATTATTATTATTATTAAAGGAAAGCCCCTATGCGGAAGCTTCCCCATCACACTTCATTCACTCATTTCATTTCATTCATATTTCAATTTCAGGACTTTTCAGGACAGACAATCACAAACATCCATGTCCGAGCCAGGATTCGAACCCGGGACCCCCGGCGTCGTAGCGCGATGTGCTAACCACTACGCCACTGAGCCACCATAATAATAATAAAGTTGGCTTTACTGTGAATTCCTTTTGTGTGGGATACAGAACTAGTTTGTAGTTAAAACATAACAGTACTGTAGCCTACCATGCATGTTTGTGTGTCCATTTATGTAATAATATAATAGTATATTAAAAATTAAAGTTGTGTAAAAAGAGTTCGTAAGTACCCATTGTATTTTATTTTTATTTAAAGAAGCACAGGTCCCCTAAGACATGGGATTTAGAATTAGGAACCATACCTGCCAAGTAAGGTTGTGCCGAGCGAGGGGTTAGCGGGTTCAAACCTATCCGAAATATCTTCGTAATAATAATACTAATAATAAAACCTGAAATATTACCTTCCTTTGTCCACTTCTTTTTTAACGCAATATTCAAAAAGCAAGGTGTTTCTTTCTTGCCTCTGGATGTTACTATGTAATGAACTGAACACACCAATACTGTAACGAATAGCTACTTGAATCCACTCAGATAATAAGAATATAGTTCCGAAAACTCCATCAGCTCGCATATATACTAACTGAAAAAAAATATTATTTGGCTCTGCAAATGATGGAGAAAACGTATTCAAATATTTCCGATTTTTGCTAATCGTAGCCTACTAGAGCCTGGCCTCCATGTGGCCAATTTTCAATCGTCATTGGAACGCAATTTCAGTAGATGCAATGACTCAGAAATTGCAGATCATTTCGTGAGGACACTCACAAAGCATAATTAATATCAATTTATTACTATAATATTTAAAAACATAGTGCATTAGTAAAGCAATTATAAGTAATAGTAACAACTTCTATCTTACCTTGTGCAATGATGGTGGAGATCTCTCATACTACAAGTACCGTGCGTTCATTTCGATCTGCAGCCGAGAGATCGGGAGAAGCGTGGCGGGCGGCGCTGACGGAGATGCCGACATTTGCGGCCTGTAATGCTATGACAATAAAAATAATACATTGTCATAACTACATTTGAAAATGGTTAGGCTAAGTTCAAAGTTTCACATTTGTGCAATATTTATAATAATTTAGTCAAATGATTACTCAAAATTTATTCATATAATGCAATTAAATGTCTGAAATTATTATTTAAACTAATTTTATTAAATATGATGTTTAAAAAGCCAATTTGTATATAATGACAAAATTATCAAATTGTGCAATATGTTGAATTCATATTCGTAACAGTTATTTTTGACTGACAAAATAAAAAACAAATATTTTAAATCATATGTGTTCTTTCAGACAAGAAAGATATGATACATTCAAATTTATAATTAAATTTATTGAAATTATGTACATTTGCATTGGCATCAAGGTTTATATACAAAGGTCAACTCTTTAAAATTGTTCAATGTATAATATGATGTCATACTTGGTATTTTGTATCAACATTCAAAAAATGGTAATTGTAATCATTAGATAAGTATATTGTGATATACATAGTAAAATAGCTGTAACAGAGCAAATATGTACATTTACTACACAAACATTCAAGCTGTTAAGCACTTATGGACAAAAATATAAAACAAAAAAAAAACAATTGAAGATACTCATACTAAAAAATCTGGCTTGAACTAGTTGCTCTAATACTAGTTGTCTGTGACTTGAAAATGGATCTGAGGATGTAAGAAAGATGAGTACAGATTTAGCAATATGGAATGGTGATATATTTGTACAATAATTGTTGCTTTTAAAGCATTAAACTGGGCAATGTTATAATAACTTGGATGTTTAAGTTATATAGAAGCCTTTTATGACTCGAATGAACTTTGAATATGATATAATCTTATAAAGAATCGAACGTTGTGAAATGACACTGATGTGTATAATAGATGCCATGTTGAATTGGAAGCAGTGAATAGGTATCTGTTTTCATCTTCCTTAACGATCAGGCTTGTAAATGTTACAGTTCCTCAAATGAGTGCTTGGAGGAAGGTCGCATAGAGTGACAGTTATATGTTCTATGTTTGGAGGTGATCTGATCAGATGATGAATTTACAAAATTGAAGCTCAGAATTGTAGATACAAAGACTTGCTTTATCCTGGAAGGAGATAACAAAGATATATTTTTTTAATGTATAGCATTGATATATTATAAATGTTATTGTAAACATATGCATAATTGGATGCTATTGTAATTTATGTTGTTTCTAGTTTTTTTTTATTTTTATCAATATAATAATTATAAAGTTATCAGTATATGTACATTTAAATTTCCTTTTCAACATAGCACCATAGCTACCTATTGTGCTGATACTGAGTTTGAATTATACTGACAAAGTCGTTATATATTTAAGATTATGAGACGTCAGGTGATTAGTTGAAAAGGTTCAAGCTTATAATAATCTTTGTATTGTTTTGCATCTTGTTCTTGTTTCTGAGGTTAGGTGTTTATTTCTTTAAATATGTCAGATCCAAAGGGGGATTTCTCCTTGGCAGATGTTATGGCTGCTCTCAATGCTATCAAGGATGGCCAAACAGAGCTCAAAGCTAATCAGGAGGATCTCAAAGCTAATCAGGAGGATCTCAAAGCTAATCAGGAGGATCTCAAAGCTAATCAGGAAAAGACTGATACTCAATTGATAGAGCTGAAAGCTAGCCAGATAGTGCTTAAATCTGGGCTGACAACTCTTCAGCAAACTTCTGATGCTCAATTAAAAGAAATTAGAATTGATCTTGCTCAATATAAGAAGGAGTGTTTGATAAGAACAGAGAAAGTGGAATCTCATATAAAAGCATTATCCATGAAAGTGGATACTGATATTGCTGCAGTATCCTGTGTTGTGGAACAAAAGATGGAAAATTTGGGTAAGCAGGTTGGTGCTGTACAAGAAGCACATGCAGATTTGGCAGAGCGACTGCATGTTGATATGAGACACATGCAAAAGGAATGGTGTGAAACTAAACAGCATTTAGCAAATACTTTGTCCTCTCTTTCAAGTTTACCTAAACCTTCAGTGTGTGATGGTGCTTCTTCTCCACAAATTCAACCTAACCAAGAGATGAATTCTGATCAATTTCAGTACAAAGTGCTTCATAATGAAGAGGATGGTTCAGCAGGAAATATGCCAAATGAACTTATTCAAACCATGCAAGGACTTGTGACAAGTGATTGCAAATTAGTGAATAATGATCTCTCTCAGGTCCAGGTTCTGCAGGAACAAATAATGGGTGTAAAGCTAGAAGTTTTAACATTGGTTAAAGAAGTGTTGTCACCCATTAGTCAGTGTCGGTTAGAATCAGCTGGCAGAAGAACTCTTACAAAGAGAAAACGTGCAAGAGTTTCTACAGTAGTGAATAGTTCTGATAGTTGTGTTGATGAGGATGTTGTGCGCAAGCATGTATCTAAGGTATGTGATAAAGCCACTAATACTGAAACAGAGTCATCTGGCTCAGAAGAAAAGTTATTTGATTCTACCAATGACCGTAGAGGAACACCATCTGGTCATCGCCAAGATTATGTAAAAGGTGATTCTTGTTTGCATCATAATAAGTACATAAATAAGAGTGATGTAAATGGTCCTTCTCAAAGTGCAACTTTTGTGACTAGTACTCAATATGACAACTCTTTAGCGCACCGACAATCTTTCATAAAGCCACAAGAATTGTGCAAGTTTCCACAGTTTGATGGAATCTCGATGGACAGTATGCCATCGGAATTTTTGGAGAAAGTTGAGGAAATGATGGATATTTACAATATCAAGGAAAAGGATTACATGCAATATATACCTAAGTTACTCAAAGACTGTGCAAAAAGTTGGTACACTCAGAATAAATCTTCCTTCAATACTTACCATGATTTTAAAAAGGCTTTTCTGTCTCACTATGAGAATTCTAGGTGGAAGAGTGTCACATTGACTCGGATACTGAATACTCAATTTTCTAGAGCTGCTCATGGTAACTTACAGAAATTTGTAAACAAGAATTATAAATTGCTCAAATCCATCCAGCCTCATGCGGAGGAAGCACACTTGATTGCACAAGTGGCTACGCTTTTGCCATTTAAGATCAGAGAGCACTTTGTGGTAAATAATGTTGAGACATTGCAAAGAGCATTGCAAGCCATAGAGAATTTTGAATCGCTTAGAGACATCCCACTTAGGATGAGCAATTCAGAATATGGTGTGAAAAATCGAAACTTTAAAGCTAAAGTAGCTCAAGTGGCTGTGGAACAAGCATCTAGTGCAGATAAAGAGAATACATACTCTCGCAAATCAAATTACGCAAGAACTAATTTTCATAGGAACTATGACAAAACAAACCTTGGAGTTAAGAGCTACAATTGCGGAACAGATAAGATTCCCACAGTAGCTAATGGTGTTGTTTCCCAAGCGGAAAACTGACGAGGACTCATGTTGGGGGAGGTAACATGGGTGCTAATAATGTATTAAAGCCTCCAAATAAGAATAGATTTGCCTATAATAGAAACACAATGGAAACAGACATTCTAACTCCTATACTTGACAATAATCAATTAGTAGGAGATAGCATGATGCTTAGACTTTCACAAAATATCTTAGGTGAACCTGTGAAGGTGGAAAAGGATGGTACACGGCACATTGGATTATGTGTTTCAGGTCAAACAATAGATCAGCTAAGACAAAGAATGGAATCTTATAATAAGTTATCAGACCAGGTAATGTTAATGATTGGCACGAATGATCTACTGAAACGGAGAAATGATGATGATATCAAACAAAGCTTTAACAGACTGATACAGGTCATGAAAAATAAGACAAGGAATATAATTGTACTTACCTTACCACCAATTCCGAAAGTTATGCATTCTAGAGGGGATCCAGAATGGGTCAGATGGCAAAGGTACAATTCTCACCTGTTATCTCTTCAAGATGAGGATAAGGTCAAAGTGCTAAATATTGCTCCTCTTTTCTTTGATGATGATAATGACAGGATAAATGAAACTCTGTATGAACAGTACATTGGTCCTCATATACAAAATCGTCTGGATATGATTCATTGGAATCGTGCGGGCATGTGCAAGTTGTTGCAATTTTTATATAGTATGAGTGTCATCCGAAATATGCAGTTGCCTGTCAAAAGTGTGCATAATACTTTTAAGACTGAAGTGTCAGTTCATGCAACTGAGATAGGTGACAAAGAGCGCAACAAGATTGGACACTTAAATCAGGGAAGATCTCATGTTCCTGAAAATCAAAAAAACTAGTCAATTCCCTTTGCCTTGAGGCAGGTGACAGAGGGTATGCTATAAACCCTGCCATAGCAGTTGTTAATGTTGGGGATTGGGAAAAAGGCTTAGAAACTGAAGATCAAAATTACATGAAAGAAAATTACAGACCAATCAATAATGTTCCTAATGGTTCGAATACTGCAAAAATTTGGGTTAATATACTAGATCATAAACATTTGGCTCTATGTGATAGTGGAGCAGAAATTAGTTTGCTTTCCTATCAGGTATGGAAAAATATCTCTTCTACAGCCAGTAGGCCAAGATTATTGAGTACTAAAAACATTAGACTAGTGGATTTTACAGGCTCTAAAAAGAACAAAGTTTTAGGTTTAACTAGGCTTATGATTGTTATCGGTTTGCAAAGTTTGTTGGTACAATTTTTAGTGGTTCAGAATCTGCAGGTGGATATGATCTTGGGCTTAGATGTTCTATATGCATTGCAAGGTACCTTAGATTTCTCTAAGAAGGCACTTGTATGTGATAATGATAAATATGATGTACTTGCCCGTTTCATTCCATTGGAAAATACTGTAGATGTGGATCATTATTATGAATGTTCTTTTGTGTCAAGTTCTGAGGATAATAAGGTGGGTGATGAAACAATATTAAAAATTTCTGGTCAGTTGGATCAAACTGAGATGTTGTCGGTAGTTGAAAAACAGAAATTTTTAAATATATTGTATAAATATAAAAAATTGTTTTCCATTAAACCAGGTTTATGTAAAAATTATGTGCACACAATGGAACTGGATACAGACAAACCCGTGGTAGGTCGAAACTATCCTATTCCATTTGCATACCGGGATGAAGTTAGAGAACAGATCAACACCATGTTGGAATGGGATGTGATTGAATTGTCCAACTCCGAATACTTATCCCCTCTATTGGTTGTACCTAAGCCAGGTGGAGGGATAAGAATGTGTGTTGATCTAAAAGGGATAAATAAGCATGTAAAGTTGATGCAAATTCATCCCGTAAAAATAGATGAGTTATTAGTACAGTTTCAAGGTTGTAATTATTTCTCATCTATAGATTTGGGTAATGCCTTTTGGCAAATTGCTTTGGATGAACAAAGTAGAAAATATACAGCATTTCCATTCGAAGGCGTGTTGTATCAATTTAAACGTGTTGTATTTGGTTCAGTGAATGGCACCGCTGTCTTTGTAGATGCAATGAATAGAGTTTTGGCTGATTGTAAGGATTTTGTAGTGGTGTATGTGGATGATATCATTATAAGATCCAAAGACTTTGATTCTCATCTGACACATGTTGAAAGTGTATTTAATTGTCTACTGAAAGCAGGCATGACCCTTAAAATAGAGAAATGTAAATTTTGCTGCAGGGAGATAAAGTTTTTGGGTCACATCATTACCCCAGAAGGGTATCATAAAGATCCAGTTTTTGTCAAGTCTATAATAGAGTTACCGGAACCTAGCTCAATTAAACAATTGCAAAAAATATTAGGTTCCTTAAATTGGATTAGTAAATACATAAAAAATTATGCAATGTTTGCCCAACCCATGTATGAGCTTCTCAAAGCTAAACAAAAATGGTGTTGGAATAAAGAAGCATCTGAAGCATTTCAGCTTTTGAAGGAAAAAATTGCTGAACAAGTAATGCTTGCATTTCCCGATTTTGAACATAATTTCTTTGTTCAAACTGATGCTTCGATTATTGGAGTAGCGGGTTATTGTTTCCAGATCATAGAAGGAGGGTTCAAGCCTCTTGGATTTGTCAGCAGATTGTTAAAAGATTATGAGAAATCTTATACATCTACTGAAATGGAGGTGTTGGCGATCCTATATACTATAGACAAATTTGCTTCTATACTAAAAGGGAGGCATTTTGTCATTATTACAGATCATAAAGCCCTCACGTGGTTGGAAACTGCCCACACGTGGAATGCTCGCCTCACTCGCTGGTTCATCCAGTTACAGATGTATTCATTTGATGTTCAATATTGCAAAGGCAAGGAAAATGTAATCGCTGATTTGCTAAGTCGATCTTTTCCTTGGCAGTTGGACATGCATTATCATGTCAACTACTCCGAGTTGGAATTAGTGCTGCAACCTTTGTGTGACTGTAAGGAACTTGTGAATGCACAGAGAAATGATATCGAATTGGATGAGATCATTTCCTATCTCTCTGGAGATGTTGATACTGATAATTCTCGCTGTAGGAATTGGCGGAAACAGTACTGTCTCAGGGAGAACATATTATGTGTCAGGGATTTTCACAGACCAGAAAAGTTAAGGATATGCTTACCTGCCTCCTTAATTGGTAATATGCTCATCAAGTTTCATGATGAGAGTGGTCATTTCGGTGCATCTCGGACAATGGCACAAATATATAGAAATTTCCGATGGAAAAACATGTTTAAAGATATAAAACAATATGTTGCTGATTGCGATACTTGTGTCAGGTCAAAGCCCAATAAACATCCTGCAAAACATTTAGTTAAAATACACCTGACCAGTAAACCTGGAAAAGTCCTTTTTGTGGATTTGCAAGGTCCATTCGTCATGGGTTCTAAGCGGGAGAGATTTTTGTTGACAGTGTTGGATGCTGCAAGTCGGTACTTGTTGGCTTATCCTATTGTCAACAGTAATGCAAATACAGTCATCAAAAAGCTTATCAATTGTTATTTTGTCCATTTGGGTATTCCTGAAAAATTGATTGCCGATAATGGACCTCAATTCAGATCTCATCAGTTTGCAGATAAAATGAAACACTTAGGCATTATGTTAGTGTTCACTCCTCCATATCATCCGTCCTCCAATATGGTTGAGAGATATCATGCAGAGCTTAACCGCTTAATGAGAGTTTTGTGTCAGGATAGTCATACCCTATGGCCTGAAAAGGTTAATGTTGCCCTTCATTATTTAAATAATGCAATTTCATCTCAAACAGGTTATGCCCCTATAGAACTGCGATTAAATATGGAACCTAACATGAGCATATTCAATAATATCACTGAAGATGAAGTAATGTCATGGGATAATAAAATTCACATGGCACATCTAAAAAGTTTTGAGGCCAGAAGTAAGAAAACAAACCAAATCAACCAAAAACAACAAGCTAAAGTTTCCATATTAGTTGGTGATTTGTTGTTTGTTAGAAACAGACATAAAGATTTAGAAAATAATCCCATTAAGAAATACTGCTTCTTGTTTGAAGGACCTTATTTGTGTGTTGAGAATCATGATGATTCAACAGTTACATTGTTAGAATGCAACACTGGTAATCCTGTGAGTCAAGTGGCCATTGAACACATCAAAGTGTGGAAGTGTTCTAATGCCAAAAGGTATAAATGGCTAGAAATTTTGCAAAACTGCAACAAGTCACATGAGGAGCTAATAAAGAGATTGTTGCAAGGATGCAAGGTAGATGACATACTTGTCAGATCTTCAAAGGAAACAGATATTTCTGTAGTGAAGATGTAAGATTAAGTAAGCGTGAAGGGTTGGTTGGTTGGGAGTTTCTTATTGACTGAATGTCAAGGGTGGTATATAAGACCTCAGTTCTTTACTTTTTCGTTCTTTGTATATTAATTTTAGCATTATGAAATTGCTTATGCGAACATGTTGTTTATTTTGTTGGTTTGAAGGACAAAAGATACTTCTTCATTCCACAACCATACCCACAAGGGTTGGTTGGTTGGGAGTTTCTTATTGACTGAGTGTCAAGGGTGGTATATAAGACCTCAGTTCTTTACTTTTTCGTTCTTTGTATATTAATTTTAGCATTATGAAATTGCTTATGCGAACATGTTGTTTATTTTGTTGGTTTGAAGGACAAAAGATACTTCTTCATTCCACAACCATACCCACAAGAGTTGGTTGGTTGGGAGTTTCTTATTGACTGAGTGTCAAGGGTGGTACATAAAACCTCAGTTCTTTACTTTTTTAATTATTCATATATTAATTTTGGCATGAAATTGATTATGCTAACATGTTGTTTATTTTGTTGTTTTGAAGGACAAAAGATACTGCTTCATATCACAACCATACCCATGAGAGTTGGTTGGTTGAGTTCTTCTCTTAGGCTGTTGGTTAAAGGTCTTACTGTGAGTCACAATACTTTAAGCATAATTTTTCAATATATTGTCGGCTGTTAATGTCAAAATTTTATCACTTTTCGTGCTTCTTTCCTTGAGTTTGAAACATTAGTTCAGGTGTGAAGTATTCCTCTGTAAAGTTTGCCTTAAGTTGATCTTCATGATCCGACATTGGTCCTCATTCATATTTCTTGATCCTTAGTTGTGTTGAACGGTGGAAAAAATTGATATAACATATATTCTTTGTTATTTGTATTTTGGAGTGCAAAAAATGTATAATATAATGTGATGGCATGTGCATAATAATTTTGAATGCTAAGATTTAGCTTTGGCTTGAAAAATATTTACTAGAGCACAAAGATTCCAAGAATTGAATCGTAGGCTCAAATAGGAATGAACTTGACAAAGAGCAAAGTGATTCACGTGTTGATCCAAGCTTCAGTCAAGTAGTTGTTTCCTTTAAAAATGCTAGAATGCATTATGGCTCCAAAATGCGTTCACAAAGGGCTGAATAGTAAGTTCGAGCCGTGACGCTGCGAGTTCAGGAACAACAATTATTTATGATTTATAATTTTTCTGCGCACATCATAATTTATACATTTCTTGCATGAATTCATTTGTGATGTAAAAAATCTTATATTCAGCACTCCGTAAATCTGAGGATGTTTGCTTCTTGATGCAGGGACTTAGATTTTTGTCTTGTTAGCTGATCTTACCAGATAAATGGATGAATTCCCAATGGGAAACTTAGTTGGATCAGAGGTTACTTACTCTACATGTAAAAAATTATTATTAATATATTTTTTGGCTAAATAAAGATTAATATAGAAATTATGCTCTCAGGTTGAAAATGAAGTTCTGAATGGTGCTTCATGGGTTGACAATAAATAATAATGTTAGGTAGGTACATTGTTTATGTAAAAATGATTCATGTGGTACTTCACTAGATAATAATTGTTGGTATGTCGAACTTGAATTTCATTTTTTCAATATTATTATGTACTAAAAATTCATTATGCATAGTTGCACTGTATTGGTTCATGATGAACAAGTTCTTGTTGTATTGTTGGAAAACAAATATTCAATTATACTCAATTGATTATAATGCTAAACATGTAAACAGTTTGTAAATATAGAGGCATTATAGTAATTATTATATGTTAAAAGTCTCAGTAGTGCTCAGATCTGTTGTGGGTTCGTCCCTTGTTGAGCGCCAGTATGACAATAAAAATAATACATTGTCATAACTACATTTGAAAATGGTTAGGCTAAGTTCAAAGTTTCACATTTGTGCAATATTTATAATAATTTAGTCAAATGATTACTCAAAATTTATTCATATAATGCAATTAAATGTCTGAAATTATTATTTAAACTAATTTTATTAAATATGATGTTTAAAAAGCCAATTTGTATATAATGACAAAATTATCAAATTGTGCAATATGTTGAATTCATATTCGTAACAGTTATTTTTGACTGACAAAATAAAAAACAAATATTTTAAATCATATGTGTTCTTTCAGACAAGAAAGATATGATACATTCAAATTTATAATTAAATTTATTGAAATTATGTACATTTGCATTGGCATCAAGGTTTATATACAAAGGTCAACTCTTTAAAATTGTTCAATGTATAATATGATGTCATACTTGGTATTTTGTATCAACATTCAAAAAATGGTAATTGTAATCATTAGATAAGTATATTGTGATATACATAGTAAAATAGCTGTAACAGAGCAAATATGTACATTTACTACACAAACATTCAAGCTGTTAAGCACTTATGGACAAAAATATAAAACAAAAAAAAAACAATTGAAGATACTCATACTAAAAAATCTGGCTTGAACTAGTTGCTCTAATACTAGTTGTCTGTGACTTGAAAATGGATCTGAGGATGTAAGAAAGATGAGTACAGATTTAGCAATATGGAATGGTGATATATTTGTACAATAATTGTTGCTTTTAAAGCATTAAACTGGGCAATGTTATAATAACTTGGATGTTTAAGTTATATAGAAGCCTTTTATGACTCGAATGAACTTTGAATATGATATAATCTTATAAAGAATCGAACGTTGTGAAATGACACTGATGTGTATAATAGATGCCATGTTGAATTGGAAGCAGTGAATAGGTATCTGTTTTCATCTTCCTTAACGATCAGGCTTGTAAATGTTACAGTTCCTCAAATGAGTGCTTGGAGGAAGGTCGCATAGAGTGACAGTTATATGTTCTATGTTTGGAGGTGATCTGATCAGATGATGAATTTACAAAATTGAAGCTCAGAATTGTAGATACAAAGACTTGCTTTATCCTGGAAGGAGATAACAAAGATATATTTTTTTAATGTATAGCATTGATATATTATAAATGTTATTGTAAACATATGCATAATTGGATGCTATTGTAATTTATGTTGTTTCTAGTTTTTTTTTATTTTTATCAATATAATAATTATAAAGTTATCAGTATATGTACATTTAAATTTCCTTTTCAACATAGCACCATAGCTACCTATTGTGCTGATACTGAGTTTGAATTATACTGACAAAGTCGTTATAATGCCCGCTTATTTTTATAGACATATGCAGACATTTATATAAATATTGCAAAACGATCATTAACCTGTGTTATAACACGCAAAAGTTCTTATGTAATTCATCCAAGTTCTGCTCTTATATACACAAAAAAATACGCTTTAGAAACGATGTTAAGAGCCACAGATAATAAAACATTTTAATCATAGTTTTGACCAGTAACGTCCTGCTTAAGTTTATATCCTTGAAAGAGTTTTGTGCCGATGGGGATCGTTTGGAGGTTTTGAATGTGCAACACTGTATCAAGATTACGCTGTAGAAGAAACCGTTAAAAGTCAATAGTGTTCGTGAGCTTCCTTGCAATCCGAAATCTCCGAGCTCGAGTTTTTTGTTCCTTCGCGACTAGATGAAGACAGAGTTGTAAATATAGTATAGTAAGTATAGCAATGTAAACCAAGAGCGTGTTAATTTCGTACTGTGCGCAAGAGTGTTATTCTTGGTTACTTGCAGTTACTTGTTTGTGTTATTGTAGTGTGTATGTGTGACGTGTCAGTGAGACGATTGGAATGCCAGCCGCAAGATTCACGTTAGAACAAAGATTTTTTTATGTATGACACGTACCTACGTGAAAACAAACTCGTGTCGAGACGTGTGTAGGTAATTTGTACAGAAATTCCCATGCGTTTCAACTCCACACAGAGATACGGTTAGACATCTTGTCCTTAAATTACGAGAAACTGTATCGTTAAATTTTAAAACACCTAAGCAAAAACGACGGATTCTAACCGAAGCAAAACTCGATGATATTGGTGCAGCGTTAGAACGTTCTCCAAACAAACCTCTACGCCGTGTTTCACAAGAGGTGGGCGTGTCAAAATCATCGGCACATACAGTCACTAAGCTACTAAAATTAAAACCATATTCTTATAACACAGGTTAGTGCTCGTTTTGCAATATTTATATAAATGTCTGCATATGTCCATAAAAATAAGCGGGCATTTCAGGCCGCAAATGTCGGCATCTCCGTCAGTGCCGCCCGCCACGCTTCTCCCGATCTCTCGGCTGCAGATCGAAATGGACGCACGGTACTTTTGTAAATAAATGTAACTTCACCTTCGAAGCACAGAAGCAATAGCAGTAGCAGCACAAGCAGTCCATCTGCTCACACTATGTTCCAATAACAAAATTTCACACGATATTTAAAGAGACGTAGAATAATCCGCAAGGCATGATAAAGACATGAAAATAGAGAACACTTTGGAACAACCAAGGAGAGCAAAATATTTCTAACTAAATTTCATCCAAAATGCTATCCTTGTCCATTACCGTGTACTAAGTTGAGCAAAAGGGAAAAAAGAACACGCAACCACTGACAAACCTCAACTGTAAACCGTCCTATGTGTCATACGGTCACCACCGGGTCTCAACTGACACGAACGACAAAAACTATGCGACTCTAAACTAAATTAGAGAACCCTAGGGCCAGGAGCGTATATTCTAGGCTTGCTAGGCTATCTGCGAAAACTCAACCCCAGAGACTAAAGTACTGAAGGAAAATCAACTATAAAGTGTGAATAAAAATGTTCATATCAGTAAGATGATGGTGATTCTGAAGTTAGCAACCTGATTCCTTAGGAGTTGGCAACCTGATTTCTTAGGAGTTGGCAACCTGATTTCTTAGGAGTTGGCAACCTGATTTCTTAGGAGATGGCAACCTGATTTCTTAGGAGTTGGTAACCTAGCTGGCGTTGGTGTAGCAACATGTCTTCCTTGAAGGTGCAGAGAACGATCAAAATGGAAGTTTCTAACCACTTAAACATGGTGTTTACGAGAGCCTAATCGGTAATCGGCTTCCTTCCTCCGTTGCCTAGAACCACGTGTCATAGCGAGATAGTCTAGATGTTGAACTCAGGATACGCCACTGCCTAGGGCCTAAATAGGGGTATCTCGGTAATATTCACATCCGGAGAGGAATTGTCAAAGCACATAACACAATAGACGTTGATTGATTGATTGATTGATTTGTTGTTTTAAGTCCACTTTATGCACAGAAAGGCTAATCGGGACTGGATCTACAGTTTAAAGTGGGATCCGAACCACTGTGTAATGTGCCTCCACCGAGTATCGAGACCCACTGATTACAAGGCGACGATGTTAGCACTCCGCCATCGGGGAGGCCCCTAAAATGGAAAATGGTCAGCCAAATTGAAAAAAGATACTTTCCCTTGCCCGTTATTGGCACGCTGGGTAAGTGTGAAACTTGCTGATTTGAATATTAAGTTTCTTCTTTCCATCATCTTCTCATTAATCTACTAATACTTCGTCCACTCGTAAATAAATTTGTTTGAATGTTCGAGAAGGAATTCTAAAGAGATGAAAATTTTCATAATTTGGAACATCCTAACGGTTTTTCAAAACGAGGGAAATTTTCGAAATACTTTTTGCTGAAACAGGTCAAACGTCCAGTTGCACCTTCAGAGTTTTTTTCTTTTTCTAACTGTGACGATTAGATTTTCTTTCCTGTCCACCTGATAATCAAAATATAAGCATAGTTTCCAAGTACTTGCGAAGTGTAGAGTTTTCATTCATGTATATTTTTTTTCATTAATTTTTATTTATGCGCATAAATTCATTTCAATGTGTTTGGATCAAGTTGGCGTATTTTTATAGCACATGTGAATGAGTATTTAAGGCTTAGAGCATATTTTATTTTCTTTTTTTGCAAACACTTGCATATCTTATTTGGCATAAATTTTTACACTAAAATTAAGATTGTTTAACTTCTTACAGTTTTTATATATATATATGCCTACAATACTAACAGGATGTAATACACGTTTAAGAAATCCATATTTGAGAAATAAACCTTTAAAGGCATTTCAAATGAAAAACGGAAAATTTAGTAAATTTTTAATACCTTACCAGATTTAAGCATAGGTTTTGCCAGTTTAGTACCTTCATGAATTCGCTTTCTATAGTGGTAATTAGTTTCTTTTAGGTCTATGGAATTTCGGGTTGGGAAGGCCTGGAGTTATAGTTACCATTACATATACCCTGTCATACATTTGCACCATGATTACTAGTTTACATTTAAAGCTTAACCTTGAACTTATAAATAAATATTAATTCATATTATATATTGATAAGCAGTTATATTTTGCCGGAGTTGCGATTGTATTATGCTGTAAATGGATAGTTTAACAAGTTACAGCAAAAATGCACATCCGATGATCTTACACTACATATTAGTTATACAGAAAAAATATATCCTGTGGGGTCCCACAAGTAATAAACATACATAATAGTGGAATACATGATAAGGGAACTTGGATTCAGTAATTAAATTAGTGGTAAATGTGGAAGTAACATAGCATCTCAAACATGAGAAACCTTTTCAAATATTTATCAAAAATGACCTTGCACTGTCAAACATCCTTGTTTATGAAAGAGTTCATCTTCAACTCCTTCGCAGAATAGAACCAGATTTTCAAATGATTTGACAAGATTTGCAACTTCATCATCTGGCAGAGGAGTAATCATGAGAGCAAAAAGATGACCATATGCAAGAGCATCCAATTCTGTGGGCCTGGAAAAGAAATCAAAATGCATAAAAATATATATTATGCGCACGCACCAGTGTTTATGTGTAGGGGTGACCACAAGTTAGGAAGGAGCTGTAAGGGACTATTTTTTCGGAAGGCACTCAAATGTCAACGACTCTATCTCTCTTGCAGGCAAACGAGGCTTTGGCGCCTGGACTCGCATCCAGTATAATCTTCTGTGAGTCGTGACTGTCCTTCTCCTCCTTTTATATATCAATATTCAACCTCATGGTAAAAAATGACGTAAAATAAAACATATCAATCATGAAATCAATTGTGAGGAGGTTGATCTACGGTAAAGAAGCAATAGAAGAAAGTGGACTACATCGACACGAGAAACAAATTCTGGGCATTATTTGTTCATTTATCAATCTTAAACTCCTAACCAGCTCTCAACCTTTTATTCTAATGACTAAATTGAAATGAAAGTACACTACGAAACTCCAAACAAAAAAAAAAGCTACTTCTAATAACAACTTTAAGCTCTAAACGCATATTGGTCTGATTTTGAATCTAAATAAATTAATGAACCTATTCATCATCTACCCTGATCGCTGTTTAACCGCTGGCTACTTAAATTTATATGTTAAATATTAATTTGATTCCTTGCATGTTAGTTAAAAACAGCTGGAGTTACTTAAAATGTTACTCACCCTCCAAAGAAATATGGTTTGTTTTGTAAACTCTCTGACAAGGTGTGACAAACAAGCCAAATTTCATTTAGCACCTAGAAAATATTATGCAATTATATTATTAAAAGCATAGAAATACTACAGAACTTAAACAATATATTAAAATATTCGTAGCTTGATGCATATTTTATAAATACAACCTTGTTGAAGGTGAAATACACACACACACTATTTCCATTTTTGTTATTTTACGTTGCTTTTTATACCTCTTTGGTTATTGCGACGATGAATGATGATACATCCATGCCTGACAAGGGGTCGAATATGAGACCTCTGGCTTAGTTGGCCGAGCCAATACATTCTTATAACAAGGCAGTTCGTAGCTTATGAATCGTAAAACAATACCAGTATTCAGCCGCAAGTGTGTGCTTAACAAGCGGAACTTTGGTATAGTTTGAACGTATTATTCCTAGAATGTGTATGAGCAAAATGTATGATTGCAATATGGTCATTTCATGTGAGTGACTGAGAAACTGAAATCGTGTTGACGTTGCATGTAAGTAGAGACCCTGCACAGGCCTTGTTACACACTTGCTGACCAAGTTGAGAAGTGGACAATTTTTCGTTTGTTTTTTTTACCCTGGAAGCGTTTTTCGTTATTTCTATCCTGTAGGGGAGAGCGAATCTGGTTGTAAAGCGTCCATCTAATAACTTCGGTACTATTTGGTAGATGGCGTTGAAATTCCAGCGGTGGTGACAGCCAGGCACGTATCCAGAGGGGGGCTTAGGGGGCTCGAGCCCCCCCCCGAAAGTTTTAGGTTTACACTAGATAAAATGAGGTTTTTGATTTCTTGTGGTGTGAAAGAAAATAATGTGACAATAATTTAAGGAGAAAAATAATTATCGAGGCAAGACGGAGAATGTTCCGTAACCCTGTTATTGATAATAGCACGTATCCAAGATGGAGCACAGGGGGCTTTTTTCAGTTTAAGTTAGATAAAATTAGGTTTTTGGCTTCTTAAATAATGTGAAAATAATGTAAGGAGAGAAATAATTATCGAGGCAAGACGGAGCATGTTTTATACCCCTGTTATTGTTTATGGCTCGAGCCCCACTCCCCCCCCCCCCTCCCTCAGGAAATTTTTCAATTTACACTAGATAAAATTAGATTTTTGGCGTCTTGAATAATGTGAAGATAATAAATTTATAAATCTGAGAGAAATAATTATCGAGACAAAACGGAGAGTGCTCTATAACCCTATTATTGTCAATAGCACGTATCCAAGGTGGGAATCAGGAGGCTCGAGCCCCCCTTCAGGATTTTTTCTTTTTACACTAGATAAAATTAGGATTTTGGCTTCTTGAATAATGTGAAGATAATTTGGGAGAAATAATTATCGAGACAAGATGGAGAATGTTCTATAACCCTGTTATTGTTAATAGCACGTATCCAAGCTGGAGTTGAGGTGGCTTGAGCCCCCCCAGGATTTTTTTTTATTTTACACTAGATAAAATCAGGTTTTTGGCTTTTTGAATAATGTGACGATGATTTAAGGAGATAGACAATTATCGAGGCAAGACGGAGAATGTTCTATAACCCTGTTGTTGATAATATTGCACGTACACTTTTCTTGCGCTTTCGGTGTTGTCGCAGCGCACTTGAGCACTATGTAGAAACTTGTCAGCATTTGGAAGCTGCACAACAAAGGTAGCGCCACACGTAGGGCGATTCGTTGTAATTTCTAATCTATGGAAGGCGGGAGAGGGTACGTTCTTGAATGAGAGAAGGAGTCAACTACTGGCGATATTAACGAATCGTTTTATCTGCGGAACGTTCTAGAACATAATGAGGATATAAATACGCGGATTCAATTTTTTGGTTGATCTGTACAAAGAATCGGTTAATGAGATTTCAGAGGTAAGTGTGACAATTCATACAGTCGATTGGTGATCAGATCAGTCAGCGTCCTCTGATTGCTTTATAAGATATAGTGATTCGAAAATGAAGACATTGACGACAGCAGAACTTCCGGTGCGTCAGTGTAGTGCTAGTTCCGTTCGAGGGCCGAAGAGGTCAAAGGTCTCTCTCTAAAGTGAATATTTCAGCAGTACCGGATATTGGAGTGGTTTATTAAAACAGAAATAAACTGCATAGATCAACTGAAAATCAAATTCTGAGTGATGATTTAGTTTTGCCAGAATTAAATTTCGTATATGCAGTCCCAGAATTTTATGGTATAAAAAATACTTTTGTTTAAGCCTACTGGGTTCGAAACACATTCAAACACTTAACTACCATAAAGAGAAAGTCGAAATTTTTATGAATGTCGAGAAGAGAAAGCTTGAAGATGTTGCATATGTAGACATTTTAGGCGGAAATTGCAGGCCCTACCAGGACCCAAATCAGGGCTCTACCAACTGAGCCACCTAGCCATCCTTGACTTCAACCGATTTTTCGTTAAAATGTCTACATAGTACATGTCCTGTGTATATCAAATCGTAAGGTGTTGCCTGTATAGTGAACAAGCACGAAAATATAGGAGAGAGAAGAAAACTGAGGAGCATTCCCACCGGTTGAGGATATTTTTTTCTGTGGTCAACAAGAGCTGACAATGACAGTGGCCTAATAAGGGAGATTTCACGCCGTGTCGCCTGAAGATTAGGTTTGTGCGGCCTTTTGTGTCGCTACGGTGTGAAACGTTGCGTTGATTGGCCCATTCCAATCGACATGTATCGCGTGTCCCTTCAGTCTGAAACCTTCCTAAGTCTTGAAAATCCAAGTCACAAGGATGGAAAATTAGGGCCTTGTTAAGGTTAGGTGTGAAGGCAGGCAGACGACAGCACCCTAAAGGATCATATCCAAACTTGCAGGAAGAACGCATCTTACTTCAATCTCCAATACGATGATAAAAACTTCTGGTGAGTTGATTTTAAAAAATGTGTCCAAGATAAAGAGAGGCGTGCCCAGGATTTTCGGAAGAGAGAGGGGTTACGCATACTATTGTTGGTGGTCAGTCCTGATTTTGCCATTTTTTCCCTGTCTTTGACGTTCCTCTTTTTTTTTCTTTCTTTTTTTTTAAAAAAAAGGAATACTGGGTCAAATGGGGTTATTACCTCACCAAACCTCCCTTGGGCACGTCACTGGAGATAAATGAGTAAGCATTTCATCATACTGGGAGACGAAACATTAGGTGTGTTGGAAACGGAAGGGTTTTCACTGTGCATTAATTGTTTCGTGATCCACCTGTATTCGAGAAGATTTCCTTTGTTTCGTGGCGATATATGACAAGACAGCGGAAGCTGTGACAGGCATTTTTGAACACTTGTGAGTGCTAAGGCCTGAATCTGAACAATTTGGTGGGTTTCGGCTTTTATAAGAGCTGAAAAAATGGGAGGACAAGACACATTAGTGGTGTTCAGGTTCTAATCAGAGAGAAATATTCGAAAGATGTCTGCGTCCAGTTCGCAGCCCACAATTTGAATCTCGCGTTGTCGAGTGGATTGTCCATCCCGTGCATGTGTAACAGCTTCGTAAAAGCACTCAAAGACACCATAGATGTTTCTATGCCTGATGAGAAGAAATGGACAAACCCACATACTGAGATGGTTCCGGCACACAATATTAATGCATGGAAACAGAGGAGTCGAGTGGTAAAAAATGTTCCGATTTCACGTTCTGATTAAAATGATAGCCTTACAGTGGCAACGATTTAAGGGATAGTTGCTCCCCATTTTTTATTTTTTTGCCTCAACATTATGACCTTAATGTTAAGCCTTGGCTACCAAGAGAAAGTAAACTTTCCTTGCAACGCCCTCCGCACACCCCCCCCCCCCCCCCTGTTTTGGAACCGAATTGCCACCTCTGGTCTTAAACACACAATTGTGAGGTTCTTACTATATCCCTTAAAAAAATGGTGTTGAGCCCCCCCCGAAAGGAATTCCTGGATACGTGCCTGGTGACAGCAATCATCAGGGCCACAGTTGTCCATTCAGCGAGAGAAGTCGTCGCGACTTAAGTTAGAGGTGACAGGTATTTTTTTGAGGACTAGGTAAAAAGTTGCTTTATCCGAAAATAGTGTTGCTTGTAAATACGTATCAGATAGGTTGGATATGTGATAACAACATGATTGAGTGAAATTTCTATAGTAAGATACTCATTTCCAACGAGGATGTACTATATGTTAGCGATATAAGGATAAAAATGGGCTATTGCACTATGTAGCAGGTTGTAACAAAATGCGTGGGTTTGGTTACAGCATTGTAATTGAGTCAATTTAGCTTATTTTGAGGCAAATAACAATAACAAAGATCTTAATTTCTATCGTGAACCTAATCGTGTGGAGGTGAGGTGTGATGGTCCCGTTATCTATTTTAAAAGTTACTGTGAAGCAGTTATCCAATTCTTATGGTAGGTATTGTATTGTGGTACGTTTCTCTAATATGTCGTTTTTCTGTTGTTTTACTGTACTTCATAGGCATCACTAAAAGTTAACATATTTTGTGTTTTGTCATTTACATTCAGATATTCCTGTGTGTTAATCTATGAAGGAGAATGTTACAACTTGCCCCACTCAGTGTTACAACCAACCACCTTGTTGGGCAGGTTGTAAGAATTGCAAGCAAGGACGTATTAAGGGAAGGTCAGGGGGTCCGGACCACCTCGAAAGACTTACCATGTATTAAAATGAAATAATGAAAATATAATTGTTTTAGCATTTCTTATATAATCGATGGTTATTTATTTCCGCCGAACTTATTGGAATTCAAGGAATTGGAATCATAGGGCTTTGAATGACAGTTCCAAGGATTTATGCACACTACTACTTATGATAATATGCATAAAATATTAATCAGGAACTTTACTTTTGACAGTTGCATCTAACTCCTTTTTTGTTAGTCAATAAATATTCAATTTGTTATCTATTTGACATTAATGTCCTTGCCAGGGCAGTTGTTTTAATGCAAATTTTGGCTACCTTAACTACACGTCGTAAGCTAGATAATGAAAACACGCTGTTATATCTCTATTCTTTTGCCATCTTCTTACCTATTCTACGTGCCTAATTGCAAGGCTACGTTTGTTCTTTAATTTCTCACAAACGTCTTAGTTTGTTGGTAGTTATTGCATATTTTTAAAATATATAGTTTCTTCTTGTGTACTGGCATGTATGCATCGGCAATATACTTGAGAAAAAAAACTGTTATAACTTATAACTAGGGCTAGGATTTTGATGACCTAAAAATTCGTAAAAAATGCCCTTAAAAAGATGCATTTATGACCTAAAAATTGCCAAAAAATGACTTTAAAAATTACCTAAAAACTGTTAAAAATTCCAAAGTAAAATTTTATTTGCACTTCAAATTACAGCAACTCTAGTATGCAACTTTTGACAAATTATGAGCGGTTACTGTTCAGTTTTGAGTTGCAGTGTGTAACGAATATTTTCTGTAAATTTTCAAAAAGAAATGAATGACGATTGTCAGCTAGCACACCTTTATACATAGAAAAGCTCCTTTCAACATCAACAGAGGTAATAGGGGCATATTTAAAACATACAATGTCACTTGGTTCTAATTCTGTTTCAGAGTCTGGCAATGAAAACGTTTTCCCACAAAATACGTCACGAATAGAACATATTATTGTGTATCCTGCATTTTTCCCTAGCACTTTCTGCATCTTTTCTCTCACTTGTATTCCAACAGTACCTGGAACTGCTTACAAATTATCCTGAACTTTGTTAAGGACATTAACTTGATCAACCAATGTAGCTCCAGATGTCTCGAGTGAAGTTATGGCAGAAGGTAGGAAGCCGAAGTTGGACTTTATATAGCATAATTTTCCCTCCATTTCGGGATCAGCCAAGAGTTCCTGTGCTTGTCTTATACACAATGCTTCACTGCTGTCGAACGAGGTTACAACTTCTTTCACAACTTTATAATTTTCACAGTAGTAACCACAAGCCTCTAACCATGTACCCCATCTAGTAAGAATAGGAGCTGGTGGCAAAGGCACATCAGGTGCATGAGACCTAAAAGCTAACACTCGTGATGGGGACTTGAGGAAAATCTTCTTAATGTTTGCAATCAGTTGGTCTACATCAGGAAAGTGACTTCGCAGTTCTTCAGCAATACGGTGACACGCATGTGCAAGACATGTTACATGTACCATTTTCGAGTACAGACCTTTCAGAGAATTCCCTGCTTTAACCATGTACGGTGCCCCATCTGTTACGAAAAGCAACACCTTGTCATATTGAATGCCGTCGGGCCACAATAACTGCATCGCGTTATTGAAAACTTTGCTGATCGTTGAATAATTCACTTTTTCTAGACATTCACATTAGAAACACTTGAGTAGACTCGGATTCCTGCATCGTACCAATCACTACATTTGCAATGTACCGTCCGAGTGAGTCGGTACTTTCGTCAATTGACACCCATATTTTTTTACCATGAATTTTCTGCCGAATTTGATCCATTGTTTGGTTGTAGCATTTCTTGACATAATTTTTCCTTAGCGTGGAAGAATCTGGTATCGATTTCCCAGTATGTTTTTCCAAAAATGCTCGAAGTTTAGGATTATTTAGTTTACTTAGAGGAATGTCAGCAGAAATAAAAGCGTCGCACAGTTCTTCAGAAATAACAGAGGATTTGGAGGAACACTCACCCATTAACAATTGCACCGTCCTCTTCTGATCTTGAATTTGCTTCAGAGCTGCCTTGTGTTTCTCGCGGTTGACATGTTGCTCCACCGTGAATTTCTTTTCCGCAGCAACTCTTACACCACAAAGCTGACAGAATAATACTGATCCGTCCGTACTGAACGTATTTTCACCATACTGGGACACAAACTGTTTTAATTTGTACTGTGTACTTTGCTTGGTTTTTGGCATCTTGTCCAATGCTTCGAAAACCTGCTCTACTGAACACTGCACCAAAGTAAATTCTCGCAATAAACAGGAACTTCGACAATGGCCAGATCACACGTTCCATCCATTCACTTTCAAGGAACACAACAATTGGTCTGAGCAGATTAGAAGATAAGATTAGGCAGGGCAACGACTTTCTTCTCCTGGGGCAAAATTGCGAGCTGTTTTGAACTTCTAACAATTGAATTTCATTGTAAGGAAATCGTTATATTCGTGTTGTTTATTTTCTTGTGAGACGGATGGAAGGTAGCTGCGGTTTCATATATTTTAAATTGTCTAGGGAAGATATGAAAAAAATAGGATATTTATTCATCTTAATCCTTTCACGTTAATGCTGCCCATGCACTCGCAGCGTACAAGTGCTCTGGAAAACTAAGAAAATAAAAAAAATGACCAAAAAATGACTTAAAATGCCAAAAAATGACTTATACAACCCATAATGGCAAAAAATGCAAAAAAATGTCGCAACAAATAGTGCTTAAAAGTTTCAGCACGACATGAAACATATAAATATTAAAAGATTTGGGTTTCTTATTCACCAGAAAAAAAGATGCAATTTCATCAAAATCCTAGCCCTACTTATAACCATACCCGCTCTCCCCAATTTTCAATCATTTATAATTTTAAAACAGTACTTACTTCATATTTTGTCTTGTCATACCAACCAAGAATTTTCAGTCGGTTCAAAATCTGGCTTCTCTTTTTGTACGGGAGAATGAAGTTGAGTGGAAATGGATATAGAGATCCATATAGAGGCCAAGACATTGAATCACACACTTCCTTATCACGCCATGTTATGTGCAGCTATCAAGAGAGAATAACAATAAGAACTTCGGTTTTTGTTATGCAAGGGGGTCATATTTTGTAGAGTGCTAAAACTTAAATCTTTTTTAGATGTACTCTGAACAGCAATGGGGATATTTGCTTCTCTTTTCTTTAATGCAACATATTATATGTTAGGTGTTAACTGAGCACTACATTCCGCGAGTTCTCGACGCCATATTCAGGAGGTGTTCATTAATCATAGCAAGCAGAAATCGATATCCCTCTCTTTCCCTGATTTTATATACTGTATGCTGTACTAACATCATCACTCATCCTCATCTTCGCGATTAGCCAAAAGTGGCAGAAAAGCGAAGTCAAATAAACAAATCTTCACAACGGATGATATTCAACTTGACGTCATCACGCAGTGCACTTTGGGAAGACTGACAAACAGATTCGCACGTGTTAGAGAAAATATATGAGTAGTCTTCTTACAGTGAGACATTTGCGATATGCTATGCGTACACATTCCTCATATGATCATGATAACCATACCTTGAATCACGTCGGTAAAGATCGTGCACACAATGCTTACCCGGTCTGTTTTCAACGCAGGATCCCATCTGCTTGCCCGAAATATGGCGGCGGGGCGTGATTTCGCGCAATGAATTATGGGGGAAGTTGTCCGTTGAATATCACCCATTGTCCTATTTGTTTTTGCTGACAGTGCAATGCGATGGGATGCAAAAGGATTCGAATTTACTGGTGATGTGAGGGATCTTTATCCCATCCTAATAGCCCAAAGCATCCATTGCTATCAAAGGTAATAGGCACATTTGTATAGATATTGAATGGAGACGAGACGGGACGATACGTTGCATTGTCTCGGTTTCTATCCAATTTGTACATACCTGTATCGTTTTGGTCTGTATTATAAACATCCGTCATTGGACAAGCTTTCACAGCGTGTAGAGGTCATTAAGACAAACTAAAGATCTATCTTAATTCCTTTCTTCACTTCGATGTTTCGTTCACAACAGTGGATATGGATCGCCCAAGAAAGCACAAAAAAGTTAATTCAAACACTGTCTATAAGGATGCAGCCACTTAAAGACTTTTAGGGTGAATTAGCTATCGTCCCCTCCCCTCTGATGCCTAAAGCTTAATGACAAATCGTCAATAAATATAATAATAAATAAATATTAAGCAAAATACTATCAATGAACTTAGTGAAAACATAAGGTCACCTGCTCCCCACATGGGACTAAAATTAATCTACCACTGTACATACTAGCAGCTCCATTATTATGCGCACAGCAGCCTACAACACCATAGGCACCAGCTTGGACATAGGTGTTTTTGTGAGTGTCCCTTCACCATTTCATCATATGATCACTTATCCTCATCTTCGCAATTAGCCAAAAGTGGCAGAAAAGCGAAGTAAAATAAATCAATCGATCCATCCATTATTATATGTATAGGAGATAACAGTAAGAAGATTTTTTTACGACTTTACATGAAGCAACAGACAACTCTGCACTCGCATGGTTACGTAAAGAATTGTTCACCCACGGCAACTATACCTAATAGGAGGCAAATTGTCCATCATTGTTCATTCACTCTGTTTTCCGAAATGTGAGGTTCAGGAATTGAAATAAATACGACGATAAGCAGGACAATCTTTGGCCCCGCGTAATGGATGATATTCAAGTTGGCGTCATCACACAATGCACTTTGGGAAGAAACAGCATGAAGTCGGGCAAACAAATTTGCACTTGTTAAAGGAAGCTTATGAGAAGCCTTCTTACAGCGAGAAAATTTGCTATATTATACACGTACACATTCCTCATATGATCATGATAATTATACCTTGAATGACTTCGGCAAAGATAATAAGCACAATGCTTAACCGGCAATTTTTCAACGCAAGAATTGATCTGTTTGCCCGAAATATGGCAGCGGAGCGTGGTTTCGCGCAATGAATGGTGGAGGAAGTTATTCACTGCAGTGGCGTACGCAAGGGGGGGTTACCGGGTTTAAACCCCCCCCTTGAGCTTTTGAAATATTATGGAAAATGCTGTAGAAAAAATTAAAAATGGCTAATTTATCACAGTCAAAGATCTGCGACAGTAATAATAATAATAATAATAATAATAATAATAATAATAATAATAATAATAATAATAATAATTTGAATTATTATTCCCATGCAGCATGAAGAAAAACACAACATTCCAAACACAATCTAAGCGGCCGCAAAGTTCAATTTTGCAAATTTTTTTTTTGCCAAAAGTCGCGCAGTGACTCTCGCGAGAATTGTGAAAATTCCTTGCTTCGTCGCAGTGTGCCGACCTCATTGCAAACGTTCTTCATTTCACATCCCCTTGTGAACTCCTCAAGTGATGCTGAGTCTACATCCACATCATTAAATAATGTTGAAGAAGTGCTTTGTGAATCACCTAGAAGTGATAAATGTGTTGGAATGTCTATAAACTTACTTTTCAACGAAAACATAGACTCAGTGGAATTTGGCAACATGTATTCTCGCGCTTCATCATCATCATCATCCTGGGCGAGTTCCATAGGTAAAGGTAATGTAAATTCCCCCATGCATATAGCACCGTGCCATGTGGTGGGCCCCGAAGATTCTCGATCTCGAACTATTTTGCAGGTGATGTGATCAGCACCATGCTCCGGTAGTCTTCATCCCCCAGGGTTGCTCTCAGGTACTCATTGCTATGAGGCTGGGTGCGGAGACAAGGCTGGATAAATTCCAACCAATTCCGGGAATCGAACCCGGATATCCCAAGAAGTTGTCAGACTAGACCAGCGCGGCTCCTTGAATGAGTTTCATATTTCGATTATTTCAATAAATTTAATATATTTGCTTGTTTTTATGGATTTTCTTCACACTTAAAATGTCTCACTTATCATATACAACCGTTGACTAGACAATTATTTTGTAACAAAGAAACAAATGAAATGTAATTTGGTTGTATTTCTTTCATAAATAGCAGCTGCATTAGTAGTAATTATTAGTAGTAATTAATTAAATTAATTAATTAATTATAATAATTATTAATTAATTTATTATTATTATTATTAATTAAAGTATAATAAAACAATGGTAATGTGTATTTGTAGAAAGTTTTCTAAATAACACCCCCCTTGATGAAATCCTGCGTACGCTACTGATTCACTGAATATCCTTCTTTACAATTCCATTTCCTAAAAATACAGAATGAACAAGAAAAAATAAATTAAATAGCAATGAACGCTTTGCCTACTCTTATCTTTGCCGTTGGTCTGTGTAAACGGTGAATTGTGACACATTAATATGATTGCTGTTAACCATGTTGCTGAAATCTTGGAGCCAAAACAGAGGATTCCCTAATGCATATTCTTATAACTATAACAATGTTTCTTTCCAATTAAGAAAGATAAAACGTATACTTGCCTCTGCATTTACCAATCGCGTGTTGATGAGAGCCATAAGTGATCTCATTTCTGCTATGTGTGAAGCGGTCAAGTATCTTGTGAGGCTGATGCCCTGGAACCATAAACATACAATGTGAAACTTCTCTGTACTCTTTTCTTATACGTGTATGTACAGAAATATCTGAATTAACGGGGGGAAGAGGGACGCCGGGGATTCCCCCAGGAATGTTTTTATACCCTTCAAAGAAAATGAAATTAAAAGCATATACAAGGGAGAGTCAATGAAAACCTTAATTTGCTTTTGTTCCTTGTCTAGTCAATTTCTGTATGTAGGATTGCGCATGGACGTCCGCAGGATTTTTTCCAGGGAGGGGCAAGGAAGGTATTTCTTTTCCAGGGGGGGCAAAGAAGTCACATTTTTCCCCAAAAGAGTGCAATACCCTAAAAAAACATTGCTTAAATTTGAATTTATGGTGTTAATGCAATAATTAACACATATTATTTTGGCTAAAATTAAATTATATGTGTGAAATACATAATTTTTGGTTGACTTTCATTTTCCAGCGGGGGCCACGGCCCCCCCTTGCCCCCCTTCCGGACGCCCATGGGGTTGCGCAAGTTTCTGCATCTTAGCACATACCCAGTGGCGTGCCCAAGGGAGGGTGGGTTGATGGGGGTTATAACCCCTCCCCCCGGTTTCGCCTAGTGTTTTGTCGTCGCCTTGTAATGAAGGGGCCCCGGGTTCGATACCCGGTAGAGGCACAAGTGGTTCGGATCCCACTTTAAACTGTAGATCCAGTCCCGATTAGCCTTACTGTGCATAAAGTGGACTTAAAACACCAAATCAAATCAAATCAAATCGCCCAGTATTCCTAAAAAAAAAAGAACGTCAAAGTAGGAAAATGACAAAATGAGGGCTGACTACCAAGAAAAAGTATACATAACCCCTCCCTTTCGAAAATCCTTGGCACGCCACTGCACACTGCTGATCTACACTAATTTTAACTTTCAGTTAGTGCCTGTATACGTTAAGAAGAATATAAGTCTTTGGGATTCATGTACAATCAGTTATGAGCCACCTGCAAACTGAGGCCATTGTCGAACTTTCTCCTTCGTTAGTAGACTTGCTGGAGTGGTAAGCATGTACAGAGATATTGAATTCTCATTTCCAGAGAAATTTCAGTAAGTTTTAGGCTGACAGAGAGCAAGGAACCACCCCTCTTCAGTGATGCAGGTGAATATGGTAGGCGCCATCTTTAAAATAACAAAAATTACGTTTTGAAGCTCGCTTGGTTAGTGTTGAAGCCTTGAGGTCGTTTTGCAATTAACAGTTGATATCTCATCTAAATTTGAGCTGCATACATACAGTCTTCCCTACAATGTTTATTTAACTTTTAAGGTTTCCATTTCTTACCTAGGTATGTAACAGAATACCATTTCTTACCTAGGTATGTAGCAAACACAACTGAAAGATCATACGTGTCCATTAACGGTTTAGTCATCAAAGATTTCCCTGCCGAAAAGTATGCAGCAACAGACCAACCTCGCTGAATCGAGGCAACAGCAGGCTGATTTCCATTTGTTTTCATGGCATAGTGATTTTACAGTATTAAAGTGTTCACAAGAGACTTGTAGGTAGATTAAATGGAAATTTTTGAACCTGGCAATAGAAATTTAGTCAAGTTTTCGGTGTTGCTAGTCCGATAGCTTATTTCGTGTACGAGTTACGATTTTCTTATAATGTAAATATAGTGACTGTTACTAAATTACTTCTAATGTTCTCATAATATTTAATGACCTAGGTTACAACCAATGTTCGAAGGTACTTCGAACCACAAGGAAATAGTTTAGCTTACTGACTAGTAATATATACACAAATTTACATACCTCTCAAAAAAACCTACCTACCAAAACGAAATCACAAAGATCTGTATCTTTGTTTTACTCTGTCTTACAAATCTCTCTTTATATATTTCTTTCTTTCTCTCTCTCTCTCTCTTTCAGTTTCGCTTTCCTTCTTTCTCTCTCTCTCTCTCTTTCTTTTTTGCCATTTCTTACTTCTTTCTTCCCTTCATTTATATTCCTCTCTCTCACTCACTTCCTTTCTTTCTTTTTCGCTTTCCATCTCTATCTCTCTCTCTCTCTCTCTAGTTGTAAATCACCCTTGCTAAATGAATACAATGGAAGAACACTGTTTTAAATTAACATAGAAAATAAAACCAGATTGATTCCTTACCTTGGTGCTGAGGAAGGATATAACAGGGTCGAGTTCTGACAATACTTGGTTTCCATATTTGAAAACTGGAACATTGCCTAAAAATTAAGAAAATACAAAAATGAAGATATATTCAAACTTGATTGAGCCCACTTTTACAACACACGAAGAAAAATTCTTGACTGTTCCTGAATTTGGGTAGCCCTGGAGTTCACAAGAGAGAAATAACATCGATAGAAAATAAATTATATATAACTTATACATGTAATTTATGAGTAACATAAAGTTGCACAAAGCTAAAGAAGAGAGAGAGAGAAGTTTATAAAAAAAAGATAAGGATACAGGAAAAAAGAGGAAATGAGATAGCGAGAGAAACTATAGATAGAAAAATATAAAGATACAGGAATGGAAATAAATATAGAGAGAAAAGAGAGAGAGAAGTTTTGAAAGAAATATATAAAGATAAACAAAGAAAATATTGATAGAAGCTGAGAGTAGAACAAAAAAGAAGAGAGAGAAACGGTAGAAAGGTAAAAACAAAGATATAGTCCGATTGCTTTCAAAACATCTCCAGGTTCCTGTGTGAGTCCAGCAAGCGAGCCTACCAACAGTGTAGAGCGTGAGCGGGAGAGTTAGCGATAGGTGCTGGGTTGAGATGACGTCAGCGGCTCGCTTCTTGATTGGAGGCTTCGAACCTTTTGACTCGCTCCCAAGCTGCAAATGCAGAACACCCAGAGATGTTACGAAAGTAATCTCACTCTACAGATTTGGAAAGAATCATAGAAAGAAAGAGAGGGAGAGATTTAATGATATACAGAAATAGAGGGAGATAAGATGCAGAACAGGAAAGAAATGTAAAGAGAGAGAGATTAAAAGATAGAAAGAAAAACTATAGAAAGAAAGAAAGAGAAAGTAATTTTCTTGTGTGTACGTATTGCTTGGATTATAGATTTGTTTCTCTTGTAGTTTTCGGTTCTTACAAGCACATCAAAACCAAGGATACGCCCCTGGCAGCAAATGTGAGAGAAAGAAGGATTTGTTACTCACCAGTCGGTGAAATGAATTCAGCATTTCTCTTGGCGCCAACCTCAAACTTCACCTTGCACATGCGCAAGTAGGCATCCACAGCTAAGCAGTTGGCGTGGTCATACAGGAGCAGCTGGGACCTTCCCCTTGGTTGGATGAGCTTTACACCCACCGGCAAAATGTCGGGATCTGCAAAATACAAGCACTGTCATATAATCCAGGAATTTATGCACCCACACACCCCTAACATCTCAATTTTTTTTCAAGGTCCTTCAAATGCTTGACAGAAGTCCAGTTTATAGTCACTTTGGCGCTAAATTCAAATGTTTAGCCCCCGCCCACCTTAATTGACCATGCACATTTCTAAAATGTAAAATTCTGGATAACGTCGTAATACAATTCTTGATCATCAGTGGTGCAGGAAAGTGTTTCATTGTTGGCACAGGGATGTTACAAAGTGTAACAAAATTTGCATAACTTTATGCTACCAATAAAAATAGCAATATTTACAAAATATTTGAGTTTTTCAGAAGTTTTATGGCTATTTTCAAGATAATTTTAAACAGGTTTTAAAAAGAAGCAATTCAGGAACAGTACACCTCACTATATCATCTTGCACTATACTCTGTCCCGTCAACCTCTGGAGCAAGCGAACGAAAACAAGTCTCTCCACAAGCAGTGTCGCGAGACGGCTCCACCAATGAGCACGTGAGAGGGAATGGGATTGCGTGGAGGGGAGGGAGCGCCGCAGTTACCAGCCTTCGCAGCAACGTGTACTGCTTCGCCCTGCCCACTCGATTCCTCCCCTTCTCTGCCGCTATGCGCGGCCTTGCTCCAGAGATACCCGGGACAGAGTATAACTTAGAACGTTTTTACTTCCTTATAAAACATTGCAAAGTGAGCTATAACTAGTACCACAATGCAGTATAATAGGTTTACGGTGGTTGAAATTCTTTGAGAAAGAAAGAAAATGTTCGTAGACAATAAACTTTTGCTGTTAACTATTAGAAACGAGGTTCTTTCAACTCTAGCATGTTGCGTCAGGATCAAAGGATTTAATAGCTAATTTACCCCGTCCTTCAAAAATTGGGGTACAATGTACCCTTGCATTAACCCCCCCCCCCCCCCCCGTTCCTGCGCCACTGTTAGTTACGACCTTAATGGCGGAAAACGATAATATGTGGAGTCCCTACCCTATTCACACACACCCAAAACGTTTTCACAAGACCAACTAAAATTCCTACAAATGCTTTATTTATGGCTTTTTTTATGTTAAATTGACCATAGGACCTCCTAAAATCGTCCTTACATCTCCTGAAAATGCAAATTCTGGATAAACCCTTACACTGTCTATATGCCGTCAGCACGATGCAAAATACACGCTCAGCAGATCTCATGTTGTTGAACCTGTCTATTACTATTCTAACAAATATTACGATAATAATTTTATTTTTGTATTTAAGGAAATATCAAGATCAAGACTTATCATGGTGGTTTATGTTGTTTCGAAGTTTCGACAACTTTGTTGCCCTGCCTTAGGAAATAACATCCCTCAGAATTCAAAGGCAATCTACCTGGGTATTGGGTATACTACTCGATGAGGGCCTCACACTTAAAGCACGGCACTTACAACCAAAAATAGACTAATGATGTTTAACGTTCTACTAAGAACAATGTTAACTTATGCGTCCGTTGTGTGGCATCACAGTGCCCCAACCTACCAAAGGCCACTAAAAAGTATCCAGATCAAGGCTCTGGCGCAGATCGATACATATCTGATATTCAAATAAGAGAAGCATTAGACCAAGAAGCGCTATTTGAATTCTTGCAACGCAAAACGTTGAAATTCTGGGCACAACAACTAGGCACGTATCTAGAAATATGTTTCGGGGGAGGGGTCCGAACCAAATGTCTCAGGAATAATAATAATAATAATAAAAATATTTAAATTCAAATAATTATATTAAATCAAATTAATAATAATTACAAAACATAAATTAATATTATATTATTATTACACGATTAGGTAAAAAGACCGTATAATAATAGAGATACAGTATAACAGCGCATATTAATTGCGTAGCTAACCTGTAATTAAGTTAAGATCGGAATAATTTATATAAAAACAAGTGCCCTGGCAATGAAATTAATGTCAAATAAAATAATAATTGAATACTTATCGAATAACAAAAATTATGTTGAATGTAGTTGGAGAAAAGTAAGTTTCTGATTAAAATTTTATGCACATTATTTTGAGTAATAGTGTACATAAATCACCTTTGTAATGTCATTCAAAGTCGTATGATCCCAATATAATCCTTGCCTTCTAAAAAGTTCAGAGGAAATTAATAACCATCGATTATGCAACAAATGCTAATATTTTCATCACTTAATTTTAGTGCTTGGTAAATTTTTCGGGGGGTCCGGACTTCTGGATCCCCCTAACTGCGTCATTCGTGTTCCTTCAAACCCCTATAATACCAATATAATACTTGTCTTCCAATAAGTTCAGAGGAAATTATACAACAAATGCTAAACGAGTATGTTTTCATTATTTAATTTTCGTACTTAATAAGTCTTTCGGGTGGACGGGGAAGGGGGGGGGGGTTCGGACCCCCTAAATACGTCCATCGTGTCCCTCAAAGTCCTATGATCCTATTATAATCCTTGTCTTCCAGTAAGTTCAGAGGAAATTATACCTACATCAATGCTAAACGAATATATTTTCATTATTTAATATTAATACTTGATAAATCTTTCGGGGGAGTCCCGACCCCTTGGGCCCCCCAAAATACGTCCTTGACAACAACCTCACCACCATAATCCGACAATAAATATCATAGAAGAACGAGAGCCAAGAAGACGCATTCACAAAATGCCTAGACTTAAGAAACAAATGCCAGTTTATAATGTAATCTAATGAAAAGGAAAATGAAGCAGTGTTATGTTTGGAAAGTACTTGGATGGGTGACAGTCATGGACGTCCGGAAGGGGGGGGGGGGCAAGGGGGGGGGGGGTCGTGCCCCCCCCTGGAAAATGAAAGTCAACAAAAAATTATGTATTTCACACACATAATTTCATTTTAGCCACAATAATATGTGTTAATTATTGCATGAACACCATAAATTCAAATTTAAGCAATGTTTTTTTAGGGAACAACACTATTTTTGGGGAAAATGTGCCTTGTTTGCCCCCCTGGAAAAAATACCTTCCTTGCCCCTCCCTGGAAAAAATCCTGCGGACGTCCATGGTGACAGTCTACTCTACCGAATCAAAACATTTCAATTACTGTTAATTAAAAGTTTACTACATAGAACTAGTCATGTTTGCAGTAAATTAAATTAGGACTATTGCTCCTAGTACCTGGTCCTAAGGCAATACGTGGCAATATAAATATAACCATACATGTTTCAAGATTCCCATAGCCAAGTAACACAGCAGCCGTGGGAACACGAATGAATATAAGAGACAAAAATGAGAATTGCAACCAAGTCATGAATACGGAGAAACTAGTACTCACTTTATCCGCGAAACTGCTTTTCTTCTTCCTTGTTCTATTAATTTCAGTGGCCACTGCCACCATCCTCGTTGGAACTTGTTGTACTGTTGCTTGACCAAGTTCCAACGAGGAGTATTGACAGTTTCGCGGATAAAGTGAGTACTGGTTTCTCCGTATTTATCTACTACCGCGTCTCTCTTCTCCTAATTATCAATCAAGTCATGAAGATAAGGACACAATACGAACTGGAAGGCAGGAAATATTGAAATGAACCAAACTTTATACAACTCGCAACAATCCACAATTATTATTTACAAAGCATATAATTCAATCTATGTTTACCACCTACTAACTTACTTTCTTTTTATGTTTGACATAGAACATATGATTATTTAGGGCAAAAAAAGGAAGAAACAAAAATCTCAACGTGAAAAACACGTAAAAAGTGTTCATCGAATTGGAAACGCTACTGCAAGGTTGAGAGTTTGCAATACTGAAACAAAAGAGTAGCGTTAACTTGTTGCTATGCCAACAGGCAGGTGTGACGCTAATCGAAATCATTAGCTTTGGTCCGTGTGTTGGGGTTAACACGAACGGGTGTTAATGCTGGCTTCTTCCGATACACTTTAGTTTGTTTTAAGCATTAATTAAAAGTGTGCTGTAGAAATGCCACAGGAACTAGATGCTAATAAGAAGGCAAGTAAAGATCAAAAAAATAAAAACAGCATCGATGATGATCATTTCTTTCAGACTGAGGGGTCATTAGCCGACGATGAGGAACTCGACATTAAGGTAGGTGTGGATGACGTTTAATAGTAGACATATAAGAATATCAGAACTTGATTTTAAGCAAGGCTATGTATTTAAATATATTTGAATGATTAAATATTTAAATATTCCACTATGGGTCATATCGATGATCTGAAACTTAGATCGTTCTCTTTTAGTAGGATATATTCAATATTCGAATTGAAGGGCAGAATTCTCCCCCCCCCCCACCCCCGCGGCGGCGGCAGAATTAACCATCTAGGGGTACTGATAGGGTGCGGAATGAAATTTAGGGGGTGCGATGTTGAAAATAGCTAAAGGAAAAATGAAACATGCATGTATGCTTCAGCCACAACAAATAACAAACAACTTTTAGTAGACTTTTACGAAAATATGCCAGTGACTTGATTCATATTTGCTTGCTTGCTATGACCACAACATGTACAGTCACGGACAGTTCTGGATTGTAACGACCCCATTGATTTAAGTGGAATCGTTACAACCCAGAACTGTTCGTGACTGTACAAACAAGTAAATGTGGCTTCCCTTTCATAATAGTATCAATGGATTGTCTGTAGTATATAATGATAGTCTTCTCTCTTCATTACTTAATAGCGTATTATACGCTCATATGAGGACATGGTTTTCGAAAGCCATAATGTAAATGATACAGGAAAAAAAACCTGATTTTGTTGAATTAACAAAATACGTTTGGTTAAGCCATTTTGTAACTGTAAACAAAAAATAGTACCATTTACTACAGTTGGTAATTTTGAATAAATGTGCACGATTACTAAAGAACATTTAGTACTGGTGAATAATAATCATTTGTTCGCCGTCTGTATTTAAACAGATGTTTGGTTTTTGGTTATTCCATCCAAACTTTTTCCTCTGTGAAAAGTTAACAGTTTTTTCGGCGAAAAAATAGCTTTTGAACAGGGAATGCTTAAGGGGTCGCGGAAGAAAACCCCTCTGGTGCCACCTCTGCCCTCCCCCTCTTTTCTAGATTTTACTTGACAGGCACGTTTTCTAATTCCGTTCCCAACCACGCTAAGAAAATGTCCTTGCCTTTGTGAATAGAGAAACTACCATAATTATTTTATTATTCGTATATAATTAGAGCTTAATTTTAAGTAGGAAAGTTATAATTACGTACTGGTATTTCAAATCTTCGATATTGTATTCTTTTAAATGTTTTTTGAGTAAGTATTTATTTTCAATAAAAATAAAGGGCGGCGTTTAATAAAAACAAATTTCAGAAAAATATAAACAAATCTCTCATCTTTGCATTTTGTTCAATTCTAATACTCGATAAAATATACAAAGTTCCAAATAATTATGACCTTACGTATAACATTATAACGTCGTCTCCATCCTTTAAAAAAAAAGAATGACACACGTTCCCTACTGAGATGAAGTAATTCAATTGTATGATTATAAACAAGAGAATAAAATGTACTTCTAGATATGTATTTTTTAAATAATTTGTACGTTGCTTTGAATTATTTTACGCCAGTTACGTTTCTTTCAGGTAATCACAATTCAAATAAAGGAAAATGAGAAGAGAATTAAAATCATGAAAATTTAATGGTATTGATATTACATATTGTCCCTGGCACATGTGAAGCATTTGCGGTTTTCTGGATCGAGTTAGAAAATATGAAGACACAGGCGGGATTTTAATTATTTCATTATTGTTTCAAAAATCAATTTAAGATGACGTAGATACTCGTGATTTGCCCCCATTTTTTACATATTTTTTTAAAAAAATACATTACTACTAGGAATGGTATCGAGACGAGACGAGACTTAGCAATGTCTCGGTCTCGTCTCAAGTTGTGAATGTCGTTCTTCTTCTCGTCTCAGTCTCTAAGGGCAATTCTCGGTCTCGTCTCGAAATACATATAAGTAAGCATACTGCGTGTCATTGCACAAACTTTCACAGGTCACTGAGGTAAAGAACTTTTTTCTTACGTCCAGTCCCGATTTGCCTAAATTCGACATAAAACAACTACATTTTCAATAACTATTGTTTTCATTTTTTTTCTTTTTCTTTCAGTCACTCAGTACTACTTCAGAAGTGCCAGATGATATATATTTCCCAGAAGAGCTTAACAGATATTTCCGAGAACAAATCAGGGTATGTAAACTAAGGCGATATTAACATAAAATCAGTGTTCGAATTAAAATGTGAAGGTGGGCAATTCAGAGAGGGAAATTTACATATTTAATGCATTTTATTGCCAAAAGTTACGTCGTAGTATTTGTATGGGAATAATAAAAGTTATAAAATTTTGCCCACTTCAATACAGGAAAATCTCTGAAAGTTATGTGGAAATTTTAGTCGAAATGCTTATGTTTTGTAAATTTTCACATACAAATGCCATATTTGAAATGTTTAAACTCTCTCACTATGAACCAGCTATTCTTTGGAGAAATCGTCGAGTTCTTATCTGGTTTTAACATTTTTGCACACTTTCTTTCGAGTCTTCCCTCCCCCTCCTCCTTGGTTATTCTGCTCGAATACTAATTAACTGAAATTTATTTATGTCATTTACTATCATACTATCATAATAAAATAAAACGATGGCTCTTCGAAACATTGTGTGTACTGTTTGTATGATACTTGTAGCGTACGGTAGTGAGGTTTCCATATTGCCTAAAAGTTTAAGTACCTTTAACTAAGCAAGTTTTTCAGGCAGTGGCGTGCTCAGAATTTCGTAAGGGTGTGGGGAATATGACCGTTATGGGGATATGTCTTGTTTTGTAGTAGTCAACCCTATTTTGCAACTTTTTTTTTAGGAATGTTGGACATAGAAGGTTTTAACCCCCACCATCCCCCTTTGGGTACGACACTCTCCTAGGAGTCATAAATAGGTATGCATTTATTTCAATATCGTCGGAATGGGCACTGCTACTGAAAAAGCAAAACATAGGACAAGAGAGTATGAACATCTCTCCGTGTTGCAAGTGGAAGCTGTTTTTAAAGTTGGTTATTAAGCTAGATACGATCTGTAAAAGATATGATAGATAACTATTTATTTAGATTGGATTGGATTGATTTGTAGTTTTAAGTCCACTTTATGCACAGTAAGGCTAAGTGGGACTGGACCTACAGTTTAAAGTGGAATCCGAACCACTATGTGCCTCCACCGGGAATCGAACCCGGGACCCCTTGATTACAAGGCGACGACGCTACCTATTTATTTAGAGATTCCCATGTATTCCTTGTGGACAAACAACTTCAACTTGAAATTACGGATAATCAAATGGAAGTTTCGACTTTTCCTAACACAAGCATAATCTCAAACCTGTCCTATTCCCGCTGATGTGTTTTTCTACACCATCGGAAGTTTGATATTCCGAAGAAAACAAGTAAAACAATACTCCCATAAGCGTAATGTTATAAGTTTTCTCCCCAGCCCACAACCATCCAGAGCACAAACCTCTCTTTTCGCAGCTTGCCGCGGGGAGGGGATGTTTCGGGTTATTGCGACTGGCTGGACGTAGGGCCTGTATTTTAAAAGTAACTTCTCTTTGTCTTGCAGAATTTAACCAATGAAAACGGCTGCCTTAGGCGTTATCTTGAAGAGAAAGAAGAAGAGTTGAGAAAATGTACACAAAATGCAGACGCCATGCGAGTTCGTAGCATGGTGGGTCGCGCATCGGATCTGGCCGCGAGCAAAATTGTGGAGCTGACCAAGAAAATACGCCATCTGACGGCAGAGGTCGAAAGCGAACGCTACAAGACCAAGGTTCTCGAGAAAAAGCTGACAGACTCGGAAGAAAAGGATAACGAAGAGGCAGTTCCGCAAACGCCGGAAAAGGAATCGGCAAATACCGAGAATAAAAATCCGGAACTGGAAATAAGAAATTTAGGTGAAAAACTGTCTTCGGCTAACAGGAAACTGTTCGATAGCCGGAATGAGTGTCAGAAACTGAAGCAGGAGTTAAAGGTTGCGCAGAAGGTAAGTCATTTCAAAAGCAAGAGTGACTATTGTATTTTTCCTCACTTTACGTCGCTTTTCTGTAACTTTATGGCTAACCGTGACGATGAATGCTGATTGAATGAAATTGATGAAGGAACACTTGCAAGAAAAAAAACAGGTTCGAACCTGAATCCATCGGCGGTGAAACTGTAAGCCGACCACTGTGGCGGCTAATATTCTGCATTGTACATATTTGTATTTATGAAAGCATATCCAATATCCGATAGCAGGAGTTTTTCCAAGGGGAACAAACCAAGACATTTTTTGCAATGCTGTCAGCTTGAATGAGTTCGAAATTCTAGTGTTCCTGCAATGAACCTGTTATCAGTTCCTTGTAACAACTATCATTGAAATTAAATTACTGTGTGAAATCAGGGAGGTTGGTTGCGTCATCATATCCTCCTTTGGCCAAACATTTCTAAAAAGAGCGATAGAGACTCAACCGCGGGAAAAGATGGCAAAGTACAGGACCGACTACTAAAAAAGGATTTACTCCCGTTTTGCCAAATGCCCCAGAGACAAATATCTCACCCAAGCAAAATTTTCTGCAAGAAGAAAATTCCCATCTCGCCGAATATTTGGAAGGGAGGAAATTTTCCCTCCGCTGGGAAATTTCAGGCACTGAAGTGGAAGATAATTTCAAGGAAGTCAGAAACTCATTGTACACTTCTGTTCACATAAAGTGGCACACTCGTTTGAGTTCTTTCTTTCCGCTATATTCCCCGTACGATATTCAAGTGCATACTACTCCATATTTGTAAGTTACTCAAAAAAAAAAAAACCCTACTGAACCTATTGTGCCCTGGGACTTCAAACCACAGAGAAAACTCAGTAAATGGAGGATACATCATACATGAAATGTGTTTAAAAAATAACTAAACATCACCTTTTATTAAAATTGTAGTACATCTTCACGCAAAGCATCCGTAGTCTTAGAAATGTATTGGTTCCAATTTTCAGTTCTCAAATCAAGAAAAATCTTCTGAATTTTTAAGACAAAGATTGTGCTCCCATCAGCAGTGGCGGCAAGGAGGGCAGTTGCCCCCCCTTTTTTGCCACTTTTGCCCCCGCACTATGCTAATCCTTATCTAACAAGGGAAAGTTAACTGCCCTTGTCCCCACCAAGTTTTGACACCTTGACCCCCTAGTTTTGGAGCCCAATCGCCGCCACTGCCCATCAGTATTGCGTTGTATAGTAAACAAGTTAGTAAAAAAATACATATCATAAGAGGGCATGTCATATAGCATCTATGACAGGTAAGTGTGTGTGCGGCATGTCTGTATTCCCCGGGTCCAGATCAACAATCAGTGGCGCCAACTTATATGGGCTTGTGGTGGGGCTCGAATCCACCCAATAATTTGCCAGATATCACATTTTGTTTTAGAAATAAACTCCCTGCGCTTAAGAAAACAAAATATTTCATCATTATACATTTAAATAATTCTCACAACTTAATTACTTACTGAGTGTTATCAAAAAATTTCATAATTTGTTGCATCTCCAATATGATATTTTTCAGTGTCCTATATTATTTACCCTATCCGTGGTCACATCGTTATTAGGAAAGCAAGGGAGGGTAAGGGTTTATAACCAGGATGAGGATCCATAGGCACTAAAAACTCTCAAAATAGGCAGGCAAGAAAGCACAGAAAAATACAAAACAGGCTATAAAAGTAATGAACGTGGATAGATTTTTAAAATTATTTTCCAAGATTTGGTACTCAAAAAACAGGTCTCTTCGAAATAGACACTTATGACTAATATAGGCAAAAGCGACCACGATAAAATTCATGTATTTCTCTTGGAAATGGCCTGAAACTATTTTTAAACGTACAAGCCTACGTTTTCTGGCCAAGGAACAAAAAATGGCATTTTAGGGCAAATCCCCAACCTACTTTTGGCATATATGATTGCATAAAAATATAGAACATATCTCCGAGTTCAGCCTACCGAATGTTTTTCAAAAGTTAGAGTTACTGACAACAGTGATATAATAGAGCATCTTGTTCATGCCGTGGAAGTTATGTTAAGGTTGTGATTATACGTAAGCTTATTTTGAATGTTGGAAACACCCTTCGTGATATTTTGATGTCTGTAAGACCCAGCAACAGCAGCGCCGCCAACGAGAAAGGCAGACACTTTGTACAACACGGAAGTTTCCAAAGTACGATGAGAACATAAAATTCCACAGCATTCGGCAGTAGCGTAAAACACAATTTCTATGGATTTCTGTGATCATTGTGGTGAATAAAATACTCAATACTGTCTTCCATGACAAACTTCCTGACATATCTGCTAAATCTCAAATTCCCAAACATGTATTTTCCCATTACATATATAAATTTTTTTCTTAGCCAGCATCTCAACAAGTTTCCAATTATAATAATTCAAAATTGGGTATATTTGAAAAATGTTCAAATACATTTAAAAGCAAGCGCGCTCATAACAAAAAAAGAAAGCGAATAACTGAATTTTATTACAATAAAATAAATTTGATTACTTTATCATCCTTCTGGCTTTGCGGCACGTCGATTGAGGACCACGTACCTAAAGCTTCAGATTCCATAACAATAGAATATTGAATAGAAACATGAGATCGGCGAAATTAGCTCGAGGTAATATGTAGCCTATATAGTTACACATATCTTGGTACGCTCTATTTATGTTATCATAGCGATTCCAGTTTGGAAGCAATTGATATCATTGTGATTTACAGTTCTAGAACTTTAATCTCCGTGGCTGCTACCAATTATGCTTACAGTTATTACTAACCATATCGTCCCATGATCGAACCTTCTACTGATGCAAGTGTTGAGCATTGGGATGGCTTAGATTCGAGCTCGTGACTTGATACAGCATGCAATGCAGATATTGATGCCATACTGTTGGTTGTTGGTGTATTTTTGTATGCCGGTAATCGGCCATTCCTTTCATCTTACATATTATCCCATTTTACAATTACTTTTTGTCGGTCGAGTAGGATGAATGAAGCCAACTTGAATGATTTAACAGTGTTAAATAAATGCTTTGCAACAGGCAACAACTTATACACGTGTGCTGATGTAACAAAGGGAAAATTCGTTAGTGTTTTATTACCTTTATTTTTTTCGTATTTTGTCATCTACAAACCTAGGTTCAATTTTGTCACATTTTATCCAAGCCCTTTTTGAACTGAACTTGTAAATCCCACACTATACCTGCCGCGATGAAGTTTCTTTTACAATAACACACAAATATACATTCATTTATGTACACTTTTCCTAAAATAGGTTATAAATGCTAGCTCCAAATGTAAAATTCACACAGACAGTTGAGAGATTTGTAAAGATGTATTTATTAAGGTTAAGCCAAAACCTACAGAAGTACGTTCATTGGTTGTTACAAAGATGTCACACTGCCTATCCTGACATCATCATAAACTCTTCTATTTGATTTGCACGTGGTCACAAAACAAGAAGTGCCAGAGCGAAGGGTAACAAGAGAGACGTCCGACACCCCCCAGTAGCTTCCCAACCCTTCATTTTGCAGGTTTTGGAATTTCTCAATCGATAAATCTAACAATTTGTACATAAAAATCGATCAATTCACCTTTCCATGTATCCGACTTAATTTCTTCTTTAGAACAGTTGAGTCAAAAAGTGGGGGGGGGGAGGGGTAACCACACATGGCGTCCGCAGTGAGGGGCGAATGGACAATTCCTTACCCTGATTTCAAATTTTAAATTCATAGCCAGGGCTCGGAAGTTAATGGGCTTCACATTACCTCAAATATTAATAATATTTATTTGTTATGACGGTCAAACTACTGAATAAATTTTATATATACAACCTACCCCAGCCAGAAATTTCTGGCCTGAGAAGAAACGTTACCTTCTCTTCAGGCACGTAGTCAAGGGGAGGGCTCGGAGGGGGTGAAGCTCCCCCTCCCGAAATTCTACAAATATCTAATTTAAATAGTGCATAGTGATAATTAATTTTACTCCTTTAGCAGGATTAAATATCTTGTATAATAAGTTGTAATATACTGAGAAATTCATCTTCAGGGTTTCCACTCCCGAACATTTTTGCGTTTAGATGACAGCTGCTGATAAGAGGTCAGCCCCCTCCGAAATAAAATCCTGGCTACAGGCCGGCTTCTCTTGATGAAAAGCGATTCTTGCCGCTCCATCAAAAAATTTCTTAACATGCTCTTGGTGTTTACGTCACATATTCTACCTGGGAACTGTAGTATTTCTCAACCACCGGGCCTCGGCCCGATAATGGGTCCGTTCATCAATTATTCTGGGTCACGAGAGGTTCCCCTGAAACAGTTTTCTCCAACCACCATCACTAAAATCAAATTAATAATATAGTTATCGGTTTTCCTGGTATAATATTAGTCAACAATTTTCCAATTGGTATTAATTGGAATCATTTGGTGTTCAAAATGCAAAATCGGCACTTATCAAATTAACTTAATGATGTTGGTCTGAGGAAACTACACGATTTCATTAGATCTAGTGGTTGGAAAGTAATTAATTTGTTAAAACTAATTTTATATTTGTCAGCAAGACACACTTTAGATGTAACCGATTTATTTATTTCTCAGATCATACGAGATTATGCAAAAATGTGGCGCCATAGGACAACTCCGTTATTAGTGCAAATAGAAAATGGAAAGAGGGGAAATTTGTTGGAAACAATGGCGGCGATTAGGGCGGCATTTCCCCCCGCACTATTACCCAGTTTTTGTCACCCAAACGCCGCTACTGGTTGGAAATGTGTTTTTCAATAAAATGTGCTTCAACTTTCAACATTGGCACTGTTGAGGCGGCTGTACACTGAAACGAGCCTCAATAGGTGCGTTTCACCAACGTCACAAACTGTTTCATTGTGAGATCGAGCAGCCATGATTGAGATCGGTTCTTGTAAACATGTGGAATTCAAGCGGACGGGCGGAAGATTTCAATCTTGTTTAAGATGGTGTCGTGCAGTATTCGGTTTTTTAAACAGAAACTCACGTTTATCCTCCATTTTTTTCGAGATAGAACAGAAGGTGCGCTTCACGGCACGGGACTCGATAATTGTTGATCAGAAGATACCGCGTCGTCTGGTTGGCGAAAATAAATCGTGCCAACATTAATGAACAAAGCAAACATTATAGAGGGTGCAGTGAACATTTCCTCTCAGGCAAGTTCATATGCCACCTTTCTTTGTGACTTTTAGTATAAATGGATCCAACTGGTGTGCTCAATCATACTTGTATTAGTGTTTCCTTGTTTGTTTGTTTTGTAGAAAGCTGCTGATACTTCCGATAAGTTTGACGATGAAAATGATAATATTCCAAGTTTAATTCATTTTGATAATTGTACTTGATTATTTATTATATTTCGTTCGTTAACACAAACTGTTTTTTATTAGTTATTCGATGGTGCCTGTAGTAGGCTTTGTGTACTGTCAGGAAAATAAAACTATGCTATCAAAGTACTATGCCAAATTGATTGATTTGATTTATTTTACTTCGCTTTTATGCCAGTTTTGGCTAATCGTGAAGACGAGGCTGAGTGATGATATGTTGAAACTGATAAAGCGAAACTTACAAAGAACACCCATGCTCAGGCTGGGATTCGAACCCGGGACCCCTGGCATCGAAGCACGCGCTGTGTTAACCACTCTGCCACGGAGGCCGGTATATCCCAACTTGTTAAAGCAAGGAGTGAAATTACTGTTTTCGAGCACCTCAACATTTTAAATTACAGCTTGAACAAACCTTAAAATGAAACAGACGGTAATGGCGGAGGCTTGGAATTTACAGTTAATCTGTAGTACTGGATAAATATTTTAAGCGGAATCCTAACTACTAATAAATACGAAAACAAATTGATTCCAGGTAGCTGGGTCAAGTAAAAAAAACACACGTTAACTACTTGGCCAAAGGTTTAGGACCCTTTTCATTTCGTTATTGTCCAGTTCATATGGATCTAGCTACACCGCTAAACTTCGCTTTTTCTCCACATCTTTCTCTATCGACTGTGCAGAGTTTGAACATATGAAAAATCACCACCATTTCCAAATGTCACGACATTGTTATTAATTTTATGCAATGTTACCGACATTTTACACAGTAATAACAAACGTGCAGTTGGCTCAGGTGTAACGAACGCTACGTGGTGGGTATTTCCTTGCAGACGACAAACGGCTTGGCTGCGAACATGGCGGCGGTGCGAATCCTGACGTCACATGAAACCCACCTATAAGAACGGAAGGTGCCTTGTTGCCACATACATCCTCCTTAAAGCGGGCATTTACTTTATCGCACTTTACCATACTGTAGTAGGTAAATTAAAAACTGGATGAGGATAATTAGAAGTGTGAACATGTGACTTGTGCAGCCACACCCCATAGAAAAGACAAAACACTCAAATGAAATTTGACTACATTACACAATGTACACTGTGTTGTGTGGAAACCCTTAAACCCTGCGACTGGCAATATGCAACCCAAGTAACCAAAAGTGGTTGGCCCAATGCTGGGCCAACCATACTAAAAATGGATGGCCACATACCATTGGCCAACGGTGATATTGCCCATGGTTCCAACAATGGGTCAACAGTTAATTTTTACATTGGCCCAATGTACTGCAAACTGAAATATACATAGTATTGTGAGGTCAAATATAACCTTTAGTACAAATTGTGTAAAATAAAAATTTTTACAACACTTTCTCGTTCATACGGTATCATTGTGTTCAAGGTACCTTCACATGGTATCACAAAATACTTCTAGCTATAGTTTACTTAGTTTTACACATTTTATGGAATTGAGTCTGCGCATAGTATTGTTTAAAAATATCTATATATAATGAACCACTTTCACAAAAATACCTGGAACAATGTTCTTGTTCTGCATCTGCTACAGCTATACAGACAAGCCATCAGTGGCGGCTCATGGGGTCTGCAAGGGGTAGGGCACATTCAAAATATAGGTTATATCTTAGAACTAATGGAAGTCATACCAGCGGCATGTAATACAGTGCGTCCATTTCGATCTGCAGCCGAGAGATCGGGAGAAACGTGGCGGGCGGCGCTGACGGAGATGCCGACATTTGAGGCCTGTAATGCCCGCTTATTTTTGTGGACATCTTGCAAAACGAGCACTAACCTGTGTTATAACACGCAAAAGTTCTTCTGTAATTCTTCCAAGTTCCACCCTTATATACACACAAATAAATACGCTTTAGAAATTATATTAAGAGCCACAGATAATACTCTGTAAAACATTTTAATCATAGTTTTGACCAGTAACGTCCTGCTTAAGTTTATATCCTTGAAAGAGTTTTGTGTCGATGGGGATCGTTTGGAGGTTTCGAATGTGCAACACTGTATCAAGATTACGCTGCAGACGAACCGTTAAAAGCTAATGGTGTTCGTGAGCTTCCTTGCAATCCGAAATCTCCTAGCTCAAGTATTTTGTTCCTTCGCGACTACAGAGCTGTGAATATAGTGCAGGCAGATGTAAACCAAGAGCGTGTTAATTTCGTACTGTGCGTAAGAGTGTTATTCTTGGTTACTTGCCGTTACTTGTTTGTGTTATTGCAGTGTGTATGTGTGTTGTGTCAGTCAGACGATTGGAATGCCAGCCGCAAGGTTCACGTTAGAACAAAGAATTTTTATGTATGACACTTACGTGAAAACAGACTCGTGTCGAGACGTGTGTAGGCAATTTGTACAGAAATTCCCAGGCGTTTCACCTCCACATAGAGATACGGTTAGACGTCTTGTCCTTAAATTACGAGAAACTGGATCGTTAAATTTTAAAACACCTAAGCAAAAGCGACAGATTCTAACCGAAGCAAAACTCGATGAAATTGGTGCAGCGTTAGAACGTTCTCCAAACAAACCTCTACGCCGTGTTTCACAGGAGATGGGCGTGTCAAAATCATCAGCACATACAGCCACTAAGCTACTAAAATTAAAACCGTACAGAGTTTCTATAGTGCAAGAATTACGGCCCCCTGACAACGTAAGTAGAGTAAATTTCTGTAATTGGGTTTTGCAGAATATTGTAGATGGTATTGTTGATCCACAGTTAATAATTTTTTCGGATGAGGCATGGTTTCACTTGCGTGGTCATGTTTGTTCACAGAACAATAGATACTGGAGCACTGAAAATCCCCGAATAATACACGAAGTTCCGTTACACGATGCAAAAATTGGAGTGTGGTGTGCTGTAAGTGCCAAAAGAATAATAGGACCTATATTTTTTTGAAGACACAATAAATTCAGAGAGGTACCGCACACAAATACTCGCGCCGTTTTTTCAGTTGTTATCAGATAATGAGAGACAATATGGGTATTTTCAACAAGATTCGGCCACAGCCCATACCGCCGCTGATTCTTTGGACGCTATAAGGGAGGTGTTTGATGACAGAATAATTTCAAGAGGTTTATGGCCTTCACGTTCGCCAGATCTTACCGTATGTGACTATTATTTGTGGGGAACCTTGAAAAATAGAGTCTACCGAAATAACCCTCATAGCATCGACGAACTAAAAGACAATATAAGGGCAGAACTAGGAAGAATTACGGAAGAAGAACTTTTGCGTGTGAATCAAAATTTCATCAAACGATGCCAGGAATGTGTGAATGTAGGTGGACATCACTTTGAACAACTCTTATAACACAGGTTAGTGCTAGTTTTGCAATATTTATATAAATGTCTGCATATGTCCATAAAAATATGCGGGCATTACAGGCGGCAAATGTCGGCACCTCCGTCAGCGCCGCCCGCCACGTTTCTCCCGATCTCTCGGCTGCAGATCGAAATGGACGCACGGTATATATCAAATTAAAAATATGTAATACTTTAGAAAAGTTTGCCTTGTTATTTCATTTCTTGTATATCACAAAAGAAAAGGGGAATTAGCTATTTTTTTTGTTGTATATTCTGCTCTGTTTTTATCCTTGAACACTTGATTTAGGCAGAGGTGTGGTTTTGGCGGACCTAATTCTTTTGATTCATTTCGCGTTATTTTCAAGCGCACGGTAACACGTCAGTAAAGAACTCATAACACTAGTTTATGAAAACTTTTCAAAGCACATCGAACGCAAACCTCGACAAGACTTCCCCACCTCCTTCTTTCAAAGTTCCTTTTATTCGGCAAATGGACCGAGCCACCATCTAGCGGGAAACCTAAAAACAACCCCCAAGTGTGGGTCCTGGGTCTCAGCGATATTGTGACCATTTGCAATGAAAACACCCATAAACCCCCGGACCTCCCCCACAGCTCAGAATGTAGGGATGATGTTAAAGCAGCGAGGCAGGAAGTCCACAGCCAGGATGTGACTGACCGTTGCTATGTTGCAAAGTTTTATCCAACCCACTGTAGCCATCTTCGCTCCGATACAGAGTGCATGTGGCAAAGCAAATAAAATACATGTGTTTCAAACAAGCGAAAATTGTTATAATTGTAGTTCTTTTTAGATACATAAAGGATGGAGGGGTATGTGACCATGTGACCTAAGGGTAGAACCATGCCTGCAAGCCATAACCAATTGCCAACACAGAAATACCTTTCATCCATGGTGGCTGACATAGGTGTGGTGAAGGACTACAAGCTACGGATAACTTCTATGTTCATTAACAAAATATTATATTTTCAGATGTGCTGCAATTGAAATATTATCATCTAGAATTTACATCATACTCTTCAGTATGGTCTTAACAGAAAATAGTAGTTTTTAAAACTGATTTTGACTCACTTTTCAATTGTTGGGCAAGCGATGGCAACAACTGTTGGCCCAATGTAAGACCAACTTCAACCAACGTAAACCAAACCATTCCCACATAAAACATGTAATTTGCCCAATGGTTCTGGTTACGTGGGAGGTGTGTCTAATTCAGTACCATAGGGCGAGGAGCAGTTCATGCTTGTGTGTGTGTTTTATGGGGGTCACATGTTCACCATTTTCTACTTTTCCTCTATTATTGTCATGAATTCTAAATTTGCTTAGTATACATCTACATTACTGTAGATCAATTTAGCTACATTGGTTGTTAAATCTACCCACCAGCTTGCTTCTGGTATATCTGCCATAAGAAATGCTTCACATTTAAACAGCATGTTAGACAGGGGGGAGTGATTTTAAGCATTTTGCATGGGGATTGGGTTTATGAAGTAGCAGCAGTCAGAGAAGATGAAGACAAAACTGAGCCTTTTGTACTTTTAAGAAATATTTTAGCATTTAGGACCCTCTGTATCTTTATTAGTCTGTCACATTAGTACAGATATTTAAATTGAATTACAAATGAAACAAAAAAAAAATATTTGCGAAAATGAGCTTTTCTACACACAGGCAACAATATTTTATCATCAATAGTTCAAATCCGGGAACTTTTCTAACGTTGGAAGCGGCCCCGGCGCCCATCCAGCGTCGAATAACATGGGGGAAACCCTGGGGGGGTAAAGGCAGTCAGGGGCGTGATGCTGATCACATCACCCCCACTCACGACCGGATCCAGAAAGTGTGGGGCGTTACCCCCACACCCCCTATATGCCTGCATGGCATGGTGCTAAGCACCTTTTTTTATAGTTACTTTAAAAACATATTATTTTCTATCTCTTCGAACAAGCTCATTTATACTTATATTTTTCTTGTCATATTCATCATGCATGATTGGCTTTGTCAATTGTGCAACTGCTATCTACCATCCTAACATAATTTCTTCTTCTTATGTATAAGTTTCATTATTGTAAAATTAGCAAGTTTGATGGATTTAGGGAGTAAAACTGAAGCACAGCAGCTTAAGTAACTTTTGCTTCTTTAGAGTTGCATTTCTGCCACTTTTTGGCTAATTGTGATAATGAAATGAAATTGATGAAAGGGCACTTACAAAGAACTCCCATGCTCAGACTAGGACTCGAACCAAGGGACTTCAGTGGTGAGATGAGACTGAAGTTGACCACTGAATGCATTCTGCCACGGCTTATTTTTCTTGACTAGATTGAAATGAGGCTACCAAGGAATGTTCTCCATCCAGAACAACTATGCACAATGAAAGACAAAAACACACACTCGTTTAAATTTGGAGGGGGCAATAAACAGTTATCTTCCATTTCTCCATTTTACTATCCTCAGCAACATATCTTTGTTTCTAAAAAAAAACAAGCTAAACCTTTTATTTATTCATTGCTATGCATCTATTTCATAGATTTCTTTACATATATGTGCTGTATAGGGATGATCAAATCCAGATAGAATATGACAGTCTTGATATCAGTATTATATATTTAAAGTTCCTTTATACACATGGATTATCCATAGCTTTCGAAGTGGACACCAGAAAATTGTAAATCCAAACATCCATCATCTGGATTTCTTGGTTAACCTCTATTCTGATGTCAATTTGAGAAATAAAATGCCTCTTAAATATAGTCCAATTCATTAAACAGTGTAATAAAGATAAGTTATGTATTCCTTTTTAAGGCATTGGCTAGCGAGATTGGAGAGGGAGTAACAGTACAAGAAATCTTATCAAATCCAGGATCATGGAGAGGTCGATCCCAGCAGATATTCACTCTACAACAAAAAGTGGCAGAGCTTCAAGAAAAGTTAAAGCAGATAAATTCCACCAGAGAAAATTCAGAAGAAAAATCTAAAACCAGCATGTCTACATCAGGTATGTAAATAAAACAGACATTTAATGCTTTGCAACTGCCCATGTTGCTACAATGTTCATTTTGTAAACTTTGATTTTGTAAACAAAAGGGTTGGATAAAAAGTAGTGGCAACACTTGACAAAATTCGTACCAGGCAGAGAAAACACCTGTTACATTGCTTCCCATGTCGACAACCTTCTGCCACACTTGTGGGAGGCATCGTACACCATCAGCGCATCCATCTCTGTTGATTTCCTGCAGTGACCGTACTATGGCATGGACGATGGCTTCTCTTGTATCGGATGCTTCCCGAGAAGTGGTTCTTTCATTTTTGCGAAGAGATCATAATCGTACGAACTCATATCGGGTGAACACGGTGGGTGTTGTAGCACCTCACATTGCCAGTTATGCAGGAGATCTGTCACAGCGTTAGTGGTGTGACATCTTGCATTGTCAAGCAGGTTCTTGGTAGTTCTTGGCAGCAAGTGTCGTCGCTTTCTCCTGATTGCAGGACAAAGATGGTGTTCCAAAAAATTGCAGTAGTGGACTGCATCAACCATCTGCCTGCAGTATGATCCCATGGATGTCATATTCCACAATGAACATCACCTTCACACCACCACCTTGAGTAGAGTGCACTTTCTTTGGACGAGGAGATCCCTGATGCTTCCATTCATTGGATTGCTGCTTCAAGCGCGGTCCATATGTGCTAGTCCAGGTCTCCAAGGAAGTCTTCACCTTCTCTCTGGTAGCATTTAGGCAAGTCCTGTGCAAGTCCACATTTTTTCACCTTGGTCATTTGATGGGGGTATCAAACATACTCTAATTTTGTGGAACCCTAGAATGTCATGCTGAATGTGGAGCACGGTACCTTTGCAGCAAAGTCACATGCAGTCCATCAGGGATCCACCTCCAGCAGGGAAGCAAGGAGCTGAATCGTGTTGTCAGGTTGGGGTTAACCTAAACAGGGGCGATCCTGAATGACATCCATGCCTCACACAGACCCTGACAACAGTCTTGTGCACTGTAGTCATGTACCACTTCAATTTTGATCCACGCACGTTGTGCTTGTTTCATGAACATATTGTTATGATGCTTGCACCCTCCTCCTCTACTTCACGGCACTGGAGTATTTGACTGAATAACACACAGCCATTCCCACTCACCATACTTGCTCGTCTAACCTTCTATTAACAGCTCACAGACTCGTGACTCTCACGTGACAGCAGTGTTGCCACTAATTGTTATCCAGCCCTTGTAAAAACAATGCTTCTTCTGTGGTGTAACTTTTCTATTCTGAATGCTCTGATGGTAAAAACATGCATCATTTTCTTTCTATCATCCATATCGATATTAGAAATCAAGGTTCACAAAACATGCACAACTGTATCAAAGTTAGTTTTACATAGACTTAAGGCTCACATAGGCTATTTGGGACTGGACCTATAGCTAAAAGTGTGAACCGAACCACTGTGCAATGGAGTATTTGATTGTAAGGCGTTACAATTACCACTAAGTCATCAGGGAGGCCCAGCATTACCATGTAAAATAAAGTCATCAAATATTGCATAATACTTACTAGTTTTTAGGGAAAAAAAACTATTTTGGTATTGAAAATTAAATATCAACAACACTAAAATCAACAAACTTTTCTAGCAAATAGCAGGTTACGCTGTTTTCAGAACTTCTCCTCAAGGAATATTTTAAGTTTTCAATTACACTGGATTTATAATATTGCAAAATGTACTGAAATTTGTAGCTAGTCATGCTAAATTTTGACATGGTAGGCGTGAATGAAATTCAAGAAAATAATGAGAGAAAAGATGGACTTCTAAAAATTAGAATGGCAGAATGGATATGGATAAAAGAAATGCCAAATTATGTGCAATGAAACTTTACATATAGATAGAAAGTGAGATTTTTAGTGATTTTTTTTTTTGCACCGCACATGCACACACACGTGTAATGCAGTCCCCATTATCTATTGCAAATTTGCACATGTCCATGTCAGTAACAACTTGTCACTGCTTGTTAACCACCAGCATTTTCTTTCCCATAGGTTCTGACAATAGAATGTCTGTTACTTTGAGGCAAATGGAAAGGGAGAAGAGAGCGGCTCAACAGCAAATGGCTCAGCAGATAGAGGAAATGAAAATGCAGCTGGACGAAAACCGAAAGAAACTGGATGGAAGCAAGCTTCGGTGTAGAACACTTGAAGCCGATGTTTCTAATTTAAAAAGCAGGATTGCCAATTTGCTAGAAAAGGGAAAGCATGATGATGAATACATCAATGTGCTAAATGTAATTCTTTTGATCACATGTGTGGATAATAATGGTAGAACCTTGTCAACATGTCATCCACTGAGAATGCAATTATGTCATCTGTACTTCTTTGTAGCTAATCAGTGGTGATTTATTCGTAGTTTTTGGACTTTTAACCACAGTTATTTTTTAAAGAGATTTACCTACGTTTCGGAGGATGAATCTGCCTCCGTCTTCAGGGTAGCATGTAGTCTTGTTAGATCATATAAATGGTTGCCTTGGAGTTGCCATGCAATTCGGGCCGGTCCAGTCCCCGAAGATCAAGGTGGAAACCTAACGGTGTCACATGAAGCCTTGATCGTGACCTTGATGTGGTCATCTGACGAAGTGGAGCCTGAGCCACTGATAATCCTACCTGGCAACTTTTTGTATATAGAGGTCCTTGTGACCGACAGACGCGGTGGAGCCTAGGCCACCAAGAATAATCCTCCAAGGCAACCATTTATATGATCTAACAGACTACATGCTACCCTGAAGACGGAGGCAGATTCAGCCTCCGAAACGTAGGTAAATCTCTTTAAAAAATAACTGTGGTTAAAAGTCCAAAAACTAGAATGTCATCTGTAGCAATGTTTTCATACTGTACCTACATGCATCCTGCACCGTGGCCGTGCGGTCTAAGGCATCATGCTTTGGGCTCCGGCTACAGGTTCGAGTCTCCTGGAGGAAGCGTAACAACTTTTCTCCTGAGATTTAAGCATGTGTATGGGACCGGTGGCCACCCACCACCATAAGGCAATTGGGGAGCTACGAATGAGTAGCGTAACTTGGTCATGGAAACCTACAACAATGACTGGGGGTTAGTGAATGAGTAGGATCAGGTGGGAGTGAGGCCGGCAGTCAGTAGGTAGACCCAGGCCCTCAATGGGCTGTTGCACAACAGGTTATTATTATTATTTATATAATACTAATAGTACAGGGTGGCTCAATAAGTCACTTAACACCCTCAGTACAAGGCCAATGCGGCATGGAATGTGAAAATGGTGATGACCAATCATTGCCTGGCCAAGGGGGAACCACATTGACGCCACCCACACGGTCGGCGGCCATCTTGATGTCCGCCATCTTGAATTCAACTTCAGAATTTTAAATGGGAAGGGGGTCGTGTGACATATCAAAATGGGCTAGAATTTCACGAGAAATGCAATGGTGAAGGTTTTTTCGACGTATCTTTAACCAGTAAAAAGTTATGACTGAATTCTTGTACCAATTTGCTCCTTTTCGAGGTGTTAGAAAAATGTCTTAAAATTTGTTTAGCGCATCGGTAATGCATTGAGATCAAAGTGACGTCTAGGGAGAGAAGTTCGCATGCCATTGCACACGATTTTAATCGGATACATCCATGAAGAGCTGTGCATTATAAATGGTTGTCGCGAACAATTTACAGTGTGACGCTTCCATTGAATTAAAAGTCCTTCAGAGTGACAAGGCTAATGTTTATGTTCAGAAGGAAGTTCATAAACAGAATATTCGATGCTTTTTATCTGATAACCCATTTTTGACAGATCAAAGTTGAATGGTTAGTGTTGGTAAGTTAATGGTGTGGCGTGCTGTGTGGAACACGATTGGTTAGTCAATTTTCCATCAACGGAACCTTAAATGCTTAGGGCTACTTGGATTTGTTAAATAAACAGTTTTTTTCATCCTTGCTTATGGAAGAATGTACTTTTTACAGAGTTTTTTCAATAGGGAAGAACACCAGAACACTTATGGGAACGTTATGAACCTGTTTTTGTCCAAAGTTAGTTATCAGATGACAAGGGTCGCATATTCTGTTTATGAACTTCCTTCTGAACATAAACATTAGCCTTGTCACTCTGAAGGACTTTTAATTCAATGGAAGTGTCACACTGTAAATTGTTCGCGACAACCATTTATAATGCACAGCTCTTCATGGATGTATCCGGCAAAAAGAGTTCATAAGTACTCATTGTATTTCATTTTTATTAAAAGTAGCACAGGACCCCTAAGACATGGGATTTAGAATTAGGAACCAGTCAAGTAAGGGTGTGCCGAGAGAGGGGTTTGCTGGTTCAAAACCTCTCCGAAATATCTTCGTAATAATACTACTAAGATGACCTGACATATTAGCTTCCTTTGTTCACTTCCTTTTTAACGTAATATTTAAAAAGCAAGGTGTTCATTTCTTGCCTCTAGATGTTACTATGTAATGAACTGAAGGCAATAATACATTGTAACGTAAACTTGAACCCACACAAATAATAAGAATATAGTTCTGAAAACTCCTCAACAGGTGGGAGTGAGGCCAGCAGTCCGTAGGTAGGACCTGGCCCTCGCATGCTGTTGCACCACAGGTTACTGTACCTGTATGCAACCAGTATTGATATTTTAAAGGACATTTTCGGTTTGTCTCCAAAATTTGATAACTGTAAATACAGCGGAGAACCCCAATTTTACATTTGTCGGCATTAAGTTTTTTTCACTTTCGTCCCCTGAAAAACTAACATTGAGGTTCCACTGTATGCTATGTCGAACTTTAAATGTCACTCCTACTAAAAAATTGGATGCAGAATGTTTGCATTCTCAGTGGATGATGTTCTTGAGCCGACGATCCTTTACTTTGCACGTGACTACATGTGTGAGTGGTACATAATAAGATACATTTTCAACAGTTTACACACTTTAGTGTTCCTTCTAGAATACTTCTAAACTACATCATATAAACATGTACATCTCTATTTGGTGTAGTTTTCTTATCTTGCAATCAACATCAGCAACATTTTTGCACATCGGTTGGAGGAGAGTTTAGTGGCAATGAACTGGGTGTATTTTCCACCAAGCAGCTGCCACATTTTCCATTTACCTTGGCTGGTTTATCCACCCAATGGTTGGAGCAGATTTGAGTGACATCGGTACTAGATACACTTGGGAGATTATGTTCTCTGTGTCCCCTCTTCTACACATCTGATGCCACTGTTAGGCATTCTGGTGATGCTTGATTGATTAAATTGGTTTATATATTTCACTTTTCTGTCACTTTTGGCTAATTGCAATGAGGATCAAGGACAGAAGGACAAACACACATGTTCTACAGAGGATTACACAGCCTGAGTGTCCAGATGCCAGGACTTCAATAGTCTGGAAACTGCTATCAATGGAAGAGAGGTTGACATTTTGGTGTCTCCAGAAAAGGTCACCCCTTGCACCCCTTTTGGTGATGCACACTATCTGGAGGTAAGAGGTCATTACACTAGGATTTGGAGTCTGAACACCTCAATCCCCACCACAAAGACATTTAAAACATATGAAAACTCCAGACAGCTAGAAACAATCTGATAAACTTAATGATAGCATAAAACCAAACTAAATATTTAACATGTAGTTTATATTATTATTTTAAATTCCAGAAGCAACTGAAGAATGTGCAAGATGAACTTAGAGACAAAAAGCAAGAACACGAAACATTAACCAGGGCATGGGAAGAAGAAAGAAATCAGACCCAACAGGAAATTGTTCGGGTAGGAATGGTTGCATATATTCTACATCTTAGTCATTTTGCATCATACATAACTCAGCAGCTTTTCAAGTCTTTCCTCGAGTTGCCCAACATTCATTTTTCCAGGATGTCCTGTATTCTACAATCTGTTTTTATGTCGTGCAAAAGTTTATATATCATATTTTTAGGACATAAAAGCAGCTTTTACTTTCCATTCAGTGTGTGTCCTGTATTAGCAAATGAGAAATATGACACTTTCCATCTTGTCTGTAGTCCTCTATATTTCTTCCCTTTCATCTTCATTTTAAGCATCTTCTTTTGTTTATTCCATCTTGCCCTGGTCTTCCGTGCTTCTTAGCTACTGTCCTTTGTTACTACTGATGTAACACACCTTCTGTAGTATCTCTGATTAAGATGACATCTCAGCACTTAGAAAAAGTACCATCTTCAGCCAGAATGGAAAGGGGAAGGCACAAAGATTTTTTAAAGAAGTTCTTCTTTTCATGCATTTGTGAAGAAGAAACCTGAAGAAAGCACTCGTTACGCATCTAGAAACACACTTTCCACCAAAGAGCATATGCAAAAGGGATCTCCTTTTTAAATTGTTTGCATGTCTTCTTTCATACCAAGTCCTTCTCTATTCTTGTCATGTGTTCATACACAAAATTCTCTCTTGTAGATAATATTAATGTGTCACTATAATTGATTGATTGAGTTTATTTTAAATCACTTTTCTGCCATTTTATGGTTAATCGCAAAGATAAGAATGAAATATGATGAAGGGACAGTCACAAAAACACTCATGCCCACACTGTTTCGAACCAAGGACCTCTGGCATGCTAGCACACTGTGATAACCCCTCTGCCATGGAGGTTGGCTATCTTATCACTAGAATAATATTGTTTAGTACATACAATAATTTACTGAAGTATATTGGAAACTTGATCTACAAAAAATAGTTTTTTCATAAGAATAATCTTTGTAGGTGTAACAAATTTACTTTTATTTATTTAACCCTTTCGGGGCGCGGGCTGTAGATGCCAGAAGTAACTCAAAGACGGACGACAAATATTTCGTCAAACAAATGTTTTAGTAAGAAAAGTTTAATAAACAGGAAACCGAATTAAAAGAACACATGGAATCTTTTTTGGTTTATTCTCCAAGCTTTCACTTCACATCTGCAGTCATCGCCGAATAGGCTCTTGACTAGTGGCAGTTTGCCCTGATCAATGGGCGCATTTCTGATGACGTCACTGCGGCCAGTTGTGATGAAAATTCGCCTTGATTTTGAGTATTTTTCTTTTTCTTTTTTTAAATATAGTATTTGTATTATCGTTTTGATAGTATGTATTCGCCTTTATATAACTTGAGATAATCAGCTACCAGTGGCAGTTTGTCCAGATCGATGGGCAAATTTCTGATTGAGTTTCCGGTCAGTTGTGATAAACATTCTCCTTTACCTTGCATTTTCTTCTTCTTTTTTTAAAAAAAATTACTATTTGTATCATCGTTTTGATACTATGTATTCGCCATTACATAACTTGGGGCAGTCAGCGATAAGTGGTGGTTTGCCCAGATCGATGAGTGCTACTAAATGGGAGGCGGCAGAAAAAAAAAATCCTCTGTTGCTTCCAAAAATGGGTACACATCGACATGTTTACCTTACCGAACTAAAGCCTTGGAAATTCTGAATAAAACGAGACCTCACTGGCATTTATCATGTTTTTTTAAAAAAATCATTTTCCAATATGCTTAAATTTTGCTTCAAATGAGCCCCATCCTTGGGGAATTTCCATGCATGACGAAGATTTCGTCATCTGCATCGAAAGAGTTAAGCGTTAAATCTATCAATTTCCAGAAGTATATACTATAATTTACATCTCTGATGTAAAGGTTTCTCTTTTCAGGAAAAATCACTCAACAGTCAATTGAAAAACTTAATAATTGAGCGGGACAGCAAAATCGAAAAACTGGAGCAGAAGATACGAGGTTCAAAATTATCAAAGTATGCACTTAACATTTTTACCATTTAAATAAATCATTAGTACAAGTGTGTGTGTATGATGTGGACCCCACCCCCCTTTTTTGTTTCATTAAAAAATCCATTACCACCTATGAGTACAGTGAAAAACAGTGATTTGATGCTAAAGATATAAAGGTAGAGGTTAATATTTATATTTAGCCAGATAGATTTTTAAGTTGACACAGCCCCAATTACTTGATACAAACATGGAGATAATTCCAAGTATTTGTGCTATGTCTTCTCCTTGCTCACTACACATTTTCTTGCACAAGTTTTTTATTTATTTATATTTTTTTAAGTTGATTGATTCTGTGCACAGCTAAGCTAATCAAGACTGGACCTCCAGTTCAAAGAGGGATCCAAGTCTGTGCAATCAAACCCAGGATCTTTGATTACATGGCAATTGAACAGAATTACTACGATGCTATTGTCGAGACCAGACTTTTTAATTTTTCAAAATGCACATTCACCCTGTATTTATTCACTGCATTTGTACCATGAAATAATTTCTATTTTACTTCATAGAGATTCTGAACACAATCTGAGCGAGACGATGCCTGAATCTTCAAGTGTATGTGGGCAGTCCAAGAACACAGACTTGAAATATGCTTCACAGGTATTGAACATGTATTTCATATAATTTAACAATAGGGCTAAACCAATAATGGCACTGGTTTGAAATTAATCATCAATATCAAAAGACACATTCATGTTGACAAATATTCTGCGAATTTAGAAAAATTCTGCCATTTTGTGAAGTTTGCACTTATGTGAATAGCAAAAGTGTATTTGGAATTTTAGTTTTCTGGGTATCTTACCTATGAGCCTATAAATATTTTAAAGCAAAACTTTGGTTAATTGAAATAGAATAGTTGCATTGAAATAAGCTATATAAGCAATATAACTGGTACAATATTCAGGTATCAGTAGAAATCTAAGGCCTGCATTAGACAGAAGCATTTCCTTTAATACTTTTGTTAGCATAAATGCTATGTAAATGCTTCCAAAAATCTTATAGCAGATATAACTTTACACGAAAATATTTCATGTAAAATTTCAGTTAGCTTTGCCATTACAATGTATAACATGTACGGCACAAAAGGCACGTTGAGTTACACCATCTATTGTGAGTGCACGGTGTATACAATTAAAACAACTAAAATATTCTTCCATAAGTGTACTTTATACGTTATAAAGTATGTAATAGATATGCCCAAATGAAAAGGAGACCTTTGCTGTAGCGGCATTGTATCTAATCGAAGAAGGTAAATCTGTTTGCAGAGAGATGGTGCGGTGTCTGTCCCAGTTTGCAGGTGTAGCGAATGGCTTCGCCTGTAGTTTCCTCAGTTGGCGAGAGTTGTTTTGCGTGGACGGGTGCATTATGGATTCCTCCAGATCAACGCAGAGAGCTGTCATCCAATTTGGAATGAAGGTCGTCTACTCATCAACTGGCTGGAATGGGATGGAACAGTGAACTCTGAGCGGTACTGCAACACGTTTTTGAGGCTTAAACGTGCCATCAAAAACAAGCGCAGAGGTAAGCTCTCGAAGGGGATAATGCTGCTTTAGGACAACGCTAGGCCACATGTGGCCAAGAGGACCCTTGACTTGCTGCGAACCTTTCAATGGAAAGTCCTCACACATCCTCCATACAGCCCCGATATTCTCCCATGTGACTCCCATATCTTTGGCCCCTTAAAACAATCACTGAAAGGACAACGATTCACCTGACAAGGAAGAGCAGAACACTGTGGAAAACTGGATCCGTAAGCAACCCAGGAGTTTCTACACTGAAGCCATCCACTCCATTCCTACGCACTGGGATCAGTGCATCAATTTCAATTCAATTATGTGTAGGTATCATGTTACACATTAACTGTACTTCACATATTATGTAATGCAAATATTCTGTAATATGATATTGTTTAGATATAACCGTAGTCTCCTTTTCATTTGGGCATACCTTATATTTAAGAAGCGTCATTGCTTGGTACCTAGAAACCTTTTATAGGGTTATTCCTCTCGGTTGAATAGTTATCGGCTTTTAAAAATGTGAAGTGATATGTTGCTTACATCTTACTCGGCCGCCATTGCATCTGCAATCGTCACCTAGAGCTTGCTCCCGATTGGTTATGCTACGAAAAATGCTATGGAAATAGGATTGATTCTATCCTTGAGAAATGTCATGAAATATACCATGGCATCTGAAATGCCATAAAAAATTTTCACTGTACACGGTAGCATTTTGGTCATGTCATAAATGTTAAGAAATATGTTATGGAAAATGCTTTAGTCTAAAGCAGGCCTAATAAATAGTCTTGGTATCAGTTAGAAACATTAAAATGTTATCAACTGAGTGAAGCTCTCCAGAAATATTTTCCTGCCTATGGTTTCAGTACAGTAATGGTAGTGGTATCACACAAGGCCTATTATTTGATACATTTACTGGCTTGTGAAGCACATGTTAAGTAAATGTAATAGTGGTGTAACTGATTTGAAAAAAAATATTCTACTTGATTTCAAGGTAATTGTTAATGCATCAATTCCTCCATAATCAATAAAAGAAAAACAAAACAGATAGGTATGTGATTTGCATCCTCCTTTGTACTGTGTATCAGGATTGGTTCTCATTTTGTGAAAGCAAATTCCCTGAATTTTCCAGGTACTTTTAAATAGATTTCTGAGCCATTCTAGGATTTAGGATACTAATATATAAATGTTATGTCTTCAACATCCAATGCTACATCACATTTATTCAGGATTTTTGAAAATATATGGCAGAAAATAAAATCAAAATGACACGTTTATATGAAATATTCTTAAAAAAAAAAAAAAGACTACTTGTGGTGGTGGTGGTGGTGGAGGGGGGGCAGGTAAAAGTTAAGTGCAATGTGTTTTCAGATTCCAACCTTGGTTTTTGAACTTTTTTATCATAAAATACCTTGAACTTTTCACTCAACTTCTACCAGATTCTCCGGTCTGTAGGAACACTGAAAATCTGGTACTAGTATGAACCATAATATTCCATTAATTTTAGTTCATTGAAATGAGCTATAATAACCTGTAAAGTCCTGACCTGATGCAGAACTTGAAAGATAAATTACATTCCACTTAAGTGCAAAAGTAGAATCATAAGTACCATCTTAATTTGAAATAAATAAGTATTAGTAACACCTTATGGTACACAGATTTACAAGTTGCTGTGAACATAGATAAATTGTGCGCTTACCACTTAGTTGCCCAGTGTACACAATTCTACAGGTTGAAAAAATAAAGATATTTTCTTCTACCAAAACAGGACGAAATTAGTTTGAAGTGCATGGAACTTCAGGCCATAGCTCAGGCTGGAGAAGCTGAAAGAATTCGTCTACTCGAACTTCATACAGTGTTGAACCGGCGCTTGGATGAACAACGTAATCAAGCAACTGAACTTCAGGAAATATTACGCAAAGAACGCCGCAAATCAGCACGCCTGGAAACCAAACTTGGGAAGCTGCTGTTGGAAAGAAGCAAAGGGCGTCCTTACAGTTACCAACGACAAAACGAGACTGAGCGGGACAGTGTCTCAGAAGAACTACAAGACAAGTAAGCCATATAAATTGAAATTACTGTCTTTGCCAGTGTACAAGACTTCCTTTTTGTACATATTTTTGAGGATAAGGATAACTGAATTTGTAATTAAATTACAGTATTTCAAATACAAAGTAATCTGTAGGCCTACTTTCAACAAATAACTTATTTAATCTAACTAGGAAAGAATAAATTTTAATCATCTTTGACAAACACTGCACGGAAGCAAGAAAGAAATAGTCTAACTCAACAGAAAAATGTCCAGAAATGAGAATATTCAAAAACTACGACACACCCTGTTTTTCAGAACTATTTTTTACAGGGAAAAAGTGCATCTTATACGCTGGCAAATACGGTACTTAATTCAGGTTGAATTTCATAGCATGTTACAGATCACTTAACTTACATTTTCTTGAATCTATGTACTTACAGACATCTATACTGTGAATTGTCAATATTGTTTCTACAAATGTTATTCACATTCTGAGTAATTGTAACTGGTAGTATCGGTTGAAATCTCACATTAAACTACACTTCATGGTGCTACAGCCCTTTGAGGATCAAGACCTGCCAAGCCAATTCCTTTCTCGTTAGGTTGGCAAGTCTTTTCATGACTATTTTGTGGCCTTCTAAAGTAGAGGCTGCTACATCATTTTTACACGTACTAGTTTCTCAAATGCTTTCACTACGTTACGTCAACACCATTTTTTTTGGAATTCGCGTCAAGCGTTAAACCCAGGGTACTTTGCAAAAAAATAAATCTATCAGCTTACAGTACAGAAAGATTACTTGAGATTTCATCTTGAAAATTAGGCTTGTTTGATGTTTTGGCCATGCAGAAAGCATGTATGCATTAAATGGTATTGCGTTTTTACCCCATTCAATTGTTGTACAGAATAGGCACCACTCGATAATCTTATCAAACAGAAAAAAATAAAAATACAAGATAATCAAAAATTTCAGAAACAGAGTTAAACTGTTAGATGGTGCATGTAAACTTTAGGTAAATTTCTCAACAGTGTATCCGGTAAAATGAATCATTAGGGCTCTATGCTACCGATTCCTTTGTAAAACCAATTTAAGAATGGCATTAGATTGGATGATGAACATTATCTTAGCCACTAAATATCATAGTAATTGCATTGCATTACCTTCAGGGTTGCTACGATTGTTTGATTATGAAATTCCCTGACATTTCCAGGTTTTCCAGTCCAAAAACTTTCCATCATGACTTTTGCTTTTGAACCTTGTTTTTCAATTAAATATATAATCCGTTAATTATTATGAATATTCACTTTCACAACTTTTTTTTAGCACATTTTATTCTACACGCACAAGAACACGTGAAAATTCAAAGAGTAAAATGTAAAATTATAATCAGCATCGAATGTATTGGGTGCTATAATAACGAGCATATAGCCTTCAGGTTAAGGTAACAGAGGTACATTATTTCACCATTAACAGATCTCCACAATATAAAAACAACAGAAAAAGTTCATAAACCATAAACAATTTTTCATTTTTGGCGGATTTATAGTGTCGTAGAAAATGCTGCTTTTTTGCTTACATTTACAAATACACAGCATCTGGAGAAATTTTTGTTGCAGATAGGAATTCTATAAGAAATGCCAACAAGACTAAGATCTATAAAATAATAGACGATAACCTCATCTTCACCAACCTTTCCGATAATTATGATCATTAGGGTTATGACTAAAATTTTTTTTGCAAAATTTTGTATCTCCTGTGGTCGCAAATGATGAGCTTTTGTGACCTGATTACTAAAAAATAATTATTACAGGTGGCTCTAAAAAAAACTTCCCGCACCAACCCGTTTCAATTTCACTGTGTGTCACAAGAACTGTATGTACGGTACTGTAGCCTGTAGCTACTAAAAAGTAGATCTTTATAATATCGCTCACGATAAAATGACTAATAAGATGTGTTTATATTTTTAGTAAAACATTATTTAAAATTATACGTGTATTTGTATCTGTATGTAGTTACAGATTATGCTAATTATACAGTGTGTGTGACTGTTGGTGGTTTCAAACCTCGGGGATTCTTCGGAAAGAGCATCACAATAAATTTAATATTTTTATAACCCTACATTATCAATAACAACTATTTTTGGGGCTCTTTCGAAAAATACCACAAACAACATTTGAAAAGGGTATTATTAATGTAATAATTAGTAAATTAATGTAGTAATTATTAAACGATTATTTATTAAATTACAAATTGTGCATATTTTCTCTATTTTCAGGTTTCGTAGTTCAATATTAGTATTATAATGGCATATTATAAATCAAGTGAAGCGATTAAGAAAAATGCGGAATCGTGGACGCAGAATGTAGCTTTTGATGCAACAATAAGACGAGATGTACCTATAATTAAAACACTTAGTTCTTTTACTCGACTTCCGCGAAAGAAAGACATTATTGGTCGCTATCATACACTTCTGGAAACAGAGAAAGATAAGAAAGAAAGAATGGCTATGATAACTGGTGAGCTTACTGTTCTCTGGGAAAAATTTAGCTTTCCAATTTTATCAAAACAAGCAATTATGTCAAAAGTAGTTAAATTGATTGATGAGAACGATAAAAATAGAAAGAGGAAAAAGGATTCACTTCAAGTTGAAATAGAAAATATATTTGACATAACGAAAACAGATTGACATTGGTGTGCCAAGAAGATAAAGAACTATACAAGTTACAAGTGAAATCACAAGGTAAAATTGGATATGTAACAAGCACAGTTGTTCCACAATCGTCCATCCATCCCTCTAAGCGAGTGCGAAAATCGGCTTCACAATCTGAACCAAACTCTGTCTTTGCCACTGATGTAGACGACGCATCATCAGCAGAAGTAAGTAGTGATGAAATTTTTCTGACACAGCATATGTATCAGAAGAAAATGAAAATGACAAAAGAAAACGAGTCGTGCATTTTTCAACATCACATGCAGCTAAGTTGGTGACAAAAAAAATCTATTTCAATTAATAAAGTTGCTGTAGTGTGCTCCAGTCTAGCCGGACATGGAATCAGTGTTCCAACACCATCACAGTCAGGTGTTTGGCGAGCTGTTATAAGAAGAGACGAAGATGAAAGGCGTAAAATAAAATCTGTTTTGCAAGAAGAGAAACAATTCTGCCTTCATTTCGACGGTAAGCAAATTGCAAATCACGAGTATCAAGTGGTAATCTTGAAGAGTTCACTTAGAGAATTGAAATTAGGTATAGTAAAATGTGAAAGCAGGTCATCGCAGGATATTTTTAATGCACTGCAAAGTTTGCTGAATTAATTTGATGCATGGAAGAACTTCAAAATGATCGTATGTGACGCAACAGCAGTAAATACTGGACGAGTAAATGAAATTGTTCAAAAATTAAAAAGTGAAATCATCACAAGAGGATTTGATCAGCCACAGTACATTGGCTGCCAGCACCATATTCTTGATAGAATCGTAAAGCATGTGTTAGACTTCTTTAATCCGATTTCTTCTACCAAACCAACTCTGAACTATGAATTCGTGGACGAAGTGATAAAATAATACGATGTCTTACAGCAGTCCTACAAGCCAGAGAGTGAAATGATAACTGTTCAAATTCCAGGTTGGCGAGATTGATTTTAGATTTCTGTATGAGTTATGTAGAGCATTCCGTTTCCTTAAATTGGTGCAATCCCAGCAATTAAATGGAGAAAATTACTGTCTCTTCACAATGCCAGATGGAATTCACGTGCTATATATGCTCTTATTTCGTACTTCTTCATTCCTAAATGGAGAATATCACTGCAAATACCGTGCTCTTTCATCTCAAATACATGGCAGGATGCCTGGTTTTCTAACCAAATGTTCAACGCAGAGATTCAGCAGAAACTGATGGATGAAATTTCCGAATTAAATTGCTCTGCAGCCATGAAGTGCTTTGGAACTCACTGGAATGTTGAAAGATCCGTTGTAGATATATCACGGACGAATATTTGTGCCGAACGAGGGGTGAAATTAATGGAAGAACTGTACCAGAAATGCAAAACATAAATATTTGAATCTGAAGCTTATTTCAACTAATACATTTTGACTGTGCTGAATGTACTTAAATTTGAGAATTTTCATTGTCATTGGTGCGGAACATTTTTTATGAATTGAACGAAATAATTGTCATTTTCTGATTCTGTATTAAAAAGTTCATTGATTTCTACTACAGGCTAAAAAAATATTTTTTTGTCATAACCCTAATGATCATATTGTCAATGTACATTTGTTATCAATCAGATATCTGGACTGCAAGTTTTACTTTGATATTCTTTCTAATATCTAATATTATAAAAGTGAAAATTCATTACAGAAATTCGAAGGAACCATAATTTTGCACAAGGCTGAGAATCATAAGAATGAAAGAAACACGTTTTTAAACTGAATCCAAAAGTGGATCTTTGCAACTTTCTCTCTTGCAGACACCAAAATGCACGTAAATTCCAGACGATCTGCAAAATTCCCCGACATTTCCCGTAACAAGCCAAATTCCCTGATATTTCCCTATTTTCCATGTTTCCAGATACGTAGCAACCCTGAACTTATATGAAGTGTTTTGAAACTGAACAAGGTGTTGAAAAGGACATTTTTAAACACTGATACAATTTCTAACTGCAGTTAGTTGAGATTACTTTCCTATCTTTTTTGAGAATAATGAACAAAATGACATGTAAAAGAACATGATAGCTTATGTTGTACCAGGTAAGAACAAATTATGCCAATTACATACAATTTGCTATTAATAACGATGCCATATATTCTAAAGCTTTATTCCTTTAAATTAAATGCCTTTGTGTATTACAGAGCTTTTCTTTACTGCCTATCTTTCTATTATTTAAACACTTCAAAGTTTGTCATCCAGATTTCTTACATTACTTAACTTTCTAGGTTGGAACTGCTTGAAGAGGAAGCACTAACGCTCCGTACTCGTCTCAGCTGCATGCAGCATGAAAGAGATGAAGATTTACGATCGTTCAACAATATTCTGGAAGAAACTAGGCGAACATTTCATGAAAGCTTACACAAACTATCCAAGAAGCCACACACTTGCACTGAAATGGAGAAGCCATTTCTATCATTGGCACGGAAGTCATTCTCCACCAATTCTGTCTAAGCTCTCAAAACAAAAGTATTTTTTGGTGTCTTTTGAATTGGATAATCTGAAATTTTATACAGCTTTGTGAGCAATTTAACAGTTTTTTTTTTTAATTTGGGAAGCTGTCTATTTTTTTTTTGTAGGAGTGAAAATAACATGTCACCAATAATGATAATATTTATAAATAAACCAGATAACCAATTACAGTGTCTTCTCTTTCTGACACAGCAATGCACCATAATAAAAAAAAAACCTATGCTCCAAGATGATCATTGAATTATGATCACCCCAGTGCAAAGTGAATGGCACTTCACTGACATTGTGACAATTGACAGAATGCTGTTGGTTGACCAACTGACCAATGAATCTGTTGGGCAGTATGTAGTACAAGTCTGGGTGTGATAGGTAATGAGTGTACCAAAATTGACATCAAAATGCAGGGCAACAGCACAGTGCAACACTTGACAACCCAATACACCCCGGGTTCGAATCACCACGTATCACCTATACCAGCAGATACCCACAATGCCACTCACTGTTCACCAAGGTTCATCACCTAGTGTAACGAGCATGCACGTTGGATGTCAGACGACTGGTAGGTGTGCTGGTCTGCTGAATCATGTATTTTATTCCACTCCATGGATGGCTGGGCTCATTTGGCATCAGTAACACGATTGGATCCATCATGCATAGTGTCAATGGTGCAGGCCTGTGGATGTGGGTGTATGGTGTGCGGAATGTATAACTAGCAGGAACTGGAACACCTGGTGCATATGGACGAACGTATGAATGGTAATCACTATTGGCAACTGCTTCGTGATGTGGCACAATCTGTCAAGTTGCACCTTTTCCCAACCGCATGGAGCCCTTCAAGACAACAATGTGCTATGCCATCATGCAGGTTTGGTGCAGGACTGGTTTGGGGAATATCTGAAATGGCAAACACAAAAACCAACAATCCAATTTCCCAGAGTTTTCCAAGTCCTCCACTAAGTGGAAAACTATGCTCTTTTTTACTGACTTCACAATAACCATGTGACAAATGTGGACAAAATATCTGCCATATAGTGTGGTTCAATTTCTTCTTCTGCTCTTTTAATGTTTTCTGTGTATTTTATCTAGTGGAAAAGTAATAGACAACAAATTTAAGATATTGCCAGAACATGGCATTTGGTTAATTGAATTGGTTTATTTTACTTCGCTTTTCTCCAACTATTGGCTCCTTGCAAAGATGAGGAGTGATATGATATGATGAAATTGATGAAGGGACACAAAGAACACCTTCACTCAGGCTGGGACTTGAGAGCTCGAGACCCCTGGCGTTGTAATATGCTGTGATAACCACTCCGCACATGGCATTTGGTTTCAATCCATTAAATAGATGACATCAACATTCACATTCAGCTACTGCTACACTAAAAACTGATTCTGCCAATCACTTTCATGTAATATACCATGTGATATGTAGTAGCAGCTTCATGCAAATAAATGCACATTACTAAGTATTTATAGATCATGTATTCCCAGTGCCAATATTGAATTGAAATGCTGTGAATGTATGTAAAAATTACCAAATTAATGTTTAATGTTTATGACAATTTGCTTAATTTGGTTAAATGTATCACAGTGTTCAATTCCTCACATGTTGCTTTACAATGGATCTAGGCAACAAAAACAGAACATTTCAGAATTTGATACTTTAATTTCAATTTGCATGTTTTTTTGTAACAAAAAACATCAACTGTTCCATGCAAAGAACAAGTACTGTTAGTGCAGTATACAAAACAAAACGTCTTGTATCATATTAACAGGAAACAGCTCAGCTGTTACCTACAAGACTGTATCTCACATTCCATGTCACAACAGGCACATGCCTCTTTCGTGGTTTAACTAACTTACTCCCTTGCTTTGAGAGCCTTATACAATAAAAAAAAACATTTTAGTCTTATACCTAACCTATTTAATTAATGGCTCTCCCCCTTCTTTCCTGCAACCCTCTTAAATTTCTCCATATTGGTTGTAGAGATAGGCGATCCTATGATTGCTAAATGCTCTATTCTAGTTGTTTCTGCTCCATCCTGATTATCCTTAATAAAAAACTGGAGGTTTTGGACATTCTGGAATTTAACGTAACGCAAGTTCACCGGTGTGCCATCCAAGTCCTTTGGTGTTAACCTGAAATAAACAAAATGTAACTTTACTTACGATTACTGTCAAATTTCTAGTTGGGTTATTACATAGCAAGAGATTCAATTTGCCTCACTATTCTACCATAATACTCAAAACTGAATTATTAATTTCATATACAGAGTTCCCCAAAATAATGTTTACTCTCTTTGAACTTTAATAACAGAGAAACTAGTAAAGATGACTTTACTGGACATTTTGCATTTGAAGCTGCAATATCTATATTGAGCATGTGTGAGAGCATATAGGCCTTCTTTTGCTTTTAGTTCCTTCACAGCCTGCAAGCGGTAATCATTAGTATGCACAAAATGGTAGATGAGAGAAATTTTTCTTTCGAGGAATATAAGAAGAGTCGAATATCCATCCAGATCTCCTGATTTAACACAGTAAAATTACTACCTGTGAGGAACTGTGATGAATGCTGTGTATGCCACAAAGCCAGAGATACCGAGTGATGTGGGACACGCAATTGAGACAACCTACGCTTCTATTCCTGCAGAAACAGTATCTGTTGTTTATCGATCAGTTCAGATTGCACATAATGTATTACTGCCAATGGTGGTCATTTTGAACACGTATCAAGTTTAAGGCATGCAACACCAAAAAAGTTTGTGCTTGCTGTTATTAGTGTTCCTTATTGATGTTCAAAAATGTAAACACTATTGTGAGACACACTGTATATTTTACTTCACAAATGCTGCATTACATAATATCAGGCTACCAATGTTTAAATTTGGATCTTAGGATACAAGTCAGTCAAAGATATTTCTACTTCCCTCTGTCTCCCTCTCTCGTTCACACATACACACAAAGGAAAAAGGGTCAAACGAGGCAAGAAATCAAACTCAAAAGGATAACAGTAAACATCAGGGTGGCTACAAACATGCAGAAATAAAATTCCCTGACTTTTCCAGGTTTTCCAGGACAAAATTTACATTTTTCCCTGACAATTACAAACTAAACTAAATCGATGTTTTTGCAAATAGAAATAATAAACTTACACAGATCCACGTATGGTTTTGTTAAGTACCAATATTATCTTCTATGAAATTGACTTAATTTCTCTATTCTCTATGATTTGAATTCAAACTGCAAAATAGTGAATTTGGAAAATTATTACAATTCACAAGCTAGGAAAGGATTACGGAATTTTATCATACGCAGTAAGTTTAAAATAAAATACTTGATTATTTTTAAAGTTACGACTAAATGAGATAAGAGTGAAGAGTGAATGATTAAGAAATGCAATTTGTAATTTATCAGTCTCCTTATGCATTCTCCGTATTATATGTTGATATTTCCACTGAGGTTTGGAACCCTCTGCTTGCAAGAACCATGAGTGCGGACTGCGGACTCATTTTTCAATGCATAAAGCTACTTCTCTCTTCTCTGTAAAGCAAACAACTTAACTCTTGCATATAAGTGAAACAATTGAATCGAACAAAATAAAGTGTCATATTTCCTTACATTATCAATGGGATTTCTGCTTCAGTACAGTATATAAAAGTGAAGTACTGTGAAACTGACAACATGCAGTTATACCATTATTGCTGACGAAAAGGGTATGTAGGTATTAGAAATTTAACGCAAGGAATTTATAGAATTGCATTGTATAGGTACCTGATTTAGCTAACCACACATTAAAACAGGAACAATAATAAAAGCTTCTGAAAGTTCATATACGAGGGGCATCCTGAAAAAAGCTCCAATGGTGCCTATACGCAGCACTAGTGGTCGGAGAGCGACACACACACATGTAGGCAGGAAGAAGTGGCATGTAACTGTAATCTGGTACAGTTGCAATGCAGCCGTTTTAGGACAGTTCTAGGTTAAAGATTGCAGCTCTCATACAGTCTCCCACCGATTGCGATGTAGCCTACATTGCACGCTCAGAATTTGGCACAGAGCCACCAGCAATCGTGTGAGGTGTGCAGACCGGACGTCGTGAGTGATAGTATGGTCAGACGATGGTGCAGATAATTCACGGAAGGCCAGTCGAATGTGCACAACCTCATACAGCTGAGTACACACGGTCCCTTTGCATCACTTCAGGTGAGAGATCTTGAACCACTCCCTGTACAGCCCTGGCCTTGAATGTACAGACTTTCATCTCCTTGTTTAACTGAAGAGGTTTCTGGCAGGGCAAGGATTTGACCGCTACACTGCGGTAGAGATAGTTCCAGTCTTTGCTGTCAGACACATATACCATGGGCATACAAAATTTAGTGCCATGCTACGACGAATGCCAGAACAATGGTGGTGATTATGCCGAAAATTAGGTTAGGACTCACTGTTACTAATGCAACAAATTACAACTGATATTCTTGTTTCATTTATGCCTAATCGGTAGGGACCTTCATATTTTGTTCTTTCTTTAAAAAATTGGTTTATTTTCTTATTTTTTTTATTTTTTACTATACGGTGTTATTTTTCCCAAAATTCACATTTTCATTTTAGCGCATTTTCTGGCAAATATCTGAAATTATACCTTCATGGTGTTTTTAAACTACTGTTTCAAATTGTAAGTCACATGACTTACGCCTCTTCGTGAGAGTTTGATATCTTGAAAGATATTTTGGGAAAGTTATTTTCCATACCCCTTTTTTAATTTTAAGGTAAGGATTTTAGATAATGGAATTTTCCCCGTATATACTGAAGGGTGCATAATGACCATAAGTGGCGATGCACCCAAAAAATTAAAACCAATCATTCTCACGTGACAGATACCGATATACTATGCCACCAAAAATTGGCATTATCTTTTTTTGACTTGTTAGTGTTACGTTTCCCAAAATTCGCGTTTTTGTTTTAGAACATTTATCTGCCAAATATACCGAAACGTAATACTCCATTGTGCTTTTAAACTATTATTTTAAATTGTAGGTCACATGGTCTACGTATTTTCGTCACAGTTTGATATGTTGGAACAGATTTTTGAGGAAGTAAAAGTAAAGTGCTCCCCTGCACTTTTCCATGAAGGTGTATAGGGGTGTGGAGTTAGGGCCCCACACTTTCTTGATCACGGCTGAAGGTAGGGGTGATGTGATCAGCACCATGCTCCTGACTACCTTTTCCCCTCAAAGTTTCCTCAAGGTACCAGCTTCATATGATGCTGGGTGGGCGCCGGAGCAGTTTGAATAGGTGGAAAACATCCCGGTTCTCCCCCGCAGGGGATCGACCCCGGGTCTCTCAAATAGTAGTCAGACGCCCTAATGACAGCTCCATTACTACTCGCTCGACAAATGCCGATGGTGCGCACTTAACTTGGTAATTCGAAACATACATATCTCGTGCGATAAATACGAAGATGTGGCTCCCGTGTGACGGTAGATACGCACTCGATCTCCTGTTAAAACCCTGCCACTTTGCTCTGTGATGCAAATGGTTTTGATAGAAGTTGAAAAAATCGTGGAAAATGCATGATTTAATGTGGCTGTCGGAATTATTCCATGTACGTACAAATCTATAGTTTACTCTTGAGTAAAATGTTGGAAAACTTGCATGTTCTATGTACACAAACATAACCTAGAAAATACAAGAATGTTGGATTTCATGAAATTTTTCGTTGTTTTAGGACATTTCTTTAAAAAAAAAATCACTAAAAACGCCAACAATTCGCATTTTATGCCAAATTCGCATTATTTCGATATTTCGAAGGGCGAAAAATGTATCCAGACATCACTGCACATTCCTAAACATAACTTCGCAGCAATTACCATTTTTCACGGTTTTGGCGTTTGCGAAATATCAATGTCCCTACTAATTGGAAATTACTTTCTGGCCACCCCTCGTATAAATCAGTAGATGGAAAGTGAAAATTTAGCAGGGCTGGGCTTTGCTTTTATGATTGAATGATTTGAGTAAATATTAAAATATTTACGTATTTATTATTAGTATGTTATTTCATAATATTGGACATTAACCTTACTCAGTGAGAGATTAATGACCATCTCTCATGAGTTTAAACAGACAGGACAGAGAGTGGCGTTAATTTCATTGCAATACTAGTGTTGCAGCAAATTTGAGGTTGGGAGCATCCACTTGCCAATTTTTATAACTTTCACAAATGCAGATTTATGTTTCACTTTTTCGTGATAGTATTCAATATATATCCCATTTGGTTGGATTCTTCTTGATATATAAGAATAGTGCAATGTCATTGTAAACGTATGTTAACTTGTGCGAAACCAGTAATACGTCAGGGGGTGTAAGGGGTACCTTCCACGTAGGCGCCAAAAAGTCAACCTCACTTCCACGTAGTGCACCCTGGAGTAAAGACTAACGAGGCTCTGGCGACTGGCACTATGACCAGTATAATTTTGTGTGTGTTGTCCTGTTTTTTGTCTTTGTGTGTGCTGAGTGCCCTTTTACAGCCTCAGCTTTTAACAGAAGTCAGAAGATTTTAAGATTTTTAGTTATGCAACGTTAGTGTTGTTATTTGTAATGATAAGGGGCTGGCCCCCGTATAATGTGACGGGATCAAAATAGCCTAAGTGCTGACGCTCCAAAAATTGTAAATTCAAATTCAAAGTAATACGTTAGGATGATGAAAGAAAACCTTCGTAAGCACTGCTACATTAAATAAGGTGAAGTGAGCCAGAAGAGTAACAATATTCGAGCAGCATATTGGTAGTCTACAGCTCTTCTTGTTTATGCATGCGATTTTTGTTGGATGTTGCAGTCCATGCAATTTCTGTCGCATGTTGTAGTGAGGTACTTTGTCGGGTGGCTATATTCGACAAAAATCGAATGTATCAATGGAACCTATTTGTTTCCATGTTCCTTTAGTTTGCCCAACAAAATGCCTTACTACGACGTCTGACAACTATCGGACGGCGCCACCCGCTCCCATCCTCTCCATCTGTTGACAAGTCCCTTTACTACTCCCATACGGGCAAGAAAAAATGATAATTCAATGCATTTTCCACGTAATATTTAGAGGCTTAACCTTTACTTCCCCGATGATACCATATGGTATCATCAGAGTAAGGTCGTACTTGCCCGATGATACCATATGGTATCATGGTGCTGATTACGAAATGAATGTGCTTTTTGGACCTCCATACTCTTATGTTTGGGTGGAAACTCTGACACAGGTCTGGAGCAAGCCTGGGAAATTCATATTGATGACCAATCTCCCCCCTCTCCGCAACATATACATGCCACATTTCCGAACAGAATTTCACATTTTGGCTTATTCTTCAACTTGTATGGCACTCAGGAACATGAAACATGTTTTAATCTCTTTGGAAACGTCCATTCTTTGAAGAGAATACTATGGTTTGCGCCTTCACCCCAAAATAGCGGGAGAAGAGGGGGCAAACTCCAGATTTTTGTTTTTTTATTAAATTCGGTGGTCACCCCCCCCCCCCCAAGCCCCTCTTCGTCGGTCCGGCGTTCTGAATTGTAAACGTTTGCATGCTATGATGTTCTAGCTGCAAAACGAAACTTATCCGAAGTAGATTGCTCCCATAGTGCCAGAGTTATAATAATTTTCCTCCAAAAATGCAAATTACTATTTTTCGTAAAAACAAAATCACATTTTAGCTTTATTCAACTTGTATGGCATCCAAAAACATGAAACATGTTAAGTTCTCTTGAGAAATATCCATTCTTTGAAAAGAATACTAAAGTTGACGCCCTCTCCCCCAAAATAGCGTGTGAAGAAGGGGGAAACTCCAGATTTTTATGTTTTTTCCATTGAAATTCGGGGGTTGTGCCCCCAAACCCCCATTCCTCGGTCTGGCGTTCTAAATTGTACACGGTTGTATGCTATGATGTTTTAGCTGCAAAACAAAACTTATCCGAGTAGATTGCTCCCATAGTTCCCGAGTTATAACAATTTTCCTCAAAAACTGCAAATTATCTATTTTTCGTAAAAAAAATCCTATTTTGGCTTATTATTCAACTTGTATGGCACCCAAGAACATGAAACATTATTCATTATCTTGAGAAATATCCATTCTTTGAAAAGAATACTAAAGTTCGCGGCTTCTCTCCAAAATAGTAGGAGAAGAGAGGGCAAACTCAAGATTATTATGTTTCTTTCCATTGAAATTCGGGGGTCGCGCCCCCCAAACCCCCTTCCTCGCTTCGGCGTTCCAAATTGCACACGGTTGCATGCTATGATGTTTTAGCTGAAAAACAAAAGTTATCCGAAGTAGACTGCTCCTATAGTGCCAGAGTTATACGTAACAATTTTCCTCCAAAGAGTGTCCGAATTTAAAATTCCCGCCGAGAAGCCAGCGCGAGAGAAATTTCTCTCTCTCTCTCTCTCTCTCTCTCTCTCCCTCCTCCTGCCATTACTGGTTTCTGGCGACGTGGATGTGTGGGACATAAAAGGGGCCTAAAAGTTGAGGCCGAAACTTACGGACGAGATTTCCTGTTCCCGTGCAGAGTTCCATAACGGTATCTTAAATAAATAAATTTTTTAAAAAAAGTCAATGAAGACGAAATTCCCTGACATTTCCCTGACTTTTTTTCACACCTCAAATTCCCTGACTTTTCCCGGTTTTCCAGGTTTTCCAGGTCTGTCGCCACCCTGGTTCTAGGTTAAAGACTGCAGCTCTCACACAGTCTCCCACTGACTGCGATGTAACCTACATTGCACGCTCCGAATTTGGCACAGCTACCAGCAATCGTGTGAGGTGTGCAGACCAGACGTCGTGAGTGATAGTATGGCCAGACGATGGTGCAGACAATTCACGAAAGGCCAATCGAATGTGCACAACCCCATACAGCTGAGTACAGACGGGCCCTTTGCATCACTTCAGGTGAGAGATCTCGGACCACTCCCTGAACAGCCCTGGCCTTGAATGTACTGACTTTCATCTCTCTGCTTAACTGAAGAGGTTTCTGGCAGGGCAAGGAATTGACAGCTACACTGCGGTAGAGATAATTCCAGTCTTTGCTGTCAGACACATATACCATGGACATACAAAATTTAGTGCCATGCTACGACAAATGCCAGAACAACGGTGGTGATTATGCTGAAAATTAGGTTAGGACTCACTGTTACTAATGCAATAAATTACAACTGATATTCTTGTTTTATTTATACCTAATCGGCAGACTCTGATATTTTGTTATTTTTTTTTCTTTTCAAATTGGTGTATTTTCTTATTTTTTTACTTTTTACTATACAGTGTTATTTTTCCCAAAAGTCAAATTTTCATTTTAGCGCATTTTCTGGCAAATATCTGAAATTATACCTTCATGGTGTTTTTAAACTACTGTTTGAAATTGTAAGTCACATGGCTTACGCCTCTTCGTGAGAGTTTGATATCTTGAAAATTATTTTGGGAAGGTTATTTTCCATACCCCTTTTTTAATTTCAAGGTAAGAATTTTAGATAATGGAATTTTCCCCGTATATTCTGAAGGGTCCATAATGATCATAAGTGGCGACGCACCCAAAAAATTTAAATCAAACAATCTCACGTGACAGATACCGATATATTATGGCACCAAAAGTTGGCATTATCTTTTTTTGACTTGTTAGTGTTACATTTCCCAAAATTCGCATTTTTGTTTTAGAACATTAATCTGCCAGATATACCGAAACTTAATACTCCATTGTGCCTTTAAACTATTATTTTAAATTGTAGGTCACATGGTCTACATACTTTCTTGACAGTTTGATATGTTGGAACAGATTTTTGAGGAAGTAAAAGTAAAGTGCTCCCTTGCACTTTTCCATGAAGGAGTATAGGGGTGTGGAGTTAGGGTCCCACACTTTCTTGATCATGGTCGAAGGTGGGGGTGATGTGATCAGCACCACGCTCCTGGCTACATTTATCCCTCAAAGTTTCCTCAAGGTACTAGCTTCATATGATGCTGGGTGGTTCCGGAGCAGTTTGAATAGGTGGAAAACATACCGGTTCTCCCCTGCAGGGGATCGACCCCGGGTCTCTCGCATAGTAGTCAGATGCCCTAACGACTGAGCTCCATTATTACTCGCTCGACAAATGCCGATGGTGCGCACTTAGCTTGGTAATTCAAAACATATCTCATGCAACAAATACGAAGATGTGGCTCTCGTGTGACGGTAGATACGCACTCGATCTCCTGTTAGAACCCTGCCACTTTGCTCTGTGATGCAAATGGTTTTTGATAGAAGTTGAAAAAATAGTGGGAAATACATGATTTAATGTGGCTGTCGGAATTATTTCATGTACGTATAAGTATAACTTTATAGTTTACTCTTGAGTAAAATGTTGGAAAACTTGCATGTTCTATGTACACAAACATCGCCTAGAAAAAATCAAGAATGTTGGATTTCATGGAATTTTTCGTTGTTTTAGGACATTTATTTTTAAAAAATCGCTCAAAAACACCAACAATTCGCATTTTATGCCAAATTCGCATTATTTCGATATTTCGAACGGGCGAAAAATGTGTCCAGACATCACTGCACATTCCTCAACATAACTGCGCAGCAATTACCAGTTTTCACGGTTTTGGCGTTTACGGTTCCCTACTAATCGGAAATTACTTTCTGGCCACCCCTTGTATAAATCAGTAGATGGAAAGTGAAAATTTAGCAGGGCTGGCAAACAAAAGTCAATTCTTGAAGAAAGTGATTTGCTTTTATGATTGAATGATTTGAGTAAATATGATATTAAAATATTTACGTATTTATTATTAGTATTTTATTTCATAATATTGGACATTAACTTCACTCAGTGAGAGATTAATGACCATCTCTCACGAGTTTAAACAGACAGGACAGAAAGTGGTGTTAATTTCATTGCAATACTAGTGTTGCAGTAAATTTGAGGTTGCGAGCATGCACTTGCCAATTTTTATAACGTTCACCAATGCAGGTTTATGTTTCACTTTTTCGTGATAGTATTCAATATATATCCCGTTTGGTTGGATTCTTATTGATATCTAAAAATAGTGCAATGTCATTGTAAACGTATGTTAACTTGTGCGAAACCAGTAACGTCAAGATGATGAAAGAAAACCTTCGTAAGCACTGCTACATTAAATATGGTGAAGTGAGCCAGAAGAGTAATAAAATTCCAGCAGCATATTTTCAGTCTAAAGCTCTTCTTGTTTATGCATGCGATTTTTTGTTGGATGTTGCAGTCCATGCAATTTCTGTCGCATGTTGTAGTGAGATACTTTGTCGGGTGGCGATATTCGACAAAAATAGTATGTATCAATAAAACCTATTTTTCTCCATGTTCCTTCAGTTTGCCCAACAAAATGCCTTACTATCAGACGACGCCACCCGCTCTTATCCCCTCCATCTGTTGACAAGTCCCCTTACTACTCCCATACGGAAAAGAAAAAATGATAATTTAATGCATTTTTCACGTAATATTTAGAGGCTAAACTAAACCTTTACTCCCCCAATGATACCATATGGTATCATCAGAGTAAGGTCGTACTGTCCCGATGATACCATATGGTATCATCGTGGCTTTTTGGACCTTAATACTCTTATATTTGGGTCGAACTCTGACACAGGTCTGGAGCAAGCCTGGGAAATTCATATTGATGACCAACCTCTCCCCCTCTCCGCAACATATCAATGCCACATTTCCGAACATTTTGGCTCATTATTCAACTTGTATGGCACCCAGGAACATGAAACATGTTTCAAACAATCTCTTTGGAAACGTCCATTCCTTGAAGAGAATACTAAGGTTTGCACCTTCTTCCAAAATAGCGGGAGAAGAGGGGCAAACTTCAGATTATTTTTTTTCATTGAAATTCATTGGTCGCGCACCCCAAACCCTTCCTCGATTCGGCGTTCTGAATTTTACACGGTTACATGCTCTGATGTTTTAGCTGAAAAACAAAACTTATCCGAAGTAAATTGCTCCGATAGTGCCCAAGTTGTAACAATTTTCCTCCAAAAATGCAAATTACCTATTTTTCGTAAAAAAATAATAATTTAAAAAATCACATTTTGGCTTATTATTCGACTTGTATGGCACCCAAGAACATAAAATATGTTTCATTCTCTTGAGAAATGTCCATTCTTTGAAAAGAATACTAAAATTTGCGCCTTATCCCCAAAATAGTGGGAGAAGAGGGGGCAAATTCCAGATTTTATTTTTTTTCATTGAAATTCGGGGGAAGTGCCCACAAGCCCCCTTCCTCGGTCCGGCATTCTGAATTGTGCACGGTTGCATGCTCTGATGTTTGAGCTGAAAAACAAAACTTATCCGAAGTAGATTGCTCCCATAGTGCCCGAGTTATAACAATTTACCTCCAAAAATGCAAATTATCTATTTTTCGTAAAAAAAAATAATAATAATCACATTTTGGCTTATTATTGAACTTGTATGGCACACGAGAACATGAAATATGTTTCATTCTTTCATTCTCTTGAGAAATGTTCATTCTTTGAAAAGAATACAAAGTTTGCGCCTTATCCCCAAAATAGTGGGGGAAGAGGGGGCAAAGTCCAGATTCTTATTTTTTTTCCATTGAAATTTGGAGGTCGCGACCCCCAAACCCCCCTTCCTTGGTTCGGCATTCTGAGTTGTACACGGTTCCATGCTATGATGTTTTAGCTGCAAGACAAAACTTATCCGAAGTAGATTGCTCACATAGTGGCCGAGTTATAACAATTTTCCTCCAAAAATGCAAATTACCTATTTTTCGTAAAAAAAAAATCACATTTTGGATTATTCGACTTGTATGGCACCCATGGACATAAAATATGTTTCATTCTCTTGAGAAATGTCCATTCTTTGAAAAGAATACTAAAATTTGCGCCTTATCCCCAAAATAATGCAAGAAGAGGGGGCAAATTCAAATTTTATTTTTGTTCATTGAAATTCGGGGACGTGCCCCCAAGCCCCCTTCCTAGGTCCGGCATTCTAAATTGTGCACGGTTGCATGCTCTGATGTTTTAGCTGAAAAACAAAACTTATCCGAAGTAGATTGCTCCCATAGTGCCCGAGTTATAACAATTTTCCTCCAAAAATGCAAATTACCATTTTTCTTTTAAAAAAAAATCACATTTTGGCTTATTATTCAACTTCTATGGCACACAAGAACATGAAATATGTTTCATTCTCTTGAGAAATGTTCATTCTTTGAAAAGAATACTAAAGTTCGCGACCTCTCCCCAAAATAGCGAGGCAAGAAGGGACAAACTACAGATTTTTACGTTTTTTTTAAAATTGAAATTCGGGGGTCGTGCCCCCAAGCCCCCTTCCTCGGTCCGGCGTTCTGAATTGTACACGGTTACATGCGCTGATGTTTTAGCTGCAAAACAAAAGTTATCCGAAGTAGATTGCTCCCATAGTGCCAGAGTTATAACAATTTTCCTCCAAAGTGTGTTCGAATTTAAAATTCCCGCCGAGAAGCCCGGGCGAGAGAATTTTTTCTCTCTCTCTCCTCCTGCCATCTCTGGTTTCTGGCGCCGTGGTTGTGTTGCGCATAAAAGGGGCCTAAAAGTTGAGGCCGAAACTTGCGAACGAGATTTCCTGTTCCCGTGCAGAGTTCCATAACAATATCTTTACATAAAAAAAATATAAAATAAAAAAAAATCAAAGAAGACAAAATTCCCTGACATTTCCCTGACTTTTTCTGACACCTCAAATTCCCTGACTTTTCCCGGTTTTCCAGGTCTGTCGCCACCCTGAAACATGTAATACACAAATAAAGAGATCTATATTTTATAGCCTTGGGATGAAGATGCCATTTTATTATTATTATTATTATTTTTTACATGCAGCAGAGCAACAAAAGCTGTTAATGAGAATTGCATTTGAATACCATAAACAGCATTTCTGAAACACATTTGATAATATAATATAAAGAACATATGAGCATGCTTACTCTACTTCTTGAACAGGTGTGGAAGAATCAGCTTGATCAAAATCCAAAGTTCTTGGCTGGTTGATGAATATCTTCACTGTTTTTGGTCCTTTGTCAGTGGGGGCCTTCACTTTCAGAGAATGGATTTTCACCGACTGGGAAAATGCCACGGATATGATCAGCTGGAAAATATGATTTATTTGTAGCTAAACAGTTGGAAAAGCAGTGTGTGCACAGGAGTTAAATCTATCGAGATATATATTTACAATGAAAAACCAATCCACTTTACAATGTGTCTACAAATCTTTATTATGGAAATATACAATTTATTTCTTATTATCCTTATGTATTTCTTGGAATTCCATCTTTAATATTTACCTTCAACATTTCCTTGCATGCTCCAAAGATATTCATGCAATTATAGTTATCCACATTTCTTTACCTTTCCATATGTTTTACTACCCGAGAACTACGGATTCCACACTAATATCGGTCATTTTCGATTATTTTTACATGTCACGCCCTTTCTCACCCCCACCCCTAGGGGTGCCACCCCCACAGTATTTCTTTCCAGATTGTAAGTCATGTGTGTACCAAGTTTGGCTGATATCGCTCCAGGATAGCAATAACACACCTTCTGTGTAGGCAACCAACTTTGCCACACTGTGTAGCAGGAAGTATAACTTGCAGGATATACCATGCAACAGAATGCTATTTTATGTCCCCTTCCCACCCCCCATCCCTAGGGTTGCCAGAGGTGTCTTACCCCCACAGTATTTCTTTTCAGATAGCAAGTGATACGTGTACCAAGTTTGGCTGAAATCGCTCCAGGCGTTCGAGAGTTTTGCCGGAACAAACATATATATACACACATAAATCCATTTTTATATATATAGAGATACTGATATACAATGTCAATGTTTAGTGCAGAAGTTAAATGTTTATCCCCTCATCTATTGAATATTATTTTATGTGGCAATGTCGTAAAACAACAATTATATACTCGGCTCAAAAGAACGGGAAATTTTGGAACGGAGATTAATAAAACAGAACACATACCTTTGAAACACTTAGTGAAGCCAGTGAATAGTACAGAGTATGTCATTGTTGAATTTCATATTGTTAAGTTATTTCTTGAAGATAAAATCCGACAGATGACCGACCACCTTCTCTGTGGAGACATTCCTGCAGTCAGTCTTACTAAATGGCACAATGCTGTGAGCAGAGTGGCACATGCCATTCAATGCTACCAATCTCCCAGGGTTGTCAAGACACGATTCAAAATTTCCCATTCTTTTGAGTCACCTGGTATATCTCACCTGGTGAGTATACATTAGGGATAAGGCCACAACCATCACAAAATTATGTAATTATGTAACATCCATAGTTTCAGGCAAGTTTAAACACAGGTTTTTCATCTCACCTATTTCATTGTGTAGAAATAACACAGTAAAAAACCAACCTGCTCATCACAATCGGACTCTAGGTATGAGCTACTTGAGCTGGTAAGGCAGTGGGCCAAGGGATGCTCATCTGATTCATTTAAGCACTCCATTTGCTGCTTCAGTAGGAATGATGACAGGTCCATCTGTAAATAGATAATAAGAAACTTATGACAAAAAAAAGTAATGAAAACTTATCCAATGCCTTTTCTACTATCATGGTGAATCATAAATTCAGAGTTTCTGGGCACCATTTTCATCCCTCTACCACAGAATTGATTGATTTGCTTTATTTTACCTTGCTTTTCTGCAACTGTTGCGAAGATGAGGATGAACGATATGATGCAATTGATGAAGGACACTCACAAAGGACACTATGCCCAGCATGGTCAGGATTCGAACCTGGGACACCTGGCATCAAAGCACAGTATACTAACCACAGAGGTCGGCCCCTCTACCACATGTAGACAACAGATGGCTCTTTGGTCTTGAGTCTACAGTCCTTTCCCAACTTTCCTCTGGTTTGATGTAAAGAACTCTGAGATGCCATTTGTCATATTCAAGGAATTGACCTGTCTACCCCCAAATAACGTGATTCATTGAACACAAAATAAGTGAAAATCATAAGGTGCCAAGTCCAAGGTAGGATTTCAAGGCCATCTAGATCCTGAATTTCCAAGTGGGAGCATTGTTGAATTGCATGAGGATCTTCTTTTGGTTCACTATTGCTGGGTAGGACTGGCAAACATCATCAAATACTTTCATAAATTTACGAACCATATGAGAGATTCAGAGCACAAGTGGCATATGGGAAGTATCAACATTTCAGTGCTGAAGTATCTGGTCTATGAATTAATTTGTGCGCCTGGACAAGAGATGGCATAACAAGCGTATCGTCCCACAGTTCCGTGAAGCCACACATGCGTTGAAAACTCCTGTCAGCGCGCATCGTTCGTAGTATAGGGCAGTTGATTGACGCGTCAACAACTGCATTTTGTAGTCAACTGAACATGGCGCAGTTCATGCTAGATAAAGTGTTTTTGCGGGGTGTTCTGCTTCATTACTTTAACATGCAGAAAAGTGCTATCGAAAGTCATCGTATTTTGGTGGAAGTGTATGGTGACCATGCGCTAGCTGAGCGAACGTGTCAGAATTGGTTTGCACGGTTTAGAAGTGGTGATTTCGGCCTGGAAGACCAAGAGCGACCTGGACAGCCAAAAAAATTTGAAGACGAAGAATTGAGAGCATTGCTCGATCAGGATTCGTGTCAAACACAGGAAGAACTTGCAGAAGCATTAGGCGTTGATCAAACAACAGTTTCCAAATGCCTGAAAGCCATGGGAATGATTCAAAAGATGTCACATTGGGTTCCACATGAATTGAAAGACAGACGTTGAAAGACGAAAAAACATTTGCGAATTGCTGCTTCAAAGACAGAGAAGAAAGGGGTTTTTGCATCGCATTGTTACTGGCGATGAGAAGTGGATCCATTACGAGAACCCGAAATGAAAAAAGGCCTGGGTGAAGCCAGGTGAACCAGGTCCATCACAACCGAAACGAGATATTCACTGTGCAAAGGTTATGCTGTGCATATGGTGGGATATGAAAGGTGTGGTGTACAATGAGCTGCTGCAACTGGGTGAAACTATTAATGGAGAACGTTATCGACGACAATTAATGCGTTTGAAGCAAGCTCTGGCCAGGAAACGACCAGAATGGGAGAACAGACATGATAAACTTATTTTTCAACATGATAACGCTCGCCCACATGTCGCAAAACTGGTCAAAACCTATTTAGAAAATGTCAGATGGGAAGTTTTACCCCACCCGCCGTATTCACCAGACGTTGCTCCTTCGGACTACTACTTGTTCGATTGCATGAATAACAATTTGATTGGACAGCGGTTCACTTCTTCAGAAGATATCGAAAAATGGGTCTCTGACTGGATCGCTTCAAAGGATGAGGACTTCTTTCGCCACAGAATCCGTAACTTGCCTGACAGATGGGCGAAAGTGGTGGCTCGCGATGGACAATATTTTTCTTAAGGTGTTTATGTATTTTGTGTTTGAACTACAGCTTCAATGTGTGCGTAACAACCGCACGAATTAATTCCTAGACCAAATAAGTATCTCCTAAGTTTCAAATTCTTGCTCATAGACACACCACTATGTGCTCCAATACCTAAACACAGAACTAAGCTACCTAAATGTCTATTTCTCAAAAATGTCTTGTGCTCTGAACCCATCATATAGGAACAACAGACTTGGTAATTGCACTGTAAAATTAAAATCAGGGTTCTGTGTACTAGGAGGGTCACTATTTATATTTTGAGCCTAACAATGAAAAAACAGGAATTTGGAATTGAAAACTGCTTTATTGTTTTTCGAAGTATTCTCCTTTATGGTCAATACACTTTTGCATTCGTTTGAACCATTTGTCAAAGCAGTTTTTCCAATATGCTTGAGACACCTCCATAATATGGTTTTTGAACGCATCAACGGCGTCTTCCGCCGACGAAAATCGTTGTCCACACAATTTATTCTTGACATTCGGGAACAAGAAGAAGTCATTGGGTGCCAAATCAGGACTGTACGGCAGATGACCCATCAATTCGATTTTTGACTGTTCATAAAGTCGGTTGTTAGACAAGATGTGTGACAACTGGCATTGTCTTGATGAAGAATGATCCGACAGCGTTTGTTTGTTTTCCGTATTTGACCGAAGACCTCTGGCAAACAAATTGTTGTGTACCATTCAGAGTTGACCATTCTACGTTCCTCCGAAAGGCACAGTTGCCACATGACCAGTTTTCCCGAAAAAACAGGTGACCATTTGTTTCGATGTGCTTCGAGCGCGAACAACTTTTGTTGGATTGGGTTCATCTTGAAACATCCATACAGTCGAGTGCTGTTTACGTTCCGGCTCATATGCATATATCCATGATTTGTCACCTGGTACAATCTTATATACGTCTTATTGAGCATTTGTTTGCACCAATTGACGCGAGCGTCTTTTTGAGTTTTTGTCAAATTGTGTGGGATCCAACGAGAACATACCTTTCTCACAGCTAAATGATCATGTAATATTTTATATATGCTGGTGGAACTAATGCCTATGATTGCCTCAATCTCACAGTATGTCACATGACGATTTTGCAGTATTAGGTTTTGCACAGCATCAATGTTTTCTTGAACAACAACTGATTTTGGACGACCTTCACGAATCTCGTCGGTGAGCGAATGGCGGCCACGATTAAATTCGTTATACCAGCGTTTCACAGTGGCAAAGGATGGGGCTTCATCGCCAAATGTGGAAGTAAGTTGATCGATGCACTCTTGTCTTGATAATCCACGTCGAAAATGTTCACGAGTTAATTCCATTTTATTGTTGTTGCGCAATCTCCAAGGCAACATAAACAACACAAATCAAGCTATTGACAAAACATTTGAAGTACGTTATGGTCAATAATGCCAGACGATTCCCTGCAAACGTCAAATCGCGCCTAACTTCAATCAGTGTTGCCAAGGCTCAAAATATAAATAGTGGCCCTCGTATAATACTCTTATATTGCTATTGTATTACAACAGAAACCAAGATTTCACATGGGATACTAATGACGCCACAGTGGATTTCTTTTTAGTTCCATCATATATACACTTGCCACAAATTCATGTGCCATTAATGTATTCACCTCAGGAGTTAAAGTTGCTGTTATTTTTGGCCGATAAGTCGGATAATGGCAAAAAAATTAACAGGCAATATCTGATGCAATGTTGTTTTTCATTTGTATGTATTTCAGCATAGTCCCTAACAACGGCAATTTTCTCCTGACTGTACATAGATCGATTTCTTCTTTCAAATCCACTGGACATGATGATGCAAATAATAATTTTGTGAAATGTTATATCTTCTAAAAATAAGGAATGTGCTGTTTATGTCAAATAATGAATGAAATACTTGGAAATTTTCAGCGAAAAATGCAGGATCGACCAGGACTCGAACCTGGGTCTCTGGGATACCATGCCATTGTTCTAACCACTGAGATACCGAGCCAGCCTGGCCTCGCCTGAATTTTCGCTACTGCCGTTTTACCTGTGTGGAATCGTCTCTGCCAGTGCTACCGCAACGGGATCTGTTGCCTTTGAAACAGTAGACTTGGACATTGCCGGGTTCCTCCCAGCGTAGAGATACGAAAATGGCGATAGCGAAAAATCAGGTGAGGTCAGGCCGGCTCGCTAGTTCAGTGGTTAGAGCTATGGCAAGGTATGTCAGAGACCCGGGTTCAGGTCCTGGTCGAGCCTGCATTTTTTGTTGAAAATTTCTACGTAGTACATCTCCTGTGTGTGCCTAATCTACAATGAATGAAATGTATTTTTCCAACAAAAGGCATGATTTTTGTTTGTATCTTTCTTTAAAAAGTAATAAGTACATTCTCAAATTTAGTAAGAATACAAATTTTATGCAGAAACATCTGAAAATACAAGTCTTGTAGAAATCAATGAATATTACCTTATCAATAATCTGATTATATGTACGCATTCTAGTGTGAGTCCTACCATGCTGAAAATTTTGTTACCTCAAAGAAGCTTATCACAATAAACTACTTTATGTAGTTAGAATAATAGAAGCACAAGCATGGTAAGTGAACAGTGCTACTCCGAATATATTACAAGTACTTTGACCATCTGTTGCCAAAGTATAAATTTAAACTTACACAAACAAATACATAATCTTACTGATACAGGAAGTAATTTTATTTTACATACATGTCCCTGGACCCCACTATCTCCATCATCACCATCTTCACTGCCATAGTATTGCTGGATCTTAGCTTCTAGGCCAGTAGGATCGGCTCCTTGGATTCTATCAATCTTTATCTGTGTGTGAGAGAGAGAGGAAATGTGAGCTTCATAGCATCTACAGTCTTTCAGAAGACAAAAGTTGAAGTCCAGTTTATACTCAGATAGCCTAATCACCACCAGATCTTAAGTTTGAAGTAGAATGTAAACCACCGAGCAATATTACTCCATAAGGATTGGACCATTTGCTTACATGTAGACAGTGTGCGCCGCTAAGCTATTGGGATGGTCCTTGTGATGTGTACTAAGTCTCGCCAGAGCATACCATGATAAATCTCCTATGGCCAGTATGTAATATCTCAAGATCAAAAACATATGGTTCAGATATTTGCAGATTGTATGTGTAAGCACAGATGTTTTAGATGTTCCACATGTGTCAGAGTCAAGAGCAAAGAATGATTGTAAAAATATGACAATGAATAAGAAATTGCAAAATTATCAGGTTTGGAACAAAAATAGATGCAGAAAAGAGTGGAAGTTCAAAAATCAGCAATCCTTTGCTTTTGAAAAACATGTGTATTTATGTCAAAATGTCAAATACAAAAAAATGACACCAAAAAGTACATTTACAAATTAGTCCTTAATATACACTGACAACTCACTGAATTGCAACCATCCCTCCAAACAACAAGGAATGGCCCAGCATCTGCTCTAATCACATGACCACCCTGACTGGAAGTATCGTGGTGAATTCACAGACACAATGCTAAATGTTAGTACACGTTAAAATGAGAGGTGGTCAGGATATAATGTCATTCCAAAAAGGGCACATTTGTGAGTGCCTGAACATCAGACAGCAACACTGGTCACATGTGCCCATTCCAGTACAGTGAAGGTGTACAGAAAGTGGCAAGGAAAAGGGGGAACGACCACCAAGAGGCACAATTGCAAGGGTGTACGGAAGGTGACACCGTGGGGAGAGCGTCGAGTCAAACTGCTCGTGACAGCTGAATGCACCATCAGCATCCGGGAATTACGGGACCAATACAACAGTGGATGCACAACACCCATATCCCACGCAACTGTGCAGTGCACACCGGCACACATGAAGTTCAATCATCACCCACTCCTCACAAAGGGTCACCACCAACTTTGACTCGATTAGGCCCACGAGCACTCTGATTGGACCGTGGATGATAGACCGTGGACGATTGGAAAAGGGTGTGTTGGTCAGATGAATCATGATTTTGCTACACCACTGTGATGGGTGTGTGTGTCACGAGGCTATGGAACCTTCCTGCATGGTAAGTGCTGCAAGTAGGTGGAGGCGGCTGTATGGTGTGGGGTTGCTTCTGTTGGCAGGGACTGGGACCATTGGTGTTTACCACCGTGTGGCATCTGTTGAGTATCGGGAGGTGCTAGTGGAACACTTACACCCCACAATGCAACACTTCTACCCACACGGGGACGGCATTTTTCAGGATGACAATGCAAGGTGGCACCGAGGCGGGACTGTACTTGCTTGGCTGGAGGAACATTCCACAGAGATGCAGCATATGAATTATCCTCCTAACTCCCCCAATCTAAATCCCATAGAGCATCTGTGGTATGTTGTGGAACGAGCCCTTTGACGTCAATTGGCTCGTTATGGGATGCCATCGGGAATATATGGTGTCAGATCCCTGTGGAGACATATCAGCACCTCGTGGAATCCATGCCGTCCGCCAAGCCAAAGGTGAATTAACAAAGTATTAGGTAGGTGGTCGCAAATCAGTGAGCACTCGGTGTATATGTTTCAGTAGGATCTGATATTTTTCTGAAACGCTCTCATTTGCTGGCAAAATGCCATACTAGAGATGGTCAAGAAGCAGATGCTATGCAGGATAAGAAATTATCCATTACTGTATTTGGAAGTAAACTTATGCAGATGTGATCATCCTTATTCTATGTAAAGATTCATACATGATATTTGCAAATACAATGCAGCCTGTATTTTTTTATATTTTTATTATTATTATTATTATTATTATTATAGGAAAACCAAGGTGGAAAAATCTTGAAATGCAGGAAAAAGTAAAACAAAAAATATATACATATAAAATTTTCATCTATCGTTATTTGTTAACATTGAGTGAGACACTTGTTTCAATGCAATGTTGTCAGATTGATTGTGTAATATTCCTAATATACCATCTGTTATTAGTGAATATTGCACGTACCTTTTGGTACGATTATAGAGTTTATTTGGAGTAAACAAACTCTCCAACTCAATAGACGACAGCGCTATGGTGTTTGGATTGTGTCGCCGTCTATCGTATATAATAAAAACTATACTCTCTCCTCCCCCTCCCTTTTTTTCTTCGGCGATCCCGATCGGGAACACCTCAGTTCGCTTCCTGACTTCGAGCGCATACAGCCAATTAGCAGCGGCACAGGGTCGTCTTGCCTTGAACGCCAAGTCCTTCGTGTACCTACTGAGATCGAGAGATGGAAAACTTCCTTAGGAGCCACGATTACCAGACTAGTAGGGAGGCATTGGACTGCAGCCACACGTATCCAAACTGGACAAAGTGCGTGCATTTTTTGATAAGAACCATCCGAAGGAATATAATCAAGGTATAGTGAACGTTACCATCTTAGATAATGTCGCCGGCTTGCTTTTAGAACTTATACATTTTCCTTTTTTTTTTATTTATGCAAGCTGTTTTCGAAGTCGCTTCTCTCACACATCCCCCCCCTTTTGGTTCTTTGAACGTAACTCAATAAACTAAGTGTTTTTGGTGCAGTGATTGGATAGCGAACTCTTATAATTATACACGTATATTGGTACCAATTAAAAATCAAATTAAATTGCACCCAGTACGAAGCGTAGGCACTCCTGCTCCACTCCATAAAATAACAAATGCCAAGAAAGAGGAATAATTAAAAATACAACCCTTTTCCCCCTTGTGATTGAACAAACTGTGGCGTGGTAAAGGAGATTCCTTTACTTGGGAAATCGTTACACAAGAATCACCGAAAGCTAGAAAAACGCTGGTTTAATTACGTCCGTTAATGCACTATTCGCATGCTGCATTTTCATGTTTTGCCCTCCTTAATTAATATTCCCCATAACCTTACACTGTAGCGTCAAAAGCCATGCACGACTGACTATATATATTTATGAGTACATGTTGTTGTTAGGAATTCACTGTTGTAAAAAAGAATACCCAATTGATTGTTATTAGCACTGTTTAGTGCCGCATTTGATATGTATGTTTCTGGGTATGCGTGTTTATAATGGAGCTTACATGTTGCACTTGTTT